>NC_040105.1:92298559-92898559 GCF_003369695.1 Bos indicus x Bos taurus | reverse complement strand
TTCAAACAGTAATTTAAAAACTGTAGCATTCATTGCATGTCAATTTTCAAAGAGATATTGGCCCTAAAGTCAAAAGAGCTGAGTTTTAACTCAAATGGCCTTGGGCAATTCATTTACTATTTTTTATTTTAAATTTCCTTCCTTCTTTCTTTTCCTGTCTCTCTTTCACTTTGTTTCTTTTTCTCTTCTTTGTATTATATTAATAGCATCAAGGATCATCAAGGATGAGAAAGGGTAATAGAAATGCCTTCAGTTCAGTTCAGTTCAGTCGCTCAGTCATGTCCGACTCTTTTCAACCCCATGAATCGCAGCATGCCAGGCCTTCCTGTCCATCACCAACTCCCGGAGTTCACTCAGACTCATGTCCATCGAGTCAGTGATGCCATCCAGCCATCTCATCCTCTGTCGTCCTCTTCTCCCCCTGCCCCCAATCCCTCCTAGCATCAGAGTCTTTTCCAATGAGTCAACTCTAGGCATGAGGTGGCCAAAGTACTGGAGTTTCAGCTTTAGCATCATTCCTTCCAAAGAACACCCAGGACTGATATCCTTTATAGAATGGACTCGCTGGATCTTCTTGCAGTCCAGTCTTCTCCAACACCACAGTTCAAAAGCATCAATTCTTCGGCGCTCATCTTTCTTCACAGTCCAACTCTCGCATCCATACATGACTACTGGAAAAACCAAGCCTTGACTAGACGGACCTTTGTTGGCAAAGTAATGTCTCTGCTTTTCAATATGCTACCTAGGTTGATCATAAGGAGCAAGCATCTTTTAATTTCATGGCTGCAGTCACCATCTGCAGTGATTTTGGAGCCCCCAAAAATAAAGTCTGACACTGTTTCCACTGTTTCCCCATCTATTTCCCATGAAGTGATGGGACCAGATGCCATGATCTTTGTTTTCTGAATGTTGAGCTTTAAGCCAACTTTTTCACTCTCCACTTTCACTTTCATCAAGAGGCCATTTAGTTCCTCTTCACTTTCTGCCATAAGGGTGGTGTCATCTGCATATCTGAGGTTATTGATATTTCTCCTGGCAATCTTGATTCCAGCTCGTGCTTCTTCCAATGCCTTAGGGAAAGTATCAAGTACATCTTCCTTGGCATCCTTGGTCTCTACACACTACATGCTAGTAACACCCACCTCACTCTTTTGTGACAATGAAAATTGTCTCCAGACATTGCCAAATGACCTCTCAGGGAAAAATTGCACCTAGTTCAGAGCCACTATTCTAGACAATAAGATATTGAAACAGTAAATGCTAAGTGTTACCAGTTTAGAATGTGTGTTTGCTTTGTTGCTCAGTCATGCCCGACTCTTTGCCACCCTATGGACTAGAGCCCACCAGGCTCCTCTGTCCATGGGGATTATCCAGGCAAGAATACTGGGGTGGGTTGCCGTGCCCTCCTCCAAGGATCTTCCCAACTTAGGGATCGAACTCAGGTCTCATGCATTGCAGATTTTTTACCATCTGAGCCACCAGAGAGGCCCAAGAATGCTGGAATGGGTAGCCTATCCCTTCTGCAGGGAATCTTCCAGACCCAGGAATCCAACCGGGGTCTCCTGCATTGCTGGTGGATTCTTAACCAACTGAGCTACCTATTAACCATTTAATAAAAATTGTATTAAATATGACATGAACTTAAAGCATTTTTCTTTTGTGGTCTCCTAGTGTGTAGTTATATAAATCTTTTATAAGTCTTTCAGTAATCACCAGTGCATCATAGAATTGCATGCAGGAAGTTGGATTTTTAAATGAAAAATACAAAATTATATGATATAAAATTGTTGTACATTCTATAACACTGCAATTGTTTTAAATAATCTGGCATGAAGTAGAATAATGAAATAACTGTCACCTATATACCCCACTCCTAGGCTTTCTAGTGAACTCATCCAGTCCTTCAACATCTCAGCTTCTAAATACTCATTTTGGACAAAACAGTAAAATTTGCGGAGGAAAACTGGCCTGATATTTTGCCTTTTTTTTCTCGGAGGAGTCCAAAAATATAGCCGTATCTATTTCATAAAATAATTTCTAATGTCCCTCATTTCTCATACATGAGCCTGTAGCACCACTTAGTGGCTAGTACAGCTAATAGGAAAAGCAAGCTTAAAAGTAGCATTTAAAATATTTTCTAATATTTTCCTATTAGACTTAGCTTTCCTAATAGGAAAATAGATGTCATTCTTATCTTCTAATTTTGTTATGCTTGTTTAAAATAATCAAGTGCAGCAGAACTATAATAACAAATGTCAAAAAGTTGCAGTTTCATCTAATTTCTGGTAAAATTTATATTCCCCTTTGTTAGATGTTGTATTAGAGGCCTAAGCTCAAGTCCAGGTGAAGGAACCCCTTTTCTCTTGTACTGGTTGCTTTTTCTTTAAAAACAGCAATTAGAGCAAGGTAGAGCACTGGAGAAGGAAATGGCAACCCACTCCAGTGTTCTTGCCTGGAGAATCTCAGGGACGGGGGAGCCTGGTGGGCTGCCGTCTACGGGGTCGCACAGAGTCGGACATGACTGAAGCAACTTAGCAGCAGCAGCAGCAGAGGAATCAAGGGGAAATGAATAGCTGATAATAGGATAAAGGAGTTTTCCAGTGAGGAGGGTGATGGTCCAGATATGCCATGCAGAGTTTATGAAAGTATTTTTTTCAGGAGAGAGGCTGTTGTTATTTTATTATGAAAGTAATAAAAACAATTCAAAAAATTATGAAGAATACATAAGATAATATAAAGTCTTAACTCTATGTAGATAATTACTTTAAAATGTTTGGTACGTGTGTGTGCATGTGTATGTGTGTGTGTTCTATGTACAAGCTTTATAGAAAAAACTGTTTTTCTCTCTTAAACCAATAGATACAAATAAACTTAAGATAAATTTCAATTACAATTGAGGAACACAACATCCATTATTTGGTGAATTTTTTATAACTGTAAAAGTAATATTCAGACATTACTAAAAGTTCTACAAGTATGAAAGGATAGAAAAATAGATGTCTTACCCAATCAGAATTTTTTTCCTTTCTCAGAGACATTGTATATTGATGTTTAAAGTTATTATGTAATACAGTAGATAATATAAATAATACAATTCTTAATTATGCTATGTATTTTTTGTGCCTTGTATAACCCCTTTAATGAATCTGAGAGATCTACCATATTGGCCTATCTAGATATGTTCCGTTTTTGTTAATGGCATATTTTCTGCTGTATAGGTTTAGTATATTTTTTAAACCAGTTACCTACTGATGGGAATTCAGTTTTTTTCCTCCTAGTCCAGTACTTTATTACAACCAATCAGGCAACAAACATTCTTTTGCATATAACTGTGTACATGTCTGAGTATATCTGTAGTATATATTTCTAGAACTAAAATTGTTGGTTCAAAGAGAATGTGCGTGCTGAATGCTGTTGTCAAATTCCCTTGCAAAGAGACTGTAACAATAGAACATACAAGTGGAATAATACAAAAGTCTTTAACCTTTGCCAATCTGACAAATAAAAAATGGTTATCTTTGTTCTTATTCCTTTTTTTTTCATTATGTGTGAGCCAAATATTTAAATAAGTTTATAAGTACTTCATATTTCTTTTGATGACCTCATTGTTCATGTCCTTTTTTAATTTATTTTTTAATTGAAGGATA
Source organism: Bos indicus x Bos taurus (assembly GCF_003369695.1). Classification (NCBI taxonomy): domain Eukaryota; kingdom Metazoa; phylum Chordata; class Mammalia; order Artiodactyla; family Bovidae; genus Bos; species Bos indicus x Bos taurus. The sequence continues at coordinate 92,894,912 of NC_040105.1, read as the reverse complement.
ATTGCTTTACATAATTTTGTTTTTCTCTGTCAAACCTCAACAAGAATCAGCCATAGGTATATATATATCCCCTCCCTTTTGAACCTCCTTCCTATCTCCCTCCCCATCCCACCCGCTCTAGGTTGATACAGAACCACTGTGTGAGTTTCCTGAGACATACAGTAAATTCCCATTGGCTATCTATTTTACATATGGTAAGTTTCCATGTTACTCTCTCCATACATCTCACCCTCTCCTCCCCTCTCCCTATGTCCATAAGTCTATTCTCTATGTATGTTTCTCCATTGCTGCCCTGTAAATAAATACTTCAGTATCATTTTTCTAGATTCCATATATATTTGTTAGAATACAATATTTATCTTTTTCTTTCTGACTTACTTCACTCTGTAAAATAGGCTCTAGGTTGATTCACCTCATTAGAACTGACTCAAATGTGTTCCTTTTTATGACTGAGTAATATTCCTTTTGTATATATACCACAACTTCTTTATCCATATAACTTCTTTATCCATTCATCTGTTGATGGATATCTAGGTTGCTTCTATGTTCTGCTGCTGCTGCTGCTAAGTCGCTTCAGTCGTGTCCGACTCTGTGAGACCCCATAGATGGCAGCCTACCAGGCTCCCCCATCCCTGGGATTCTCCAGGCAAGAACACTGGAGTGGGTTGCCATTTCCTTCTCCAGTGCAGGAAAGTGGAAAGTGAAAAGTCAAAGTTAAGTCGCTCAGTCATGTCCGACTCTTAGCGACCCCATGGACTGCAGCATACTAGGCTCCTTCGTCCATGGGATTTTCCAGGCAAGAGTACTGCAGTGGGGTGCCATTGCTAGCTATTGTAAATAGTGCTTCAGTGAACAATGGGCTACATGTGTCTTTTTCAATTTTGCTTTACTCAGTGTGTATGCCTAAGAATGGGATTGCTGGGTCATCCGTTCAATTCAGTCAGTTCAGTTGCTCAGTTGTGTCTGACTCTTTGCAACCCCATAGACTGCAGCACACCAGGCCTCCCTGTCCATCACCAACTCCCAGAGCTTCCTCAAACTCATGTCAATCGAGTTGGTGATGCCATCCAATCATCTCCTCCTCTGTTGTCCCCTTCTCCTTCTGCCTTCAATCTTTCTCAGCATCAGGGTCTTTTCAAATGAGTCAGCTCTTCACATCAGGTGGCCAAAGTATTGGAGTTTCAGCTTCAACATTAGTCCTTCCAATGAATATTCAGGACTGATTTCCTTTAGGATGGACTGGTTGGATCTCCTTGCAGTCAAAGGGACTCTCAAGAGTCTCTTCCACCACCACAGATTGAAAACATTAATTCTTCAGTGCTCATATAGTGGTTTTATTCCTAGTTTTTTAAGGAATCTCCATACCGTCTTCCATAGTGTCTGTATCAATTTATGTTCCCACCAACAGTGCAAGACCCTTCCCTCTTCTCCAAACCATCTCCAGCATTTATTGTTTGTAGACTCTTTGATGATGGCATTCTGACCGGTGTGAGGTGATATCTCATTGTAGTTTATATTTGCATTTCTCTAATTATGAGCGATGCTGAGCATCTTTTCATGTGCTTGTTAGCCATCTGTATGTCTTCTTTGGAGAAATGTCTGTTTATATCTTTTCCCCACTTTTTTATTGGGTTGTTGGTTTTTCTGGTATTGAGTTGTATCAGCTGCTTTTATATTTTGGAAGTTAATCTTTTGTCAGTTGTTTCAATTGCTATTATTTTCACCCATTCTGAAGGTTATCTTTTCACCTTGCTTATAGTTTGCTTTATTGTGCAAAAGCTTTTAAGTCTAATCAGGCCCCATTTGTTTACTTTTGTTTTTATTTCCATTACTCTAGGAGGTGGGTAATAGAGGATCTTGCTTTGATTTATGTCATTGACTGTTCTGCCTATGTTTTCCTCTAAGAGTTTTATAGTTTCTGGTCTCATATTTAGGTCTTTAATCCATTTTGAGTTTTTTAGTTGGTCTTTGTGTTTGGTGTTATGAAGTGTTCTAATTTCATTCTTTTGCATGTAGCTGTCCAATTTTCCAAGCACCATGTATTGACGAGGCTGTCTTTGCTCCACTGCATATTCTTGCCTCATTTGTCAAAAATAAGGTACCCATAGGGGCATGGGTTTATTTCTGGGCTTTCTATCTTGGTCCACTGGTCTATGTTTCTGTTTTTTTGTGTGCCAGTACCATACTGTCTTGATGACTGTAGCTTTGTAGTATAGTCTGAAGTCAGGCAGGTTGATTCCTGCAGCTCCATTCTTCTTTCTCAAGACTGCTTTGGCTATTCAGGGTCTTTAGTGTTTCTATATGAGTTGTGAAATTTTTTATTCTAGTTCTGTGAAAAATGCCATTGATAGTTTGATAGGGATTGCATTGAATTTGTAGATTGTGTTTGGTAGTATATTCATTTTCACAATATTGATTCTTCCTACCCATTCTATCTGTTTATGTCATCTTTGATTTCTTCATTAATGTCTTATAATTTTCTGTGTACAGTTCTTTTGTCTCCTTAGGTAAATTTATTCCTAGATATTTTATTATTTTTGTTGCAGTGGTGAATGGGATTGATTCCTTAAATTCTGTTTCTGATTTTTCAGTGTTAGTATATAGAAATGCAAGTGATTTCTGTGTATTGCTTTTGTATCCTGAAACTTTGCTAAATTCACCGATTAGCTCTAGTAATTTTCTGATATTATCTTTAGGGTTTTTTATGTACAGTATCATGTCATCTGCAAACAGTGAGAGCTTTACTTATTCTTTTCTGATCTGGATTCCTTTTATTTATTTTTCTTCTCTGATTGCTATAGCTAGGACTTCCAAAACTATGTTGAATAATAGTGGTGAAAGTGGACACCCTTGTCTTGTTCCTGATCTCAGGGGGAATGCTTTGAGTTTTTCACCATTGAGAATAATATTTGCTGTAGGCTTATCATATATGGCCTTTACTATGTTGAGGTAGTCAACTCTTCACATGAGGTGGCCAAAGTATTTGATTTTCAGCTTTAGCATCAGTCCTTCCAAAGAACACCCAGGACTGATCTCCTTTAGAATGGACTGGTTGGATCTCCTTGCAGTCCAAGTGATTCTCTAAAGTCTTCTCCAACACCACAGTTCAAAAGCATCAATTCTTCAGCACTCAGCATTCTTCATAGTCCTACTTTCACATCCATACATGACCACTGGAAAAACCATAGCCTTGACTAGATGAACCTTTGTTGGCAAAGTAATGTCTCTGCTTTTGAATATGCTATCTAGGTTGGTCATAACTTTCCTTCCAAGGAGTAAGCGTCTTTTAATTTCATGGCTGCAGTCACCATCTGCAGTGATTTTGGAGCCCAGAAAAATAAAGTCTGACACTGTTTCCACTGTTTCCCCATCTATTTCCCATGAAGTGATGGGACCAGATGCCATGATCTTCGTTTTCTGAATGCTGAGCTTTAAGACAACTTTTTCACTGTCCTCTTTCACTTTCATCAAGAGGCTTTTTAGTTCCTCTTCACTTTCTGCCATAAGGGTGGTGTCATCTGCATATCTGAGGTTATTGATATTTCTCCCAGCAATCTTGATTTCAGCTTGTGCTTCTTCCAGCCCAGCGTTTCTCATGATGTTCTCTGCATATAAGTTAAATAAGCAGGGTGACAATATACAGCCTTGACGTACTCCTTTTCCTATTTGGAACCAGTCTGTTGTTCCATGTCCAGTTCTAACTGTTGCTTCCTGATCTGCATATAGGTTTCTCAAGAGGCACCTCATGTGAAGAGTTGTCTCATTGGAAAAGACTCATGCTGGGAGGGATTGGGGGCAGGAGGAGAAGGGGATGACAGAGGATGAGATGGCTGGATAGCATCACCGACTTGAGGGGCATGAGTTTGGGTGAACTTCAGGAGTTGGTGATGGACAGGGAGGCCTGGCGTGCTGTGATTCATGGGGTTGCAAAGAATTGGACTTGACTGAGTGACTGAACTGAACTGATGTTGAAGTAGGTTCCTTCTATGCCCGTTTTTTGAAGCTTTAATCATAAATGTGTTCTGAATTTTGTCAAAGGCTTTTTCTGCATCTATTGAGATTATAATATGGTTTTTATCTTTCAATTTGTTAATATGGTGAATCACCTTGAATGATTTGCATCTATTGAAGAATCCTTGCATCCCTGAAATAAAACCAACTTAATCATGGTGTATGAGCCTTTTGATATGTGGCTGAATTCTGTTTGCTAAAATTTTGTTGAGGATTTTTGCATCTATGTTCATCAGTGATATTGGCCTGTAGTTTTCTTTTTTTGTGTTGTCTTTGTCTGGCTTTGGTTCAGGGTGATGGTGGCCTTGTAGAATGAGTTTGGAAGTATTCCTTCCTATGCAATATTTTGGAACAGATTTAGAAGGATAGGCATTAATTCTTCTCTATGTGTTTGATAGAATTCTGTGAAGCCATCTGGTCCTGGGCTTTTGTTTTGGGGGAGATTTTTTATCACAGCTTCAATTTCAGTGCTTATAATTGCATTGTTCCTAATTTCTATTTCTTCCAGGTTCAGTCTTATAATATTGAACTTTTCTAAGAATCTGTCCATTTCTTCCAGGGTATCCATTTTATTGCCATACAGTTGTTCATAATCTTTGTATTTCTGCATTGTCTGTTGTAATCTCTCCTTTTTCATTTCCAATTTTGTTGATTTGATTCTTCTCTCTTTTTTGTTGATAAGTCTGGCTAAAGGTTTCTCGGTTTTGTTTATCTTCTCTAAGAACCAGCTTTTAGTTTTATTAATCATTACTATTGTTTCTTTCATTTCTTTTTGCTTGGATCTTTATGATTTCTTTCCTTCTGCTCATTTTGTTTTTTGTTGTTGTTGTTGTTTTTCTTCTTCTTCCTCTTCTTCTTTTTCCAGTTGTTTTAGGTTTAAAGTTAGGTTATCTAGTCAATGCTTTTCTTGTTTCTTGAGGTAGGATTGTATTGCTATAAACTTCTCTCTTAGAACTGCTTTTGCTTCATTCCATGTTTTGAGTTGTCATATTTTCATTGTCATGTTTCTAGAAATTTTTTGATTTCCCTTTTGATTTCTTCAGTAACCTGTTGGTAATTTAAAAACGCATTGTTTAATCTCCATGTGTTTGTGTTTTTTACAGTTTTTTTTTCTTGTAATTGATATTCATTCTCATAGCATTGTGGTCGGAAATGATGCTTGATATGATTTCAATTTTCTTAAATCTACTGAGGTTTGATTTGTGACCCAAGATGTGCTCTATCCTGGAGAATGTCCCATGTGCACTTGAGAAGAATGTTTATTCTTTTGCATTTGGATAGAATGTCCTGAAAATGTCAATGAGATCCATCTCATCTAATGTATCGATAAGACTTGTGTTTCCTTATTAATTTTCTGTTTTGATGATCTGTGCATTGGTGTGAGTGGGGTATTAAACTCTCCTACTATTATTGTGCTACTGTCAATTTCTCCTTTTATATCTGTTATTGTTTGTCTTATGTTTTGAAGTGCTCCTATGTTGGGTGCCGAAGAAGGCAATAGCACCCCACTCCAGTACTTTTGCCTGGAAAATCCCATGGATGGAGGAGCCTGATAGGCTGTAGTCCATGGGGTCGCTAGAGTCAGACACTACTGAGCAACTTCGCTTTCACTTTTCACTTTCATGCACTGGAGAAGGAAATGGCAACCCACTCCAGTGTTCTTGCCTGGAGAATCCCAGGGACAGGGAAGCCTGGTGGGCTGCCATCTATGGGATCGCACAGAGTCGGACATGACTGAAGCGACTTAGCAGCAGCAGCAGCAGCAGTATGTTGGGTGCATAGATATTTACAATTGTTATGTCTTCCTCTTGGATTGATCCCTTGATCATTATGTAGTGTCCTACCTTATCTCTTGAAATCTCCTTTATTTTAAGGTCTATTTTGTCTGATATGAGGATTGCTACTCCAGCTTTCTTTTGCTTCCCATTTGCATGGAATATATTTTTCCATCCTCTTACTTTCAGTCTATATGTGTCTTTAGTTCTGAGGTGGGTTTCTTGTAGACAGCATATATATGGGTCTTGTTTTTTTATCCATTCAGCCAGTCTGTGTCTTTTGTTTGGAGCATTTAATCCATTTACATTTAAAGTATTTATTTATATATATGTTCCTAATGCCATTTTCTTAATTGTGTGGGGTTGATTTGTAGATCTGTTTCTTCTCTTGTATTCCTTGACTATATAAGCCCCTTTCACATTCATTATAAAGCTGGTTTGGTGGTATTGAATTCTCTTAACTTCTGCTTGTCTGAAAAGCTTTTGATTTCTCCATCAATTTTGAATGAGATCCTTACTGGGTACAGTAATCTTGGCTGTAGAGTTTTCCCATTCAGCACTTTAAATATATCCTGCAATTCCCTTCTGGCCTGCAAAGTTTCTGCTGAAAGATCAGCTGTTAAACAAATGGGGTTCCCCTTGTATGTTACTTGTTGCTTTTCCCTTGCTGCTTTTAATATTCTTTCATTGTGTTAGTCTTTGTTAGTTTGATTAGTATGTGTCTTGGCGTGTTTCTCCTTGGGTTTATCCTACATGGGACTCTGTGCCTCTTGGACTTGATTGACTATTTCCATTTCCATGTTGGGGAAATTTCCAATTTTTCTCATACCCTTTTTTCTTTCTCTTCTTTTCTGGGACTCCTATAATTCGAATGATGGTGCATTTGATATTTTCCCAGAGGTCTCTGAGATTATCCTGTTCTTTTCATTATTTTTACTTTATCTGCTCTTCAGAAGTTATTTCCACCATTTTATCTTCCAGCACACTGATTTGTTCTTCTGCTTCAGATATTCTGCTATTGATTCCTTATTGAGTATTTTTAATTTCAGTAATTGTGTTGTTTGTCTCTGTATGTTTATTCTTTAATTCTTCTAGGTCTTTGTTAATTGATTCTTGCATTTTATCCATTTTGCTTTCAAGGTTTCTGATCATCTTTACTATCATTATTCTGAGTTCTTTTTCAGGTAGTTTGCCTATTTCCTCTTCATTTGTTCAGACTTCTGTGTTTCTAGTTAGTGCCTTCACTTGTGTAGTATTTTATTATGCCTTTTCATTATTTTTTAACTTATTGTGTTTAAGGTTTCCTTTTTCCAGCCTTCAATGTTGAATTCTTTCTTTCTCTTGGTTTCTGCCCTCCTAAGGTTGTTTCAGTGGTTTCTGTAAGCTTTGTATGGGGGGAGATTTGTGCTGAATTTTTTTTCCTTTTACAGGCAAGGCTGAGTGAAGTGGGAATCCTATCTGCTGATGATTGGGTTTGTAGTTTTGTTTTGTTTGTCATTTAGATGCGGTGTCTTGCACAAGGTGCTACTGGTGGTTGGGTGATGCTGGGCCTTGTATTCAAGTGGTTTCCTTTGGGGGAGTTCTCAATATTTGACACTCCCTAGGGTTAACTCTCTGGTAGTCTAGGGTCTTGGAATCAGTGCTCCCACTGAAAAGGTCAGGGTTTGATCTCTGGTCAGGAGCGAAGATTCCACAAGTGGCTTGTTATGGCATTAAGTGAGATTAAAACAAATGCCCAGAAACGAGAAACCAAAGATGAACCCCAGACAAATGGCAGTTACAAAATCATGAAGATAATAATTAAAATAGTGGAATATACACATATACATATACACCCATAAGCAAAATCAAAGCAGTCCAACAAAAATAAAGTACAATATATTGACCTGGTGAACAAAGGAAACCAAAAATTATATCCACCAGCTAAGAACAAAACTAACTAAAGCACAAACTATAAAACATAATTAAAGCAAGGTGCCAAGTGGGGAATAAAGAAATGAAGACAAAACTAACAAATATGTTTAGAGGAAATGAAAGGAAGAATATATACGCAAAGGTAAATAGAGGTAGATAAAGAAGATTTATATACATTAAAGATTTACTGCAAGGGGAAAAGAACAGTAAGAAAAGCAAACAAAGGAATAAATGTAGAAAAAATAATATGTTTTTAAAAATTAAAATTAAAAAAAGAGAAAAGACAAAAAAAAGAAGAAGAAAGAAAAAAAAGAAAACTCCACAGAACTGCAAAAGCCCAACATAGAGGCAGAGGTTTATAACAATACAAAGTGTGACTGAAAAAAAAAAAAACTCAAAATCTTAATTAGATATCATTGTGCCAATAAAATCAACAACTACAATGGGGGGTGGGGGTGGAGAAAAGGAAAAAACAAAGAAAAAAATTCAAAAGAATCTATAGAACAAGTCAAAACATAAGAATTATAATTGTTTTACTTGAGTCACTGCTATCAGAGTCCTTTCCCTTTCTGGGAGTCACAGTCCACCTCACCACCCTAGGATGCCCTCCAACACTGTGCTGGTCTCTGGATCTGCTGTGGGGGCAGCTCAGATTCTAATCTGGTCCTACTCCTGTGTGTTCTTGCCTCCAAGGTCCACAGCTATCAGAACTAGTGAGTTTTCTCTTGTGGGAGCTTTCAATATCCTTTTATATAGTCCATAGACACAGAGTCTGCCTAGTTGATTGTGTGGATTTAATCTGCAGCTTGTACAGCTGGTGGGAAGGTTTTGGGTCTTCTTCCTTAGCCACACTGCCCCTGGGTTTCTATTGTGGTTTTGTTTCCACCTCTGCATGTGGGTTGTCCACTGGGGTTTGCTCCTGAGGCTGCCCTGGAAGACTTGGGTCTGCCCCAGTGAGAGCAAGGTGTGGAGGTGGTGCAGCTGCTTGGTTTTCAGGGTTTCTGGCAGCACCAGGTACTCAGGGGAGTTGGTGGCTAGGGCAGCAGAAAATATAGTGCTCTAGATGGGTATGACAACCAGTCTTGGCCAATATACTCCAGTACTCTTGCCTGGAGAACCCTCCTGACAGAGAAGCCTGTAGGCCACAGTTCACAGGATCGCAAAGAGTTGGACACGACTGAAGCAACCCTGTGTGCATAGATGAAAGACTTCTTTTTTGCCTGTGGCAGCTCTTCCCCTGTGAGGCTTGAGCGTGAAGGTGGCACAGCTGCTTGGGTTGAGGGGACCTTGGTGGTGCCAAGTGTGCAAGCACATGGATTGCCTCTGCCACAGGAGTTATGGCCTGATCAGGGTCTTTTTTTGAGCCTCTTGTGGCTGGCAATCAGAAGGCCTCTTTGGCCAGTCTTTTTCCATGGCTCTGCCCATTCAGGCACTTAAGGGGCTCCCTTGCCTGGGAGCCTTCTCTGTTGTTTGGTGTGTCAGGCACATAGAGGGGGGCCCCCCTGGATGGGTTCCTACTCTGTAGATTGGCGTGCCAAGCACTTAAAGGGGCACCCTGGGTGGGATCCTACTCTGTAGTTCAGTGTGTCAGGCATTTGATGGGCCAGTCTCTCTATTGTTCAACTGCAGATGCTGGTGTGTGGGAAGAGAGAGGCTACGGTCATGGCTCCACTCCCTTGGCATGACTCAACAATGTCGCCTTGCTTCCATGGCTACCTGGCTTTCCTCCACAGGCATTTCCCACCACAGTCTCCTCCCTCACATCCCCCTCGATCCGTTTCTCTGCAGTCAACAGCAGCCCTCACCCAGGGATTGCTCCACAATCCCTAAATCCCAGCTGCTGCACCTTCCAGGTGACCTGCATCCCTGTCCAAAGTATTCATGTTTGCAGTAGGGACTGTCTGATTCTCATTCCATTTAGGCTGCACAGATCAGCTGTTTCACCCTCAGCCTTAAATGTTTTTCCTCTGACTCAGATAATTGCCCTGATGTGGGGATCAGACCCTTGCTTCAGTTCCCCCACTTGCCAAAGGCAGGTCCAATGATACTAAAACACTGGAAAAACAGGGGGCTGTTTTTCCCCCTAGTTCCTTTGACCAAGTTTTGCATGGTTTAATATATTCTTTTCCGCTGATCAAGTACTCCTGTCTGCTCTCAGTTGGTGTTCTGCATGCACTTCTGTGTCTGAAGGTGTATTCCTAATGTATCTGTGGAGAGAGATGTACTCCACATCCACCTACTCCTCTGCCATCTTGTTCTCTCCTTGTTCATGTCTTCAGCCTATTTCAATCTACTGGGTTTGGCTTCCACTGAAAGGAGAACTTCATATAAGGATTTAGTTTATTTGAGAGATGATCTCAGAAAGAAGGAGTTGAAGATTTGGTAGAGTAATAAAAAGAGGAAGGAAAGAGAATAAAACGATGCATGGATGCATTATTTAGATCACTGCAAGTTTTAGGGACAAGATGGAAGAGACTCATTTCTTCCTGTCCCTTCTCACTAGATACAACTATAAACTCTGAATTTACAGTGCATTTGGCAACCAAAGGAGAAAATTCTGAAGGGTGGTAATAGGAAGGTATGATGGCTTGAGACTCCCAAGACTGGAGAAACAACAGAATGGCAAGTTGTCATAAGTATTCACAATCCCCCACATAGAATCATTTCTCCCCCAGGTTTAATGAGAGTTCCTCTGACAACATCAAGAAAGCCCAACACTACTAGAAAAGGAGATTTATCAGGAACCTCATGAAGATTAAGTGGTCAAGGGATGCAGTCTTTTACCCAGTTGGGCAGGAGACTCCAATTACACACTGGAAAATATTGTGGGTAGCCTGGTAACAACAGCAAGTGGGGTTCCACCACAAAAGTCACCCCAGTCTGTAAAGCTTGTTTGTCTCCACTAGCATAAGACTCCCCTTCCCCACCCAGAGTAGATGAGACCCTACAACAACTGACCAGCTAGAGAAGTACACTCCATCATCCACAGACAGAAGAAGCCATGCCATAACAACATTATTGCCAGGAAAGACTCTTGCCCATGGCCTGAGACTCCTCTACCCTACCCAAAGACACCAGGTACCCAGGACAAGGGAAACATCTTCCACCCCAGCAGCAGTTACCAGTGGGAGCTACAGCACTCAGTCATGTCTGACTCTTTGTGACCCAATGGACTGTATGTAGCCCACCAGGCTCTTCTGTCCATGGAATTCTCCTGGGAAGAATACTGGAGTGGGTTGCCATTTCTTTCTCCAGGGGATCTTCCCAACCCAAGGATTGAACCTGGGTCTCCTGCATTAGATAAACCAAACAGAACAAAGTAATACTGCAAAACCTCTAAAAATAAACTATCATTATAACCACAGACTACAAAAGTACACCAGGACTTTGGTGTTATCTCTAGGCATGGTGGCTTCCTACTTAGATAAAAGATTTAAATGTGAATCTCCTAATATAATAAATAAAATGTATAGGAAATAATCATATCAAGAATCAGAGAAATCTTAACTTGAAAAAGAAAAGTTAATTAACAGATGCCAAACATCAAGATGAATCAAATGTTGGAGTCATTTAGGCATCAATTATCATGGACCATAAGTCACCCCTTGTATTTGTCCTCCAATTTCAAGAGCAAAAATTAACAATCCATGAACAAAATTGCCTCTGTGGGAGTTGTGAGATCCAGCACCATGTGCCAAAGGACCTGGGGGAGTCTCACCCACCTGTGCATTGAATAGTAGACAGATCTTGGTACTGGTTTTGAAATCTGCAGGAGAATGTGAACCAGTTCTAGTCCCTCTTGGCTATTGTCTGAGAGTAACTGGAGAACACTGACTTGGGCAGATAGCTATGGATGTGAGTCTTTTTATAAGCTCAGATTTCCAGAAGAAAAATTTCAGCACTTCCTTGGAGTAAAATATTTACAAATTTGTACACATTGGAATGGGTAAAAGAAAAAAAAAAAAAAAAAAACTTCACTTTGCTAGCATCACCCTTCCCCCAGGGCAACAAAGCTTAGGGCCAAAGAAATAAATGTGTGATTTCTCCCAGGGGAGAATGGGAGACTGGGTGAGTAAACACCTGCCTTTCCCAGGTGTATGGGACACTGCCAAAGAGAAATTTCTCTCTCATAGCATCCAGAGTATTAACTTCTGAGTTGCATGACTCGGGGTAAGAAAGATCAGGGGAGTAGCATAAAAGATTCCTAGAGGGTATTAAAGGGATATGATTTCTAATGATGGCATTCTGGAGTCCATTAGGAAAACTACCCAGAAGCTTCAAGGAAAATCTCAACTGCAAATCCCCCGGACTGGTTCACAGACACCCACAGTATATAATACCAAATTCATACCTCCCCCAACTCTGCAGCTGGCTCTCTGTGGTGACCATGACAGTGCGATTTGGAAGAAGACTAGGTAACGTTCACAGAAAGCAGGTCAGGGTCTGTGGGCAAGGGAGAAAGCATAAAGTTTAGCTGTAGTATTTCCTTCAAGAAAACAAAAGAACGGCAACCAACAACTGGCCTGATGCACTGTAGGATAATGAGAAGCCGTATAAGCTTAAGAATTCCGCCACAAGAAAGAACAAGAAGCATGGAGCAGTTGTATCCATACAATGTCTGAGAGAGTCTCAGGATTAACAGCAGGACTAATTAAAGATATTTCTAACCTGAATGCAGTTAGTAATGGTTGGAAGTAGTAATTGTTATTTCAACTGTGAAGACAGAAACACAAAACTCTAAGGAATGTGAAGAATTAAAGAAATACGATGGCACTAAAAGATTACAATAACCTTCTATAACCAAACACAAAGATATGGAGCTCTATGTTTTATACAATAAAGAATTCAAAATAGCGGTTTTAAGGAAACTCAGCTACAAAAAAACTTACAGACAATTCAGTGAAATCAAGAAAACAATACATAATCAAAATGAAAAATTTAACAAAGACATAGAAATCATAAAAATGAACCAAACACAGAGCTGAAGAATTCATGAAAATGAAAAAAAAATGCAATAAAGATCATAAACAGCAGAATAGATCAAATAGAAGAAAAAATATCAGTGGAGTCAGTGAGATAGAGGATAGAGACTGTGAAATAACCCAGTCAGAGAACAACAACAACAAAAAGAGTGAAATAAAGCCTTATGTGATCTATGGGAGACCATGAAAACACACACACACACACACACACACACACACACACACACAAATCATTGAAATTCCAGAAGGCAAAGTGAGAGAGGAGTCAGAAAGCTTATTTAATGAATAGTGGCTGAGAACTTTCCACAACTGGGGAGAGTTTAGACCCCCAAATTAATGAAATAGTTCATCCCATTATTTCAAGCCAAAACATTTTTTTTCCAAGACACATTATGATAGAACTGCCAAAATGAAAGACAAAGAATGTTAAAGGCAACAAGTGAAAAGAAGATTGTAATCTACAAAAGAACTCTCATTATACTTTCTTGGCAGAACCCTTACAGGCCAAGAGAGAGTAGGATGATAAATTCAAAGTTCTGAAAGGGAAAAAAAAGGCTAACCAAGAATGCTCTATCTGGCAAAGTTATTCTTCAACAATGAAAGAGAATAAAGACTTTCCCAGACAAACAAAAACTCAGGGAATTTATCCCCTCTAGACATGCCTTAGGGTTTCCCAGGTGGTAAAGAACTTGCCTTCCAATGCAAAAGACATAAGATATGCAGTTTCAATCCCTGGATCAGGAAGACCCCTTGGAAGAGGGCATGGTAATCCACTCCAGTGTTCTTGTCTGGAGAATCCCAAGGACAGAGGAGCCTGGTGGGCTACAGTCCTTGGGGTTGCAAAGAGTTGGATATGACTGAAGCGACTTGGCATGCATGCACGCACACACGACATGCCTAACAAGAATTGTTGCAAGGAGTTCTTTAAAAGGAAATGAAAGGCCACTATTCAGTAGAAAAAAACATGTGGAGATATAAAATTCAGTGGTAAAGGTAAATACACAATTAGAATAAGACTCTAATCCTTTAATATGATGGTATGTTAACTATATATAAAGGTTACAGGACAAGAGTATCAAAAATAACTATAGCCAGTATAATTTATTAATGAATACATAATATAAAAAGTGGTAAATTGTGACATTGAAAACATAAAGTGGGGAGTAAAATGGTACAGATTTTTTATGTGATTGAAGTTAAGTTGTTTGCAGCATAACATAAACTATTATAAGGTATTTTATGTAAGTCTCATAGTATCTACGAGCAAAATTCTATAATAGACTCACAAAAATAAAAAATAAAGATAAGGCTATCAGAGCATACCATAATGGAAAATCACCAATTTAAAAAGGAAGGCAATAAGAGAGATAGCAAGAAACAAGGGAACTACAAAACAACCAGAAATCAATTTGTAATATTAATTAGTCCTTCTAGTCTAGTGTTAGTTGCTCAGTTGTGTCTGACTCTTTGCCACCCCATGGACTGTATCCTGCTAGGTTCCTCTGTCCATCGGATTCTCTAGGTAAGAATACTGGAGTGGGTTGCCATTCTCCATGGGAATTAGTCCTTACATATCAGTAATTATTCTAAATATAAATGCATTGAATTCTCCAAAAAGGTACAGAATGACTGGATGGATTTTTTAAAAAAGGACCCAAATACATGCTGATTACAAGAGAATTGCTTCAGCTTTAAGGACACAGTTAGGCTCAAAGTGAAGGAATGGTAAAAGATATTCCATGCAAGTGGAAACCAAAAAGAGGAAAGGGGTAGTGATACTTATATCAGGTAAAATAGACTTTAAGCCAAAAACAGTAACAAGAGACAAAGTCATAATATTGATATAGAGGTCAACTAAACAAGAGGACATAACAATTGGAAATATATACACACTCAACATCAGAGCACATAAATGTATTAAACAAATACTAACAGATCTGAAGGGAGAAATAGACAACATACAGTAATAGTATGAAACTCTAATATCCCACTTCCAGCAATGGATAGATCATCCAGACAAAATATAAATAAGAAATTATTGGACTTGAACCATACTGTAGAACAGATAGACCTAAAAGATACATATAGGACCTTCTGCCAACAGCAGCAGACTATACATTATTATCAAGAATGCATTGAATATTCTCCAGGATACATAATATAGTAGGCCACAAAACGAGTCTTAGCAAATTTAAGAAGACTGAAATCATACCAAATGTCACTTCCAACCACAGTGGTAAGCAACTTGAAGTCAAAACCAAAAAACTGGAAAATTTACAAATACATAGAAATTAAACAACACAGTCCTGAACAACCAATGAGTCAAATAAGAAATCAAAAGGGAAATCAAAAATATATTAAAATATGAAAATGTAAAAACAACATACTGAAACATGAGATCCTGTAAAAATAGTTCCAAGAGTTTAATCAAATTATTGAATTGTTAATCTTGTCTTTAACTGTATTGGGGATGCTTTCTGTCACTATTTCTTTATATTATTTTCTGCACTACCCTCTTTTTCTCTTCTCTGTGTCTGGGACCTTGCTGAAAGTGAAATTGAAAGTGGATCAGTCATGTCCAACTTTTTGTGACCCCATGGAGTCCATGGAATTCCCTAGGCCAGAATACTGGAGTGGGTAGCCATTCCCTTCTCCAGGGAATCTTCCCAACCTGGGGATCAAACCCAGGTTTCCCACATTGCAGGCAGATTCTTTATCAGCTGAGCCACCAGGGAAGCTCAAGAATACTGGAGTGGGTAGTTTATCCCTTCTCCAGCGGATATTCCTGACCCAGGAATTGAACCAGGGTCTCCTGCATTGCAGGTGGATTAAAAATCCACCTGGTAAAACCAGCTGAGCTACCAGGGAAGCCCTACCAGTGACCTTGTTGGTATACAAAAAAATTAATCCAAAAATATCCACTCCAAGGCCCAGAATAATAAATCTTCTAAAAACAAAAGGCAAAGGAAAAATCTTGAAAGGAGCCAGAAAGAAACAAAATTTTACCTATACCTGATTGTAGAGCCATAGTCAACTACATTAGTGATGTAGGAGACAAATCAAGAGAGAGTGATATCCCAGTGGCTGAGAGAGGAAATTGTTTCAAGGAGTGAGCAGTGCAAAGTGTATCAGTGTTGACTTATGTAGACTAGGGACCAATGGGATACCCCATTTTTTCTGATCCCTCAGACTTTCATGGAACCCTAATGGATAAATAACAATAGTCCAAATAAGTTTAAATTTCCTCTCAGACTGGTAGAATAGGAATTGGAGTTCAAATAACCATTTTTGCTTGTTTTGAATTAGTTTTTGCACATACAGGTTTGTGGAGTAAAATTCATAGGTACTTTCTACTTGTCGAATGAAATGTCTATTTCCCCAGTTTGTCATATAATGTTAATTTTACTTTTAGGGAGAAGATTTTCATTTTTGTGTGGTCTAATTTTCTTTGAACTTCATTGTATTCCTTTCTCACTGTGGATTTGTGAGACTCCATGGTATTGGAAGTTTGCGTTTAGAATTTTGGAAGTAGTGTTCCATTTGGCACTGCAGATGGTGACTGCAACCATGAAATTAAAAGACGCTTACTCATTGGAAGGAAAGTTATGACCAACCTAGATAGCATATTAGAAAGCAGAGACATTACTTTGTTAACAAAGGTCCGTCTAGTCAAGGCTATGGTTTTTCCAGTGGTCATGTATGGATGTGAGTGTTGGACTGTGAACAAAGCTGAGTGCAGAAGAATTGATCCTTTTGAACCATGGTGTTGGAGAAGACTCTTGAGAGTCCCTTGGGACTGCAAGGAGATCCAACCAGTCCATCCTATAGGAGATCAGTTCTGGGTGTTCATTGGAAGGACTGATGTTTAGCTGAAACTCCAGTACTTTGGCCACCTCATGCCAAGAGTTGACTCATAGGAAAAGACCCTGATGCTGGGAAAGATTGAGGGCAGAAGGAGAAGGGGACGACAGAGGACGAGATGGTCGGATGGCATCACTGACTCAATGGACATGGGTTTGGGTGAACTCTGGGAGTTGGTGATGGACAGGGAAGCCTGGTGTGCTGCAGTTCATGAGGTTGCAAAGAGTTAGACATGACTGAGAGACTGAACTGAACTGAACTGAGCAAATCGGACACATTCTTTCATCATCTAAAAAAGTACCTTTGGGGATTGCCTAGAATTTGGTATATTGGTTTATGGGAACATAATTTAAAATTTTGGGATCAAAAGTATATTGACATACTTTGGTGATCCTTAAATATGTCTCAGGACGCTTGCAACATTGAGTTGTTCTTGTGAAAAAAGAATCACATTCAAACCAAGTGTTTGTACAAAACAGTTAGATGACTTGTTTTTTGTGCTGTTTTACTAAATGACCTTTGTCATTTCTCATGATCCTTGGGTAATTACTAATGGGGCATAGTGGTCCATTATGTGTTGCTTTTAAAGGTAAACAAAACTTTAAAAGACACTATTTTAATTTTATTTTGATCTATCCTTTGTTTCACTTCAGGTTTATAGGGTAAAGTCATGTGAAATTACCCCAAAGGTCATTACCCTTTGGTCCCCAGAACCCAGATGGTACTTTGATGAAAGAATTGAATTTGTCAGTCTTAATTTTAGGCTGTTGTAAATTTAATAGTACTAAATACAAAGCAAAAAAAAAAAAAAAAAAACTCATTTTTCAACTATTATTTTTATTGAGTATAAGTACCAAATGAGCCACTTGGACATATGGGATGGCAACATAAGAAAAAGTTAATCTTGAACCTGATTTTAAATTTATCTACAAAGTAGGCTGTGTACTAGCTTCTGAAAAGATAAATCCATATATAATCCATTTTATTCCCTTAGGAACTATTCTTTTTATATCAGTTGACATGGTTATTAATAACATAAAATGTGATATTTACAATATTTTTGAAACATGTTTGGTCTTTATTATATTAGCTGTTTATTAAAAAGTAGCCAACCTGAATATCCTTAGGTGAAGGTTATAGGACCTATAAGGAAAAAAGTGTTATTATATTGGAAAAAGATTAATAGATTTGCAGTGTTGGAGTCTGTAAACCCACTGCTCCCTTTGAGAATGATAAAGTTACTAACCACGATTTCTATTCATGACCTACCATATGCTCTCCTTTGGTAAAGGGTTCCCAGGATAATGCCATTTTTCAGTCTTGGGGTGTTACCCTGACCATTCTAATTCCAATCTGTGTTGATATTATTACTCCTTGGCTCATAACAGTGTCTTTTAAAGTAGTAGAAGTCTGTGGGACCTATGTATCAAGCTGAATGAGTCAATTTGATTATAATGAAGTACTTTAAATTTAGCCTATAAAAGCCTGTGCAAGTATGCCGTGTACAGGTAACACAACTCCAGAATGTCTGGCCATACTTGACAAATTAGAACCATACCAACTGGCACTCACAGTTAAGTCTGATGAATACCTCTCCAAAATGTTCTGAGACAATAGCATCTTCATGGAACCATTCCTCTAATGCTTTTGTGATCTGTTGAGAGAAGTGCTGTTCCTCTTCTGATCCCAGCTGAAGGACTCAAATCTTTCATGTTTGCTCTATCTTCCATTTTCTACCACCACTCCACACTAAACCTTTTCTTGGATATCAATAAACTATAAATATTTTTAAAAATACTTATTTTTTGACTGTGGTGGATCTTTGTTACTGTGCACAGGCTTTATGTAGTTGTGGTGCTTGGGCTTCTCACTGTGGTGGCTTCTCTTGTTACAGAGCATGGGCTCTAGCTCTAGGTACATGGCTCAGTAGACGCGGCTCTCAGGCTCTATAGCGCTGGCTCAGTAGTTGTGGCCCATGGGCTCAGTTGCTCTGTGGCAAGGCAGATTCTTAACCACTGAACCACCAGGGAAGCCCTGATCTATAAATATTTACTACTCTCTTTGGATACAGTTTTTACTCTTTGGGATGAGAAGGAAGTCAGCATTAAAACTTGCTCAGGTTTTACCCTTGCTCATACCCCATGAGTCTGTGTAAAATTCTACACATTTAGAGGAAATGTGTTATTAGTTTTTTTTTTAAATTTTATTATTATTATTATTTATTACTTTACAATATTGTATTGGTTTTGCCATACATCAACATGCATCCGCCACGGGTGTACACGTGTTCCCCATCCTGAACCCCCCTCCCACCTCCTCCCCATACCATCCCTCTGGGTCATCCCAGTGCACCAGCCCCAAGCTTCCTGTATCCTGCATCGAACCTGGACTGGCGATTCGTTTCTTATATGATATTGTACATGTTTTAATGCCATTCTCCAAATCATCCTCCCCCTCCCTCTCCCACAGAGTCCAAAAGACTGTTCTATACATCTGTGTCTCTTTTGCTGTCTCGCGTACAGGGTTGTCGTTACCATCTTTATAAATTCCATGTATATGCATTAGTATACGGTATTGGTGTTTTTCTTTCCGGCTTACTTCACTCTGTATAATAGGCTCCAGTTTCATCTACCTCATTAGAACTGATTCAAATGTCTTCTTTTTAATGGCTGAGTAATACTCCATTGTGTATATGTACCACAGCTTTCTTATCCATTCATCTGCTGATGGACATCTAGGTTGCTTCCATGTTATTAGTTTTTAATTCCACTACTGCACAACCCATAAAGATTTTGGTTCAATTAATATACCCCTCCTTCACTAGAATTCCTAATGGAACAATAGGTAGAACCCCTAACACCTTCTAATCAGTGCATTATTACATACTTTAAGGAAATGAATAATCCTTCAATGAGTCGTAATTCTGAAGTATTAGATGAGTATAGTTCAAATAATGACATCAATCAATACATTTAAAATTTTTTATTTTTAGAGATTGAACAATGATTCATTGCAATTTTTCTGAATAAACAATTAGCAGTCTCAAAGATTATTTCAATAAATTTTAAAATTAGAGCACAGATTGCATACAAATTGATTTTATATGCACAGTTTTGAAAAGAACTTAAGAGTACTTAAAAGATCCAATGACATCAATCAGTACGTTTAAAATTTTTTAGAGATTGAACAATGATTCATTGCAGGTTTTCTGATGAAACAATTAGCAGTCTCAAAGATTATTTCTATAAAATTTAAAATTAGAGCACATATTGAATACAAATCGATTTAAATAGGTACAGTTTTGAAAAGAACTGAAGAGTACTTAAAAGATCCCATTGAATTCATGTGGCATGATTCCTAGTTTAATTGATAGTGTCTCAGTTAAGTAAGTCCTGGCAGAAAACACTTACTGATTAATTATCTAGAAACTGGTAGCACTAAAATATTAAAATTTATGCATTCAAATGGTTTGTGTGTGTGCTTGTGTGTATGCATGTATGATTTGTGCTTTGCCTAATCTACTATCTTAACGATTATCCTTTCTGTTTCCTGAGGCGCTTAACCTTACTTCAAAAGACCTAATCATACTGAACTTTTCTTGTCAGCTCTTTGCATATATCACATTTCTAGTTTACAATGATTTCTTCTATTTTGGACAAGGGCTTTGGAGTAAAAACTAAAGTACACTAAAATAAACTGTACTCTGTCCCAATGCTACTCACAAGCTGCCAGAACTTTCATGCTTCAACTCACAGGACTTGGGAATTTGGCTTTCCAGGAATCCCTGTCAATGCTTCTGTGATGAGTCAGGGCTTCCAGGTGCTGCTGCTACAAGGTGAGGTGTAGTTACAATTTTTTCTTTACTGTGCACTGACTATGAAATGTAATTGCTCCTTCATTTTCTTGTTTCAGCTGGCAAAGGATGTAAAAATTCCAGATGGATTAAACATCTAAATTGGAAATATTCATTACCAACAAATGACTAAATATTTTCAGTCCTTCCTAAGTTGGCTATCCAACATCTAATCTCCCTTAGTATGTGCCTAGCTTCCTTTCCTCTTAGCACCTTATCATTTAACGCTCAATTACACATTTGCAATCTCTCTTGCTTATTTACTTTGGGACACCTCTGTAGATGCAGTTCACTACTGTGTATATTTGCTAGAATGACAGCCACAGAGCACAATGGGAGTTGACTTCCTAAAATAGTTTACTGTCTTACTGTGTTAAAAATATGATTTAAGATAAAACTTATTTTTGAACCTTAACTGAGTAAATATTATGAAGAAAAAAATGAATTTTTAAAAGACTTGATTCTACACACTACTTAAATGAGAGAATTTTCTGAAATTCAAACATAGCAAGCTCCATCTGCTCAGCGATGAGGTACTTGCACAAAGTTCCCCATGGCCTTTTTGGTGTACAAATTAAAAAGGAAGACTAATTCTAAGGAAATAATTTGACATAAAAGTTTGTTTTCTCTTTAAACTACTGCATTTAAAAAGTTATTTGAGTTGTAAACACTCAAGGATAAGCCAGTTTTAAGATCACATTATTGTGTCACAGTAACAAATGCGAATCACATTTATCTTTAATTCATGGATTCAGGTTCTCCTAAATTCTCATTATTGAGCTACTACATTCTTGATAAAAGTTATTAGGAAAATCCAAATCATCATTCCTGGCACCTAGGTACCAAGAAATAGTGTGCTATTATGAAATCACATATAGTTAGCTGCTTTTGTATTTTGGTTAACCAGGTAGTTTGAAAATTATTATCCCACTAGCACTGTCTTCAGATTTTAGAAGTAGAACTAGAGGAATTATAGTGAGGTATACTTTGTGGTAGTTCTGTTGCTTCTTTATTGCCCCAGAACTAACCATGGTATTGAGGATGGATATGGAGAAATGATGCTTTTCACCAGGTAGCAATTACCATAGGCGACCAAATGCCACCTATCTATGGCGTCTATAATATATAGGGGTGATGGACTAGCATGATTTTTTTCACTGCTATAAATTTGCGACCTAGGTATTTGATAAAGTTGTATTTTTTTCCAAATCTTTCCTTTTAACCTATTACATTAAGTCCCTACATATGAACTTATCACTTTTAGATTAATTTCTGATTTTACAGAAATAGAACCATGAAAAACACAAGTATTAGCGGTCAAAAATTTTTGTTGTTTTATTTTCTTATTTTTGCTTAATAACTGGAGGGAAGTTTTCCTACAGTTTAATCTGGGATCAGGAAAATACTCAAAGCTGTCTGATAGTCACATTGTTGGCCATATAAGAATTTTGATAAATCAACCAATCTGTCTTTGGGACAGAACTTGACGCCTACTTTAAAGTATTAAAAAATACAACTTATTCTACAGTACATATGTATAGGAGTTCAGTCCTGTAATCAGGCTTGCAAGTGTATTATTTGGTGGTTCTTATAGTTATTGCACATTTTTGGGGTTTCTGAGGAAAATCAACTATTTTAGGCTTTCTTCCTTTCTCCTTATCAAGAGAAAACCAGCTTAACATGGGATGAAAAGAACATAACTGGTCTCTAACCGTGGGCTTAACTGTCATGGAGCAATGAGGGAAAAGGGGGGCCTTTCACCCTTTATCACTGTATTTTCTCCAGGCATGCAGGTTGTTCAGCCTTAGGTCTGGTTTATACCTAGTCCTTATTATTTTCATTTCATAATCTAACATTCGGTTCTTTCTAGGACTTGGCAAATCTGTATATGGTTTGTTGCTATTTTGATTTTTTTCTGGGGGGAAAAAAAAAACCCTCATTCAGGGGCAACTCTTTTGAAAGCTGTTTGGAATCTAACGCATTACAGGTTTCTTAACTCCATGTTGTAAAATTCCGAATATAGATACTGTCCAAACTGTCCAAAGAGTAATGTTTGAATTCACAGTAACAAAAGTTACAAAGTTTGTGCAAAAGATATTGTACACCATTGGAGTACATAGAGCTTGCTATAGTTAATTTTATATATAAAGCTGCATTTATCATTAAAACTATTCTGTGCTACATTAAAAGTAAAGTATCTGATTTAATTTTTCCCTACAAGTAAAAGTGAATGCTCATTTAATCTCAGAAAATTTAAAAATGCAGATTGTATATTTATGATGCTTATAATCAGTATAATAAATCATTGGAAACTTTTAAACACCATAATTGCTTTGGAGCTCTTCAAGTTTTCCAAGGGTCATGAAGTAAACCCGGCTGTGATGATTGCGCAGGATAGAGGTAAAGAATAGCTTTAAAAAGAGAGAAAGAGACAATATCAGTAAATATTTAATAACTGCAAATTGATATTTGATAGGTACAACTATCATTTCAATTTATCTGTTATCAATCAATTTCAAAAAGAGATTTCCTTAGATTAAAATATACAAATTCAAATGAGTATGGAGCCAAAATTATAATTTAAAAAGTACTTTTTACCATATTCTATATGACTGTACTTCATATAGTTTAAATAAAATTAAGTTTTTGTAGGTGACATTTATCTGCTAAATTTCTTGATTGGTTTCATTAACAATTTAAAAAAATCTACTTTTACTTAAGTTAGCTTTCTTTTTACTTTTAATATATGGAAAATATCATATTATTTAGATGCAGTTCACACTGTCGCTGGTGCTTAAGTGGCCACTGAAATTTTCTACTGGGTACAATTTTCTATTTCAGTGTAATAGACTGACATGAATAGATTGATATTATCAGCTAAACCAATTGACTTAGAGAGGAACATGTTGTGCAAATATGGTCTGTGCCATAAAGAAAATTAGGACAGTACAAGAATATAAATAGCAAACAGAAGTATTCTTGTTAGGACCAAGGTTTTCAACCTCCACAATGGATATACTTAGGAAGGTGTGTGACGTAATGATGAAAACAACACTAGCTACCCTTGACTTAAAACCTTTTATGTGCCAGGCTGTCGACCTACGAGATGCTTATTATATATACATTATTGATAATTTACAGAATTGTTCCAAGTTATTAATATTCCCATTTTTGAGATGAAAAAAACTAAGGTTCAGAAAAACAAGTCAAACTTCCAGGTTCTCACATGTAGTTAGATCTGGGACTGCATCCTAGATGTACCTGATCTCAATCATTGGTTCTTGCCATTCTCTCTCTTTATACTGTAAACCAGTACCTTTTATTGATGCCCAGTGCTTTACCCTGTGGGTTCTGATAATTCAAATCCTCTGAAATTTCTTACAAATGTGAATGCTTCCTAGTCTTATTAGAATTATTTTTTCATGCTATTATTTGTCACAACATGTAGGGACTGTTCTGATATCATACAATTCATTTTTTCCATATAAACTATCTGAATTGGTTAAAATTGATCACATTACACAAATAATTGCCAAATATTGATTTCCTTTTTCTTTTCTGTAAAGTGGACATGATAATGTCCACTTACGAAGATTAAGTGTGATAGCCTCTTAAGTATTTAGCACAAACTCTACTATATGATTAGGTGTTCAACAAACATAATTAACTTTTTCCTTCTTCTGTTATTGGATTATGTTGAAAACTATAAAAGGCAGATCTACTCAAGCATTATCTTTCAAAATGTCATATTAATATGAATGTGAAAAGAACTACGCATCACAGACAATAATGGAATTTGTAACAAATAGAGGCTAGTTTTGCTTTGAACACCATTAGAATTTTTACATTTTTGAAACTGATTTCTCTTGAAACCAAATTTCATCATTTACCAAATCAATGTTTCTAATGCAAATTGCAAATTTATTTTTATTATATTATTAATATGTCAATTTGGGAAATTAACATAAATATACTTATAGCCAGAAAGAAAACAATATAAATTTCCTCAGTTAATTTGCATTGCTTGCTTTACTTTTGCTCTAACTGGGGTATGTAAACTATACCTTGTCACCTCGGGTACACAGAAATCTCAGCTTCTTAATTGATCTGCGCTTCAGTTCACTTTCCAGAACCCTTGACTGCGAAGAGCGGACTTCCATGGCCTTTTGGCCCCACCCTGTGGTTCTCTGTGAACACTCAAAAGCTACAATAAAAATTTAAAAATCAGAAAAACACAAAATATTTCTGCCAGTGATGGAAAATTATAACTACAGCTAATGTTTGATTATTAAGAGGGACATTACTACAGTTTGGATGAATACATTCTTATTTTCCTCCGTCTAAGTCAGTAGTTTGGCCATTATGCTGCTCAACAGAATGTTCAAGCTAGCTATGTACTCTCATCATTGTGATCAACTATTCACCATAGTGAATAACTAGATCTAAGTTAATTTTTGTATTTACATTCTCCAACACCACAGAAAAAGCTGAAGGTTAATGTTAACCCCTTTGTAGAAAATCAAATCTACTCACAGTCATTATTTTATAATCTAGTTGGGGTACAATATCCTGTATGGGTTTGTACTTGTGCTTAAGTGACATACATGGAAACCTAACTCATCAAAATTAAAACTGTTAAAAAATGACTTGCTAAAAGAATGACTTTAGCAACTCTGCTGCTGCTGCTACTACTGCTAAGTCACTTCAGTCATGTCCGACTCTGTGCGACCCCATAGACGGCAGCCCACCAGGCTCTGCCATCCCTGGAATTCTCCAGGCAAGAATACTGGAGTGGGTTGCCATTTCCTTCTCCAATGCATGAAGATGAAAAGTGAAAGTGAAGTAGCTCAGTCCTGTCCGACTCTGAGCGACCCCATGGACTGCAGCCTACTGGGCTCCTCCGTCCACGGGATTTTCCAGGCAAGAGCGCTGGAGTGGGGTGCCATTGCCTTCTCCGTTAGCAACTCTAATGTAATTCAATTAAGTACCATGTTATAAACAGAACTAAAGCTAATTTGACACTGTTAAGCCTTTCTCTTGCTTAGGAAATTTTTATTAAGATTAAAACTTTTGGGTCCTGCTTTATATTATTCAGTGACAATTAAGATTATGACAACTGCTTTAAAACAGAAAACCTAGTTATGTAAATAGCCATATAATCAGCTAACACTGTAAGGTATTTTCTGACATAGTGAGCAGTATTTTTTTCAACAACTGCATACAGCAAAATTTATAAACTTCATGCACAGTCTACTTGCTGAGTCCAAGTACCCAGTTCATATGGCATTAAATAATTTCTACCTTGATTCTAAAGCACATTAATTTGCCACTTAACCTAGCTACTGAGCTAGTTTGTATATGAGATAGAATCCAATGATTTAGTTGGGAATGCTTAATGATGCTTCCTATGATTGCTGCATCTCTATATATTTGTTTAAAAATCCAAAGCAATGATCTTATTAGTGAGAACATTCATTATATCTAAAGGAAAATGTAAAATTTAGATTGGGGAAATCTGGATCTGGGTTAGTTTTAAATTAAAAAAGAAGTTATGTTTAGACAAAAAAAGAGAGCAATTGATTTCCTTAATATTAGAGTTATAAAGCAATCTTTACATGCTCTCAAATTACCCTTAATACACAGACCAAAATATCTTCTCATAGTGCTCTAATTTATTTTACATATAGAGAGGTACTTTTCAATTTTAGTTACTTAAAATAGCTCTGTTTTAGGTTGGAAGTTGTCTTGCCTAAGGATAAGAACTGTAGCAGATGACTTTTTAAGATCTTTTTGATTCCTATCATTGTTTACTGACATAAATATAGGGGTTACATTTCACATTTGAGCTAAATTTCCTTATTCTAATTTCTGATTAATAAATTGATCACAACCACTGTAAAAGTTAGAACAAGGCATTATTTTCAGTTTATTTTGCCCCAGATCTGTCAATTATATTGTAAGCATTTACTTCTTTTCACAAAATGGTTTTAAACCCTCTGTGAGTTCTTACCTTTTGAAGGAATTGGATGTTTTCAGGACATTCCTTAACACTATGTATGCAAAAAGAAAGGACTCTGCAGATGCAATGCAATGTGCCATCATCCATAGTGAAAAAATGTCCATTAAAAACGCTCTCTCAAACTGGTCCTTAAAGTCACATGTGGACCACATTTAGCCATTTTATAGAGATTTCAGAAGCTTCTAACTTTTTATTGATAAACTACATTTCTCTCTCTCTCTTATCTTTCTGTCTTCTTCTTTTCTTTCCTTCCTTCCTTCCTTCTTCCATCTATCTCTCTCCCCCTCTTCTTCTCCCTTTTCCTTTATTTGCTTCATTAAACTTATCCTCCTTCCAGGAACATTTCAACAAAATCATTCTACTCTAGTATTTTTGCTGTTTATAGGCATTATTCTGTTTCCTATTTAGAATTACCTCTGTAGTCATCAAGCCTCAGAGACATGTACGAGAGATTCAAGTTATTCAGATTTCCCAGATTGGTAGTCCTGTGCTGGTCAGGAAGAAAAAAAAATTTTTCCCTGGTCTAATGAAGATGAAAAGGCAGTTTTCTTTGTGTTGCCATCTGGGTAGTATCTAAGAGCATTTCAGTCAGTCATATTTATCTGTTTTGTAAATGAAGGATGATGAAATCTTAGTGACAACCAATGAGTCACAAAAGCAGTTTGTATTTGATTCTTCACAGGAATATTACTGGCTAAACAGAACACTATTGACTGTACAAAATGGAAATATTTGGCTCCTCTCTTATATTAGTTGGCACTCTCTTAAGATAAAGGTAAAAACCCCAAATCAATGTTATGGAATGAAGCATTTTCAACATCTGTGTAAAATCTGCAAGCAAAAGGAGTTAAAATAAAATGATAGATTATTATAGAAAATAATCACTTTCTTATTTTAATTGCATGCTTATTGAAAATGAACTACTAAGACAGCCAAAATCAGCCTCTTTGTGGTAGCCTTGTGAAATCATTAAGCATAAGAAAAACATATACATTATCTTACAAGGGAGTAAATATGCAGTACCCCAAATTAACCCTAGATGCCTTGAGAAAAAGTGACACTTTAGGAAATAGAAGCTTTTCTGGGATCATATGAAAGGAGAAAAATTTTCCACATACCTACGGAGGATGGTATGTCTTTCCACACATCAAGGATATTCTTGAAGAGTTGTTCATTTGCTTCCACGGAAAGGGATTCAGCATTGAAGGTGAGCATCACGCCAATTCCCAAGGAATCAGGTAAAATGATGATATTCTGTGGTATAATGATTTCCAGGGGCTAGAATTATGTTCCATAAGGATTTATATGTCCAACATTTTATCACTACTACTTTAATAGAAGCAGCTTGGATGAACAATAAAGACCAAAGAGGGGTTCAAAGTACAGAGAGGAGAGAAATTTCTGTTTTAGCACTAAACAGCATGCTATCCAACACTTGAGAAGAGCTTTCCCTATGTCATAAGGTTGTTATTGTTTAATATTCTCCTATATTTTTAGGAGAAAAATTATATATGTAAAAAGCAGAATATATTTCTAACAGAGAAATTTGTTGAAATTTCACTAAGTATGATGTATAATGATAGAAGAAACATCACTTGTTTGATTTCAGATTCATTTTAGCACATTAATGAATACTAAATTTAGTAAGGAATGAACCAATTAACAAATACAAAATCACTGGTTATCATCCAATTCATTCAAATCAGAAATAGAAAATTAACTCTAAAATAGCTTGAGCTTAAATATTTAGAAGGAACAGCCTTATAATATTCTTCACTGCTTGAAATGTAACAGTCATCCTCCCTTCAAAAAAATTATAGAATTTATTATCCAATTTACATAATCTTAAAATATCTTCAATTCAGAGAGGTACTAGGTGATGAAATATTAAGAAATATCTAAGAATTTCTAAATTTCATGATGCACAAAACAATGTGACAAAACGCCCAAACTATAGATATTGTCACGTTAATCATATTTCCCTTAAAAATGAACAATCAATTCCTCTTATCATGTCTCCAATTTAGCAATTTAAGGGAAAAAATGTCAGAAACTATACTTGCCAAACCCAGCGCACTCAGGCCAAGTGCTTGTGGCCATGCCTCAGTCTCAGCAACAACAATTCTTAAAACTAAAATGGGGATCCAGAGGCCAAAAGCAATTTTAATGCGTTCCCTGGGCACTCGCATGAGCAACTGAATCAGAAAAGAGATGAAGGAAGAGAGAAAAAGAAATTGCAAGAAAAAAGATTGTCTCAAAAACTTTGTTTAGAATAGAGCTGAGCTGCTGTAAATCAGAAAGCATCAGAGGTAATTCTCTTGCTTCTCAGATGATTCCTGAAGTAATCAGATATTCTTTTAGCACACATAGCTCCCTTGTAGCTTTATAGCTTTTGTAATCTAGCACTGTTGGAAAAATTATTTTTAGTACATCCTGTTTCAGAAGACACTCTCTCCTCCCTTATATTAGAGTCCTTTCTCTTTTAATGGGTCAAGACACTAGGGCATTTAGCTAAAAATTCTATTTTTGAATTCACTTAAGGTATCCTAATTAGGCCAGAAAATGATGAAAAAAAAATCCTCTTCTCTCATTGTTTCCATAATAATTAACAGATTGCTCGAAAAGAAAGTAATTCTTCTTGCTTAGTAGTCAAGTTGAACACAGAATTCAATCTTCCTGAATGACTTTTCCAATAAGTATTAACTTGGATCAATACTGAGGTTTTCAATAACGCATGATGTGATGTAAAAAAAATAAGATGCAGGAAGTGATGGAAGACCTTCCAAGTGAAGAATACTATAATATTTATACTAAAACTTACCTGAACTCATATTTAAGTGGCTTTGTCTGGGGCTCGGTTCAGTGTTTTTGACATTATAAATTGTGATTTTTATATAATCATAGGTGACAACAGAATGACCATCTAATTGGATTGTTAAATCTGACCAAAACTTGAAAAAACAGCCTCCATTAATGATCTGACAACTGTTCTGTGTAATCTGTCAGAGATATACGAGATAACTCTGAAAACTGTGCAATGTGTGATTGCAAAAACTGTGCAAAAGTGATTCAGAAGTACAAAAAAGTTTTCTCCTGGACTTTTGTATAACACTAAACTGCTAAAACTTTAGTGTTTGACAAAATGGGGAATTTAAAAAGATTTGTTGATTCATCTCTTCCTTTTTAATATAATTTTCAATAGGAAAAAAATGTCATTTCTACCATTATATGTATATTGTGTGTGTGAGTGTGTGAGGTATTATGTTATGTTTGAGCTCTTTATATAAATGATGTGTGTAGTATTTTTACAACTATTCATATTTTAGATGCTGTGCCATATTTTCATGTTTATAATTATTTAAGAGTTGAGAGTTGATATGCATTAGCTTTTAAAGTGTTGAATCCTTGATCAGAAATTCTAAGTATAAAGTATACTATAAGAGAATACTTTATGATAACTTGCTATATATCATAGTTTACTAAAATCTGGATAAAGAAAGGGCATATACATAATAATGCATAATGAGATGCAGAGAACTAAAAGCAAGGGTTATAAACTCATATGCCTAAGAGGGCCAGTTATTATAAATACATAAACATGGATGGATAGAGAATGCATAGCATATGTTCCATCCAAAAGTGGGCAGGTACCAATTGGTTCCAGTTGATTATGGCCAGATAGTAATGTTGGATCATTGGTTTTTCAATAGAAATCCAGATTTTAAGTGTAAACTAGGGATTCAGTTCAGTTCAGTCGCTCAGTCGTGTCCGACTCTTTGCTACCCCACGAATCGCAGCACGCCAGGCCTCCCTGTCCATCACCAACTCCCGGAGTTCACCCAAACTCATGTCCATCGAGTCAGTGATGCCATCCAGCCATCTCATCCTCTGTCATCCCCTTTTCCTCCTACCCCAATCCCTCCCAGCATCAGAGTCTTTTCCAATGAGTCAACTCTTCGCATGAGGTGGTTCATTTAAAAACAAATACAAAACATCACTGTGCCAGACAAAGTCTATCTGCAGAACGGACTTAGCACTCTGGACTAAGAAACCATCAGTGACTTTTGTTTATCCATTACTACCTTCTGGCACTCAATACTTACCTTTTAGGTCTCAGTTCTAATATAGATATTGTTACTCGTATTTTTAAACCTTTTAAGAGTTTCACAGTTGGAAATACTCAAATTATGTTACACAATAATTTCCAGGGATCTTACGTTATTTGGCAGGGTCACATCAGACATAACCTCAGATTCTGCATCAATGATGTGATATCCATCTGCTGAGCTGAAGAAAATCTTTAGTCTTTTTTCAGAACCAATAGCCAGGTCAACTGTCACTGGCTTATGACCAAGTGTTGGAAACACCTGTAGGTATAAAACCAAATATGGCCAAAAGGCCAAAAATGACATTCTGTCTAAGGTGAAAATTCTCCCGCCCGTTTGCTTAACAGGTGTATAGAACCCAGAATGATTTTTAAAATTACATAATACATTTAGAGACCTATGTATTACAACTTGTCATATCTGTTAACTCAACAAGAACAATTATATTCAGGTTCTAAATATTGAGTTTTCCTTCAAAGGCCAAATCTTCAAAAATCATAAGAGTTTTATATGGCCTTGTATCCTATGTGCTGTATTTAAATTCCTTGCCTTGAGCTTCAGCAAATGAAGGAGCTCATCTGGTCTCTTAAACCGGTTTGCTGGATCAGCTGCCTGTATTTTTGCCAATATTCGTATATAGGCTTCATAGGACATGTAGTCTCCTTCGGAGTCTGCTGATTGATCAATGCACACTTGGTAGGGAATGAGAAAGGCCAGACATGTTAACCTACCATAGACTGGGTGTACTCTAGGCTATTATGGTTCCTAGTCCAAGGAAACAAAAAGCCAAACAGGATACATTGCCAAGTTCAGGTCACAGTAGAGGACTGGGCATCACAGGTTTCACCATACTGAACTCATGTGGTGGGATTCAAGAACTGGAGTGAGGATTTAGACAAGGAACTGTATATCAGGCCAGACAGACTGTTGGTACTTACCTTCTTTGCTTCCCAGCTCCATACCAGGCAGCTCTGACCAATCAGCAGACACCCAGGAACAAACCCATATCCAAATACTGACAACTGACCCAATGTCCAATTTAGGGAGATCAGATCAGGGATGTGATTTGTGTCAGGACAGGCCCAGACTATCTATATAGTAGTCTGTGCTATTTATAAAAGAACATATTTATTGTACAAATGGCTCAGCCGGTAAAGAAATCCGCCCACAATTTGGGAGACCTGGGTTCGATCCCTGGGTTGGGAAGATCCCCTGGAGAAGGGAAAGGCTACCCACTCCAGTCGTCTGGCCTGGAGAACCCATGGACTGTATAGTCCATGGGGTCACAAAGAGTCGGACACAACTGAGCGACTTTCACTTTCAGACATTTGAGGAGCAGCCATAAACATTACCCCATCTATATTGTACACATGTGATGTTTTAGTCTATAAAATATAATATGTAAACAGATCCTAACCTAAGATATGATTGTATTTCATGAATACCTTACTGGGGTCTATCATGATGTGTCCCTATCAGTGCTTTGAAAAACTCCATGGACCAACCAGTTCAAAATCTCCTAGGATGTTTGCTAAAAATACAGATTCCCCAGGCCCCATTCCAAACCTAATTTGGCCTGGAGTTCGCCTGAGGTCTAAACTTTTAACAAATGCTTCAGATGATTCTAAGAAGCTACCGGATTCTATGTAGTACCACTGGTTCATTAATCAGTCTTTATTAATACAGAATAAACACAGAATAATTTTATTTATGTTGAGTTCTGAAGCACTGTAAAAAGATAATAAAGATAAAAATAGTCTCCAGTTTATGAAATGTGATTAAAAATCATCAGCGACTTAATTGTTTGGGACACTAAATGGTTACCTTATGAGGCTGATCCATAGAAGTTCAGTTAAACCAAAATAAGGGCGGAAACAGTACTTGCAATCCAAATAAGCCTAACCAGCATTTCTTGTAATAGTTCTAGAGAGAAATGTGTTTAGAGATCCAGCTTGGAAGGAATATAGAGCCACCCTTTCCTCCCCACTCCCACCTATTATAGTCCTGGTCATGAGAGCAAAGGCTTTCTTTTCCTTTATTCGTCTACCAGGGGGTTCCCCACTCTACCACTGTCACATCTTTCCTTACCTTCCCTCTGCTCTCCACCCCTCACTAAGAGAGAAAAGGGACTTTCTCAGCTTCAAGTCATTGGGGTAGCACCCAAAGCTTGTGTTTGTGGCTTTAGAAGAGGAGTTCTTCATGTTAACTACAGGAATTGGGAGTGAGGAGCTGGTAGGGAGTTCCTGTAAGGGGAGGGGTCAGGGATTTCCCTCACATTCTCCCTTGGTTTGGTACCTGCAAATTGTCTAGAAAAGGGTTAAATGATAATTATTGACATGGTATATTCAAATTACATTAACTGTAGAAGAATAGCATCTATATTTCTCCTACTATATTCCAAATACTGTTCTGTTTACAATTTCTCAAAAGAAAGCCCAATGAAAATGGAGACCACTCACTTTAATGGCAGTGTTTTCATCAAAGGACTTTGGTGCCCATGCATACAGGTGAATCGATGATTTCAAAGCAATTGCAATATATGTTGTTTCTTCATGTTGGACTACAATGATAAAATACAAAGAAGTAACAATGCCACAGGGTTAACAAGAACACTCAAGTATTTGTATTTGTTGTTAAAAATGTCGTAACAATGACAATTAAGAAGGCAATAGCATCCAGAATGATTTATGGATTCAATGCAATCTCTAAAATCCCAATATGTACAAACAGAAATGCTGATTAAAATTCACATGGAATTAGAAGAGGCCAAAATGCTCTTAAAAATAAAAAACAACGTTGGAGGACTCACAGTACCCAGTTTCTAAACTTATTATAAGCTATAGTAATCAAAGCAGTGTAGTACTGACATAAGGATAGGCATATAGATCAATGGAGTAGAACTGAATGTCTATAAATAAAGTACATTTATGGTCATGGTGCCAAGAATATTCAATAGAGAAACAACAATTTCTTCATCAAATGGTACTGAGACAACTGAATATCTACATATAAAAAAATGAACTGGATGTCTTACCTTAATCCATATATACAATAATTAACTTGAAATGGATCAAAGACCTAAATGTAAGAGCTAAAACTATGAAGCTATTAAAAGTAAATAAACCCTCATGGTAATAGATTCTCATATTTGACACCAAAAGCATAAACAACAAAAGAAATAAACAGCTAAATTGGGTTTCATTAAAATTCACTCTTCTATGTATCAAAGGACACTATCAACAGAGTGAAAAGACAAAGTATGGAACAGGAATAAATATTTCCAAATCATATATCTGTAAGGGTTTAGTATCCAGAATATACAAAAAACACAACTCAATAACAAAAGGATAAATAGCCCAAGGGAGATATACAAATGGCCAATAAACACTTGAATGCTCAACAACATTATTCATGAGGGAAATGCAAATCAAAACTATAATGTGATGCCACTTTATACCTACTTGGATGGTTGGAACCAGAAGAAAGACATTTTAAACAATGAATTTATAATAGATAAATAAAAGATGAAGTATTTATACAATGCAATACTATTCAGCAATAAAAAGGAATACTGATACATGTTGTACTGGTTATAGCATGGATGAACCTTGAAAACATGGTATGTGACAGAAGCTTGTCACAAAAGATTATATAATGTATAATTCCATTTAAGTACATCATGGAGAAAAGACAAATCTATAGCAGAGAAAGTAGATCAGTAGCTTATTCAGATTATGAAGGGAATAAGGTAAGAGGAATTAAATTTGCAGTGATTGCTAATGGCTATGATGTTTCTTGTTAGAATGATGAAAATCAGATCATGGTGATGGTTACACAACTCTATAAACATACTGCAACTCACTTAATTGTACGCTTTAATTGGGTATATTTCAATAGAGCTTTTTTATTAAAGAAAGAGAAAGTTTATAAAAAGTATATGTTTGCCCTTGGCCAGACCTTCTGGCTCTTATGAAATATGTTGTCCTACTTCTAGATTTATGTTTATGCTAAATCCCTCTTCTTTGGCAGAGATACTGCTGCTGTCTTCTCTAGCCAGACTTCATCTAAGACTAATATATAAGAATTCTCTCTCTCCTTTCCTCTCCCTCTCTCATTCTCTCTCACTCTGTGTCTCTGCCTCTCTGAGTCTAGCTTCACTTTCTTTCTTTATTTTTTTTTTTAACTGTTCAGAAGTAGGTCAAAGAATTATGATTAATAAATCCCCCAACAAGCAAACAAATTCTCTTTTAAGCAAATAATGCTGATAATTTCAATATATGGCAGTAATTGGTATCAGTCCACTATTTTGTGGACCTTGGAAGGCTATGAAAATACCATGCAAGTATGGTTATGTTGTTATTCTCCTTTGGGAAGGAGCTACTGTTCCACTCGTCAGTAGGACAAGTGTTATTAGAGAGCTGGGATGGATTGGAATGCAATCAGCCAGGAAAAGTAGACTAAACTAGTCCATTCATTTCACAAATGCACAGAACTATCTTTGCAAGGTTGACTATCTTTGTAAACTCTCTCTTATAGAACTAAAAACTTGATAAGTTATTAAGAGGTACTTCTGCTATATCAACTTCTGGGTTGACATCTGGGAATATTAAAGTAATGATACACAAAACTAGAAGAAAATAGTATATTTATTTAATACTTAAGTTGTCTGGGCACTCACTTCTACCTTTATTTGTGTGTATGTATGTATGTATATGGGCTTCCCTGGTGGCTCAGATGGTAAAACATCTGCCTGCAATGTGGGAGACTTGGGTTCGATCCCTGGGTTGGGAAGATCCCCTGGAGAAGAAAATGGCAACCCACTCCAGTACTCTTGCCTGGAGAATTCCATGGATGGAAGAGCCTGGTAGGCTATAGTACATGGCATCACATATGTATACATACATGAAACCTATCCTGGGAAAGCCTCTTAGTATGCAGAATAGAAATGGTCAGTCAGGATAAAAATATCCTGCCACAACTCATATTGCTAAGTCGCTTCAGTCGTGTCCGACTCTGTGTGACCCCATAGATGGCAGCCCACCAGGCTCCCCCGTCCCTGGGATTCACCAGGCAAGAACACTGAAGTGGGTTGCCATTTCCTTCTCCAAAGCATGAAAGTGAAAAGTGAAAGTGAAGTCGCTCAGTCGTGTCCGACTCTAGCGACCCCATGGACTGCAGCCTACCAGGCTCCTCTGTCCATGGGATTTTCTAGGCAAAAGTACTGGAGTGGGGTGCCATTGCCTTCTCTGAACTCATATGATTCCAACTATCTCTTACCTATGCCACTAGTTCTGACTGATAGACAATTAGTAAAGAGGAAAGAAGAAAAAAAAAGGCTAAGAGTAGAGGGGATTTGCTTCAGAAATAGAAAGAATGGGAAAACATTACTTCCAAGTTGTTGAGAGATGACAGCAGGACTCTGAGACCCTGGATTTGTTACTCCATTCCACAGTGGATGGTTGTGAAGACACAGGGGATATGAAAACACACTAATCAGACAGGAAATATTTTGCAATTATACTCATGAATATCATAAGTGGGAATGAGAGCCAGCAGATAATTGATAAATTTTCTTTTTGACTCATGGTAAAGTTTCTTGGTCAGTATTAAGAGGGATTTTCCAATTTTTAAAAAAGGAATCATTATGGGATTCTATTTTATTGCTGCTCCAAGGAAAGACAATGTCATATAAATCTTGCAGGTTACTGAAGACACATTAACATTTATACAATTGAAGTTAAATAGAAGCAGGAAGAAACATCAGTTAATGTGAACTAATTAGAGTGAGTGGGAAGGGAAGAAAGGAGGAAAAGTAAACCAAATTTAACTTCAATAGCTATTTCAGTCAATCAATATTTTTTCAATAACAGCCATTATTGTGACATAAAAGACTTGAAAGATGTCTCAGAGAAATTTACTCATTTTTGTATTTGAAGTTGCAAATGTTTTCCTTTCTCTACTTTACCTTTCACAAGAATGTACTTCACCAAATGAAAGGAGGCAAAATTTATATAGCTGAGGTAAATGGCAACATATTCCAGTATTCTTGCCTGGGAAATTCAAAGGACTAGGGAGCCTGGCAGGCTACAGTCCAAGACGTCACAAAAGAGTTGGACATGGCAATGACTAAACAATAACAACAAAAACAAATGTGAAATGAGACTTACGGACACTGAAGTGTTCACAGCCTGTCAACTTATCAATTGATTTGCAGGCTTCTTCTGTTTTGAGCATTTCCTCTTGTCTTCTTTTACTTTCTGGATCATCGTTCAAAATCTTATTTCTCAGCCACGTCAAATGATACACTCGAAGTCTGTTCTTACGGCCTGATAGATAAGAAAAGACACAGTGTTTTAATTCAGTCTTTTTTCTTTTTTTTACATATTAGAAGAACCAAAAAAGGTAAAGGTATTTTGTCTTTTTAATCAAATCTTTTAATTAAAGTAAAAAGCAGTTTTAAAAAACTATACTGCATTGAGTTTCTCCTTTAGAGTTTGGAAATATGATAGCAAAGTTTCTTTTAGTCTCTCACTTCCAAGAAATAGCTGAAGTGTCTACCAGCTATCAATGTAGAAGTGAATGTACAATACTTCTTTGGAACAGGTTAAGACTACTACTATGTGGGCAACAGAATTACCATCCATTCATTTGTTCCTTAGCTTTTAATTTAAGCCATGAGTTTTTTGGGACTCAGAGACCTAGAAGCTATCTCTGGTAGTGTGCATATATGAGAAGATATGTCTGGTGTACTGATTGTTAGGCATCCTCAGCCAGTGAGATGGGTGTCTCTCTCTGTACTCTTTCATTCCAGTAAACTTACAAAGAAATCCAACGGTTTATTATTTTTTCTCAGCGCAATCTATCTTTAATGTTATTTTTCTAATTGTAAATCCCATCAAATTCTTACAGTTCTTTCAGAAAAACAAGCCATTAAAATCACACATTTATTTTCATATATAGTACTTTATAGTCATTTAAAGACTATAAGATTTCTAGGCCCAACATTAAGATTCTTATTCATGTAATCTTAAACATATTTTTAATCATTTTTCAGCAGTGTTAGAATTCAAGTATCTATATCTATTGTCATTCTGTTCTCAAATAACAAAGTTGAGCTCCAAACTATCAGGTATCTTTCTATACTAACATTCTCTTT
Organism: Bos indicus x Bos taurus; assembly: GCF_003369695.1. NCBI lineage: Eukaryota > Metazoa > Chordata > Mammalia > Artiodactyla > Bovidae > Bos > Bos indicus x Bos taurus. Next base: position 92,857,235 of record NC_040105.1, on the reverse strand, counting down.
ACTATCTTATGCAAAAATAATCCACATTTAAGAGAAACTTCAGCAATAAAAAGAGAATATTTGGGTTAGAGAAAGCTGGATAAAAAGAAATCTGTTATCCAGATGTGCAGCCTGCAAGCCATCCAGATGTATTCAAAAACTAAATGTTGCTTCCATGTGCCTCAAACAATTATAAATGAATGGCCATGAAAAATGATTTAAAAAATCATGATACTTCGGTATATATTTCTAGGGGATTTTCTCTAACCAAAACTTAAAGCAACATTAATCATATTTAGGACTATACATAATCATTAGTTAATGTGAAATATCATTATTAGGTATAGACAGGAAGTATATAAGCACATAAAAATTACTGTGATTAGCATCATTTTATTCTATAGTTAAAACATTAAACATTTTTTTCCAATCTTTCAAGAGTAATTTTTTGCCTAAAGTCAGCATTAATGTTAGTGCTTTTCTGATACCAAGTACTGTTTAGTAATCACAATAATTATTAACATCCATATACTTGATCTCTCATATTCCAAGGTTCAGGCTCTGACTGACTCAAACTAAAAAGTTCTACTACTATGTGGGAAGAATAGAGGATCCATTCTTGTTACTAGCCCTATCTGTAGACCCTTATTATAGGGCTGTGGTAGGTACAACAGACTCTCATTTTTATCCAGTTATTGGCCTCTTTGTTCCTTGTTGCTTCTAACACATCACAGGAAAGGTATATACTGGAGGTTACTGTGGTGGTGAGTGCATGGGTGGCTGAAGCTGTGACTTCCAAAGTTGTGCATGGTTATTGACAGAAGACCTGATAGGATGCAAATGGCATGGTTTTTCCTTTCCCTGACCTAGTAGAGGTACATTGCAATCAAATATCCAGACATCAAAGGAGAGTCAGAAGTTTAAATTGTAAATAGTTAAGAAAATGCAAGTAGGAAAGCCTGGTGTCCCAATTAAAAATTATATTTACAGTGCTTTCCTCGGAACACTTTCACTTGAGAAAGTCTTTAGCCCAGTTTACAACCTAATTAATCTGCATAATAACTCAGCTAATTTTAGTTCTTAAACAAACCTGAGATGGTAATCAGCAAATTGAGTGGCTCTACAACTTGAATCTGACGGAATGGTCTTCTCTTTATAAGTTTAGTAATGTCTGCCTTTCCACTTCTGTCCATCAGATACAGATTCGATCGAGTTCCCAACAGTAAATTCACTCCTGTTCATATACAAAAAGAAAAGTGCTATATTAGCTCAGATTACATTTTTATAATTACATTTATATTAGTATTCTTGCTCCTCCAGTGAGCTGATCTATGTAAAGGTGATGTTTGTCATTTTAAGCTACTGTTGACTTCATTCTGTGTAACAGGGAACACTCTACTAACAGAACAAATTTATTTTCATTAAAATATAGAAAATAACACCTTCTGATAATATTCCACTGGCTGGTGTCTGGTATGCCATCACACAGATAGAACTTTGTGTATATGTTAGCACCTTTTAGTAATGTCCCATACTTTACAAAAATCAGTCAACTGTTTTGAAAGTTACTATTAAATATTCATGAGGCCTAGTATATATAGTCTTTTTTTAAAATTTTAATTATTTTTTAATTGAAGGATAATTGCTTTACAGAATTTTGTTGTTTTCTGTCAAACCTCAACATGAATCAGCCATAGGTACAAGTATATCCCTTCCCTCTTGTTGGTTTCTCATTCCTAACTATAACAGCGATTTAATACTTTTAAATAATTATATGCAAATTATTTTAAAATTGGGTGATTCTGTGTTCATGCATATATTAAAAAACTTATATTGCTGAATGTCTATAAAATTCGTTCCTATTTCATGTATTTACATTCCTATACTCTGTTATTTGTGTGCTGGCTCTATTCATTAAAATATAAGCACTGTTTAAAGACTGAATGAGAAGACTAAAATAGAAGATTCAACTAAATTTAGAATGCACTTCATATGGGGGTCAGGATCAAGACAGTGGAGTAGAAAGACTCTGAACACACCTCTTTCCATGGGCACACAAAAATTACAACTATTTACAGAGCAACTGTCTATGAGAATGACCTAAAGCCTAGCAGGAAGATTTTTGCAACTAAAGACATAAAGAAGGAGCCACAACAAGATGGGAAGGAATGACAGAGATGCAGTTTAGTAAAGACTCATATTCAAGAGCTGATGACTCATAAACAAGAGGTTCTGCCCAAGGAGTTTGGCATCCAAGATGCACATTGTGTCCCCAGCCCGGGGGTCTGGCACTGGGAAGATGAGCTCCTAGAACAATTGGTTTTGAAAATCAAGTGGGGCTTATTTTCAGGAGAGCTGAAGGGCCATAAGTAAAAGAAATTCCATTTTTACAGGGCATACACAAAATCTCATATGCTTCAAGTTTCAAGGCAGACACGGTGGTTTGAAAGGTGCCTGGGTCAGACCCACTTGTTGATCTTGGAGAATCCCCTTGGAGAGACAGAAGCAGTTGGGACACCCCTGGGGACTGAGACACTGGCAGCGGCCATTTGGGGCATCTTGTTCTACCATGATGACACATAATAAAATCTTTTATATTTTAAAATATAAAATCACATGTTATAAAAATGGGTTACTAGACATGAAGCTCATCTCTGGGTAGTTGCCTGACTGAAATGATAATGAAGTAAACTTTGCTTTCTTGTTATCTGACACATTACATTAGTAGAACTTTGAGGATGGCTTTTTTTTCTGCAAATCTGTAATATTTGCTACACTGCTCTATTTTTAATTTAAAATTCTGTCCCCTGTTCAATCATACATTAAGCAAAATCTATGAAACTGCAGGTTGGAGGTTGGCATTTATTTTGGATTTTTCACTTCCTTGCATTAATTTATTCTATTTCATTTATGATTCAGACTGGCTTGAGGTAAAAAACTGTCTCAGAATTACCAAGTGGTTAAAATTCTCCTGGAATAAAGGATTGAATTAGTCTATTAAAGTTAAGATATTATACAAGGAATTTTGTCTACAAATCCTCAAGATATTTTAAAAACAAGAACTTTTGAAGAAACTTCTTGCAATAATCTCATTAGGTATTATACATTGCATTCTATCACAAATTAAAAATACTAAGCTTGAATTTTCAAATAATTATAACCTAGTCCAATTTTATATTTTAGCAAAGTTAATTCAGGTTATAAAGAAAAACAGAATGAACAGGAGAGGGAGTAATTCAAACACCAAACTGCACTGAGTGAAAATAAATAAGCAAGTTAACTGCTCTCTCTGTGTGTACATACATGTGTATATGCATGTTTAATAACACATACAAACACACACACACACACATACATGGAAATGAGGAGGACATGGCAACACACTCTAGTATTCTTGCCAGGATAATCACTTGGACAGAGAAGCCTGGTGGGTTATGGTCCACAGGGTCGCAGAGTCAGATAGGATTGAAGTGACTTAGCATGTATGCATAATTGAAAACAGTTGTGCTTAGTCGCTCAGTCATGTCCGACTCTTTGCAACCCCATGAACTGTAGCCCACTAGGCTCCTCTGTCCATGGCGATTATCCAGGCAAGAATACTGTAGCGGGTTGGCATTCCCTTCTCCAGGGGATCTTTCTAACCCAGGGATCAAACCCAGGTCTCCCGCATGGCAGGCAGATTCTTTACCATCTGAGTCACCAGGGAAGCCCTGAAAACAGTTTGTCAATAGCAAATACATATTTTATATCTGTGCTTTTACACTAGTTTTTATATAGATAAAAATGTACTCTTTAAAACACAACTCAGTTTTAAGAAATCAAACTTACCCCACAAAGAACCACAGCAGATCTCAGAAGTGAATTCCTTTTCATACATATGGATTAGTGGTTTTTTACATTCATAAGAGACATATAATGGGTTAACATTAACGTCAGAGGGTCGCTTAGATGATTTCTCAGGTACTTCCACTAATCCAGCATATACTGTGAAGAGAAGATATTGAGAGAACTTACTAGTGTGTACACCATACGCACTTGAGTGTTTTTACAAATGAGACACAGCTTAGAAAAATTCCTTTTCCTTTATTGTATTTTATTTTTTATGGAGCTATCATTTCTATAATTCATAAATCATCAGATGACACAAATCAAGACAGAATATATTTCTGTATATGAATGCATTTCAAGTTACTGTGATTAGATATCAAATGAAATCCAGATGAGGGAGCCAATTTCTCAATTATAGTTCGAATTTAGGTGCTATAAAGATTTAGTGAAGAGTAGATTTTTTAAAAATCCATCTGAATTTATGTCACTGAGTACCAGAATGACTTCTTTTCTGATAATGAACCAGTGGTTTTTGACAAACTGTATTTAATATGGAACAGACTGCAGCATTTGAAGATTATATTAAATACACTTACAGATGGCACTGGCAAAGTCAGCATTTGCAGTCCTTTCAGAATCATTGGAGGGAGATGAGTGGTTGGCAGAGAAACCTGATTCTGTTGATACTTCTGATATGTCCACAGTGTCATTCTCAGCATCAGGTACTGCGGGTGCAGCACCTGGGGCAATGGCATTTGAGGCCTCACTTCTACCGCCTGACTCCTAAAAGATGATCAAAAATTGATATTGACTTTATTAAGAAATTAACAGGGAGAGAAATGTAAGATGCCTAGGGGTTACTTGAAAGAGGGAATGCAAATTTTGTAACATCTGTAATTCTTGATCCTTATAAAACCCACATTTACCAGTAGAACTCAATAATGTTAGCAGAAAAGAAAGAACTAACTTATAGTGAGACAACTGATGTCAGAACAGAAATTAATGGAGCACGAAATCCTCAGCTATATTATTTGGGGACTTAAAATTTGTGGAAATTTTACTATGCATCAGATATCCTGTTAGGCATCTTATTTACAGATTGTTGTGGATCCTTGCAACACCACCAAAAGTAAGTTTGATTATCTCCCTTTTACTTATAAGGAAACTAAAGCTTATTGAAGTTAAACAATCTATTCAAGGTAATATAAATAATTAGGGGGATTAAAGTTTGAAGCCAAAGTCTGTCTGATTCCAAACCTTATGCTTTCAGTTACATTATTTCAAACAGCTGCATGCAAAAATAAAAAAGTACTATTGTGCTGGATTCAATTTCATTTTGTCAAAGGACAAAGCTAATGATAGAAAATCAACCAACACAATTTCAAGACTGCAAAAATGCTTCAGTGAAGGTCTAGCTAGATTCTATTGACTTACAGATAAGAAATTCAAGGATAAAGTCACAAAATGTGACAGAATTTATGTGGGATGCCATATCCGATGGCAAAACATACCAATTCTTTTTGGTAAGCCTGTTTGCAAATAAGCATTTCTTTTATGTATAAACAGTGATTCTTGGCATTGATACAGTTATCCTGTCCTACCAAAAATTTGTTTTTATGACCTTTCCTACCATAAAAGTATTATATGCCAACATGTCCTTTTAAAATGAAAATGAAAGGAAGATCTATTCTCTCCGCAAATGTTTAAAACATTTCTTAAGATAACTGGAGATACCCAGGGGTGCTATGAAAACCATGCTGGGACATCTTGTTTTAATGTCTTTAATTAAGATAAGTAGGTAGGTAGGTAAGAGCTACCTACTAGGATGGATGAGCAGATGGGTAGATAGAAAGACAAGCAGATAGACTGACAGACAGTCAGGCAGACATAGATTGCTTTTTACTGATATTGCTTTCCCATTGGAAATCATCTAGGGAATTTCTTCCTACCTTGGAAAGAAAAACTTCCTAGGGAGTTTTTTTTGTTTGTTTGTTTTGTTTCTTTCCTTCCTTGATTTCTTTTTTTAATTAATTAATTTTTTTTTAATTGGAGGCTAATTACTTTACAATATTGCAGTGGTTTTTGCCATACATTGACATGAATCAGCCATGGGTGTACATGTGTCCCCCATGCTGAACCCCTCCCATCTCCCTCCCCATCCCATCCTTCAGAGTTGTCTCAGTGCACTGGCTTTGAGTGCCCTGTTTCATGCATCAAACTTGGACTGGTGATCTATTACATATGGTAATATACATGTTTCAATGCTAGTCTCTCAAATCATCCCACCCTTGCCTTCTCCCACAGAGTCCAAAAGTCTGTTCTTCATATCTGTGTCTCTTTTGCTGTCTCACATATACGCTCATCATTACCATTTTTCTAAATTCCATATATGTGCATTAGTATACTGTATTGGTGTTTTTCTTTCTCACCTACTTCATTCTGTACAATAGGCTCTGGTTTTATTCACCTCATTAGAACTGATTCAAATGCATTTTTTTAAATAACTGAGTAAAGTTCCATTGTGTATATATACCACAGCTTTCTTATCCATTCGTCTGCTGATGGACATCTAGGTTGCTTCCATGTCCTGGCTATTGTAAACAGTGTTGTGATGAACATTGGGGTACACGTCACTTTCAATTCTGGTTTCCTTGGTGCATATGCCCAGCAGTGGGATTGCTGAGTCATATGGCAGTTCTATTTCCAATTCTTTAAGGAATCTCCACACTGTTCTCCATAGTGACTGTACTAGTTTGCATTCCCACCAACAGTGTAAGAGAGTTCCCTTTGGCATTTATTGTTTGTAGACTTTTGGATAGCAGTCATTCTGACGGGTGTGAGAAGGTACCTCATTGTAGTTTGATTTGCATTTCTTTGATAATGAGTGATGCTGAGCATCTTTTTATGCGTTTGTTAGCCATCTGTATGTCTTCTTTGGAGAAATGTCTGTTTACTTCTTTGGCCCACTTTTGCATTGGATTGTTTGTTTTTCTGCTATTGAGCTACATGAGCTGTTTGTATATTTTGGAGATTAATTCTTTTGTCAGTTGCTTCATTTGCTATTATTTTCTCCCAATCTGAAGGCTGTCTTTTCATCTTGCTTATAGTTTCCTTCGTTGTGCAAAAGCTTTTAAGTTTAATTATGTCCCATTTGTTTATTTTTGCTTTTATTTCCATTACTCTGGGAAGTGGGTCATAGAGGATCCTGCCGTGATTTATGTCAGAAAGTTTTTTGCCTATGTTTTCCTCTAGAGTTTTATAGTTTCTGGTCTTACATTTAGATCGTTAATCCATTTTGAGTTTATTTTTGTATATGGTGTTAGAAAGTGTTCTAGTTTTTTTCTTTACAGGTGGTTGACCAGTTTTCCCAGCATCACTTGTTAAAGAGATTGTCTTTCTCCATTGTATATTCTTGCCTCCTTTGTCAAAGATAAGGTGCCCATAGGTGCATGGATTTATCTCTGGGCTTTCTATTTTGTTCCATTGATCTATGTTTCTGTCTTTGTGTCAGTACCATACTGTCTTGATGACTGTAGCTTTGTAGCATAGTCTGAAGTCAGGCAGGTTGAGTCCTCCAGTTCCATTCTTCTTTCTCAAGATCACTTTGGCTATTTGAGGCTTTTTGCATTTGCATACAAATTGTGAAATCATTTCTTCTAGTTCTCTGAAAAATACCATTGGTAGCTTGATAGGGATTGCATTGAATCTATAGATTGCTTTAGGTAGTATACTCATTTTCACTATATTAATTCTTCCAATCCGTGAACATGGTATATTTCTCCATCTATTTGTGTCCTCTTTGATTTCTTTCATCAGTGTTTTATAGTTTTGTATATATAGGTCTTTTGTGTCTTTAGGTAGATTTATTCCTAAGTATTTTATTCTTTTCATTGTGATGGTGAATGGAATTGATTCCTTAATTTCTCTTTCTGTTTTCTCATTGTTAGTGTATAGGAATGCAAGGGATTTCTGTGTGGTAATTTTATATCCTACAACATTACTCTATTCATTGATTAGCTCTAGTAATTTTCTGGTGGTGTCTTTAGGGTTTTCTATGCAGAGAATCATGTCATCTGCAAACAGTGAGAGTTTTACTTCTTCTTTTCTAATCTGGATTCCTTTTATTTCTTTTTCTTCTCTGATTGCTGTGGCTAAAACTTCCAAAACTATGTTCAATAGTAGTGGTAAGAGTGGGCACCCTTGTTTTGTTCCTGACTTTAGGGGAAATGCTTTCAATTTTTCACTGCTGAGGACAATGTTTGCTGTGGGTTTATCATATATGGCTTTTATTATGTTGAGGTATGTTCCTTCTGTGCCTGCTTTCTGAAGGGTGTTTTTTTTTTTTTTTTAATCATAAATGGATGTTGAATTTTGTCAAAGGCTTTCTCTGCATCTATTGAGATCATCATATGTTTTTTTCTTTCAGTTTGTTAATGTGGTGTATCACATTGATTGATTTGCAAATACTGAAGAATCTTTGCATCCCTGGGATAAAAGCCCACTTGGTCATGATGCATGATTTTTTTAATATGTTGTTGGATTCTGTCTGCTAGAATTTTGTTGAGGATTTTTGCATCTCTGTTCTTCAGTGATATTGGCCTGTAGTTTTCTTGTTTTGGCATCTTTGTCTGGTTTTGGTATTAGGGTGATCGTGGCCTCATAGAATGAGTTTGGTAGTTTACCTTCCTCTGCAATTCTAGAAGAGTTTGAGTAGGATAGATGTTCAGATCAGATCAGATCAGATCAGTCGCTCAGTCGTGTCCGACTCTTTGCAACCCCATGAATTGCAGCACGCCAGGCCTCCCTGTCCATCACCAACTCCCAGAGCTCACTGAGACTCATGTCCATCGAGTCAGTGACACCATCCAGCCATCTCATCCTCTGTCGTCCCCTTTTCCTCCTGCTCCCAATCCCTCCCAGCATCAGAGTCTTTTCCAATGAGTCAACTCTTTGCATGAGGTGGCCAAAGTACTGGAGTTTCAGCTTTAGCATCATTCCTTCCAAAGAAATCCCAGGGCTGATCTCCTTCAGAATGGACTGGTTGGATCTCCTTGCAGTCCAAGGGACTCTCAAGAGTCTTCTCCAACACCACAGTTCAAAAGCATCAATTCTTCGGCGCTCAGCCTTCTTCACAGTCCAACTCTCACATCCATACATGACCACAGGAAAAACCATAGCCCTGAACAGACGGACCTTTGTTGGCAAAGTAATGTCTCTGCTTTTGAATATGCTATCTAGGTTGGTCATAACTTTCCTTCCAAGGAGTAAGCATCTTTTAATTTCATGGCTCCAGTCACCATCTGTAGTGATAGGTGTTAGCTCTTCTCTAAAGTTTTGGTAGAATTCAGCTGTGAAGCCATCTGGTCCTGGGCTTTTGTTTGTTGGAAGACTTTTGATTATAGTTTCGATTTCCGTGCTTGTGATGAGTCTGTTAAGATTTTCTATTTTTCCTGGTTCAGTTTTGGAAGGTTATACTTTTCTAGGAATTCGTCCATTTCTTCCAAGTTGTCCATTTATTGTTATATAGTTGCTGATAGTAGTCTCTTATTATCCTTTGTATTTCTGTGTTGTCTGTTGTGATTTCTCCATTTTCATTTCTAATTTTGTTGATTCTTCCTTGATTTCTTACCATAATTATTGTATACCTACCATAACCCAAGCCTGAGGTTGGACCCTGGGACTGGATGAGTAGGTGAAGAACAGTTGTCAAGGATGGATTAAACATAGTATGAGTTGGGTCATGAAGGATGACTAGTTCAAAAGCAGAGAAGAGGTAAGGGGAAGCCATATAGACAGAGAAAATTTCTGGCATAGGGTCATTAATTCATGAAAGAGCAAGGCATCTTCTAAGTTAGTTTGTATGATAGGACAATGGGCTGGGGAAGTAAATTGGCATGATAATTCTTCTGTCTGGAATCTCAGCTCTGTTTTCAGATATCCAATACTCCACATTTGTCAAGAACTATTTCAAATAGCACATGTTTCAAGAAATCTTCTCTGTGATAATTCCTATTTATCTACCATCTGTGAAGCTATTTGAGTATTTTAAAACTTACCTATAAAGTCAGTAAATGTTTTTTGAATGTCAAAATCATTGTCTAAACACAGTACATTACTTCCGTTTAAATTGTCTGTGTTAACAGTTCCTCAAAAAGTTAAAATACAAGCTAATAATTCCATTCCTAGGTATACAGATCAAAGAACTAAAAACCGCAGATCCAACAACAGATACTTGTACAGCAATGTTCACAGCAGCCAAAGATGAAAATGACTCAAGTGTCTATCAAAAGATGAATGGATAAAAAAAATGTGATGTATTCATACTATTTATTAAGCCTTAAAAAGGAAGGAAATTCTGATATATGATGCTAAATGGATGAACCTTGAAAATATTATGCTGAGACAGACAGAAAAAGACAAATATTGTGTGATTCTGCTCATATAAGGTACCTATACAAAAGTAGAATGGAGGTTATTGGGAACTTTGGAGGATAATGGGGAGTTTATTGTTTGAGGTGATAAAAAATCTCCAGAAATTACTAGTATTAATGGTTGTACAACACTGTGAATGTACTTAACTCCATTGAACTGTACACTTAAAAATAGTTAAAATGTGAAACTTTCTGTTACGTGTATTCTATCACAATAAAAATCTCCCAGAAAAAATGTATGTATTAAGAGACACTATCCCAAGCATATTGTTCATGGAGTTCTCCATTTTTCCTTCTCCATTTCCTTCTTCATTCCCTTCTCCATTTGCCATTTCCTCTTGATGAAAGTGAAGGAGGGGAGTGAAAATTCTGGCTTAAAACTCAACATTCAAAAAACTAAGATCATGGCATCTGGTCCCATCACTTCATGGCAAATAGATGGGGAAATAATGGAAACAGTGACAGACCATTTTCTTGGGCTCAAAAATCACTTTAGTGGTGACTGCAGCAATGAAATTAAAAGATGCTTGCTCCATGGAAGAAAAACTATGACCAATCTTGACAGCATATTGAAAAGCAGAGACATTACTTTGCCGACAAAAGTCCATCTAGTCAAAGGTATGGTTTTTCCAGTGGTTATGTATGGATGTGAAAGTTGGACTGTGAAGAAAGCTGAGTGCAGAAGAATTGATGCTTTTGAACTGTGGTGGTGGAGAAGACTCTTGAGAGTCCCTTGGACTGCAAGGAGATCAAACCAGTCAATCCTAAAGGAATCAGTCCTGAATATTGATTGGAAGCACTGATGCTGAAGCTGAAACTCCAATACTGTGGCCACCTGATGTGAAGAACTGACTCATTTGAAAAGACCCTGATGCTGGGAAATATTGAAGGCAAGAGGAGGAGGGGACAAAAGAGGATGAGAAGGTTGCATGGCATCACCGACTTGATGGATATGAGTTTGAGTAAGCTCTGAGAGTTGGTAATGGACAGGGAAGCCTGGTGTGCTGCAGTCCATGAGGTCACAAAGAGTTGGACATGACCGAGTGACTGAACTGAACTGATCCCAAGCATATGATCTGAGTAATAAAGGTGGACAAATAAGATATTTTTGTTCTTGGAAGAAAATAGGAAGCATCCAAATTAGAAGAAATAAAGATGTATCTACAGATATAATTTAAAATGTTAAGACTTTGGAATAGAAGTTTAAAATATATTTGTAATGGCTGGAAATGAGACATATCACATGAATAAATGCATTTACAAAGAGATGAATTCATTCTCCTTTTCAAATGGTGTATTACCTCTAGTTGATGTTCAAATTCCTGGAATACTGGTCTCTCCAATATTGGATCATCTGTCTCTGAGCAATTTTCTCCTCCATTCAGTTCTTGGGCTTCACTTGCTTCATTGGTTCCACTGACTCCCTCATTTCCATTACTCTCCTTGCCTCTTCTTCCACTGCCTACATTCGCTGTGTATTCTTCATGGTCTCCAATGGCTGCACTGTCCCCACTGGCTGCACTTCCTCCATGGCTTCTATTAACTCTCTGACTTCCATAGCTGCTGAAAGATCCTTCTCCTCTATCACTTCCATCTTTACCATCTTGCTTGTAGCTTCTGCCTCTGCCACAGCTTGGCCTGATAACAAGATTCAGTTAATGATAGAAAGTCACCCAACGAAAATAAATGTCAACAAATAAAACAAAATTAGGTTGACTAACACATATGTATCATCTCCAGGCATGTTTTTGCTCTATGTGAACACTACTGGTATGATATAGATATGAAAAATGTCCCTATGTCCTGTCAATCTTAATACTGAATTAACATCATAGTCACCATCAACTCCCTGGCTACATTTGCATGACAGATGGAAAAGGATGTATTAGGAACATGTATTAGGTTAGCAGTAATAATATGTTTTTTTCTTAAATCATAGATTATTTCATACATTAGCAACTTCACAGCCACATGAATGATCAAGCCCATATTTTTGGCTCAACCATAACATATTTGAATATTTCTTATATTTAATTTATGTTAATTTAAACACATGCCTTGATCTTCTAACATGTGTATCATCCATTCTGCAACAGATTTTCATTGATTTTTCTACTACTATCACCAGGAAGTTTAGTAATATAGATCTCATTTAGTTAATATAGTCACTTAATTACTTGCTAGGACCACCAAGCTTAGCAAAATGTCTCAATAATCTTTTGCATAAGAGACAACATAAATAAGTAACTATGATAATTCTAAAAGCAAATGAATTTGAGATCAGAATTCCTGGTAGTTTTCTTGGTAAAAAAAAAAAAAAGAAAAAATGTTGAATAATCTGTAGTCTGTTCTGTCATATAAAGCCTTGGTAACAGTTGAAAATTAACAAAACAAAATATGAATTTCAATATTATAAAGCAAACAATTTTCCCACTGTTATTTTTCTAAAAATACAAAAATATACTATGTTAATGAATCATCTTTAAGAGCAGTTCAAATACAAACCATAAGCAAATGTAAAATAAGAACACATTGGCTGTTTATAAAGCAGGACCAAGTAACTATATATATAGCAGAGAACTGGTGGTATGCCAAAAACAATACTTGACTAAATATTATCACTTTGAGTAGCTACTCTATAAGAAGATAAAACTGAATGAGCATTGAATTTAGTTCTTCAGTTTTCAGAGTCTCAAGGATGTTAGTAAGTTGGAGCTTAAAACTATCAAGTGGGTATTAAATATGCTCAGCAAATTTAGAGATTTTGTTCTCTAAAGCCCTAAACATCAGGGCTTCAACTTACAATTATTAAGAAGCACACTACTTAATTTGTCACCCCATTTATCACACTCATTGTATTTTACAGGGCAGAATGATTCAGTAGCATTAATTTTAAGAGAAACACCCAGATAATCCCAGTTATAAAGAACCTAATAAAGAGTTGAATGCTAATAAAGTATAATATTAAAAGAAATGCAAAATTAAGTGTTTTGTATTAAAATAATTTTTAATAAAATAATTTAAAAACCTATTATTGAAAATCGACCATTTACTAATATGCAAATGCAATTCATTCACCCTCCTGGTGATAAATTTTAAAGGTAAACCAAAGATACAAATTGTTCTGAAATTATGAAACATGGACAATGCAAGTAATCCAAGAAAACCAACCTTGGCCAGCTAGAAGCATCATCAGGATTATTGCCTTTGTCATCAATAACCTCATCATTGTCATCATCATAATGGTCTTCACCAACATCATTAGCCTGATCAAGCTGGTCATTCAACTCATCACTGCCATTGTCATGGTCATAACTATCTTCATAAGCATCATTAGAATCATCATCACCATCAGTATCAGCACCAGCATCATAAAGTTCAACATAATCACCATCCTCTTCAGGTGGCTGAACAACAGGTGCAGGAGTCAACCAGTCATTCCGGAAGATTTCAGATAGTGCATTATAGCCTACCCATTCATTTGTCAAGTAAACGGGGGGTGATATTTTTCCTACTTTAAATCCATCTGGAACCTGTGTGCACAAGAAAGATTAATGTAGTCTCTAGTAGCTTTTCATTTTCTTCTAGATTGGAAAGCTTCCAAGCTGACAATATTTTAAAATATATTTTCAACTGAAATGAAGATATTCACTCATTAGGTAGAGCCAACATTTTTGTAAGGATGAGCTGCCAAAACCCAAACCTCAGGCTGTGATCCTTAATGGCCTTTCTAGATCACACAGGACAAAATTTACTCACTTTGTTTTTAATTAGCTCTACTTACCTGCTGAGAACTAGACATTCTAGTTTTGTTTTGGAGAAGAGTGTTTTGGTGTTGGAGAAGAAGACAGATGATTTGACACTCTACAGAAGAGTGTCACTATTTTCCATTTGTTTTATCCATTGATATTGGGATTAACACATAGCTCTTAAAATTAATGTGTTAATTTCCCCTCTCTAGTTTTATACAACATCAGATCAGATCAGTCGCTCAGTCGTGTCTGACTCTTTGCGACCCCATGAATCACAGCACGCCAGGCCTCCCTGTCCATCACCAACTCCCGGAGTTCACTGAGACTCACGTCCATCGAGTCAGTGATGCCATCCAGCCATCTCATCCTCTGTCGTCCCCTTCTCCTCTTGCCCCCAATCCCTCCCAGCTGCAAACACTTCTAAGAAGCAAACCAACATAAATCCACCTTAAAAAAAATCTACCTGCAATGAAGAAGACCCAGGTTCAATCCCTGGGTTGGGAAGATCTCCTGGAGAAGAAAATGGCAACCCACTCCAATATTCTTGCCTGTAAAATCCCATGGACCTCAGTCCACGTGGCCACAAAGAGTTGGACACAGCTGAGTGACTAACACACACACACACACACATACACACATACACACATAATGTCCTATAAGCAATCTCTGAGCAATCTGAAAGGGGTGTATGTATAGTAGGGTAGAGGTAATTGCAAAAGTAAAACAGAATGATCTGAAAGCATTAAAGTATAAAATAACTAGAAGGTCTTTTTATTTATGAAATTAGAAGGCATTTCATTTTTCACTATTTTTTTAATCTTTATGCATTGCCTCATCTTCTAAGAAATGATATTAGACAAAAAATGAGCATTTAAACTGTACTTCTTAATTTGAGCTAACGCTTCTACAAGCAGATTTTTATCTCTCCTCTGTCAAATATATTCTGATACTGGAATGTGAAAATAAAATATTTTATGATCAATTAAATATTTTTACATATCAAATGTCATTTCTAGATTTCATATTCTGCATGCTGACATAACAATAGAAATCTATATTTGAAAGATTAATTTAAAAACTCAACACTTTAACCTTTCCCTCAAATGAAGATGAAAATATGTAAGTCAAAAGAAATTGAAGATTAAAGAGAACAAATATAAATATGTTAAGAGTTAAGATGGAAACCTACATGAATATCAACCAGCAAACTCTGATCAATGGTAGAATAAGGTGGTGATGACTGGGACCTCCTCCTGATCACAGGACTTGCTTCCTCAGAAGAAGATTCTGTAGAGTGCCAAAAAGACATTAGTAACAGTGGTAATCACAGCCATTATCTTCATTTTTATAGTGAACCACTTCAATCTCTTGGTATTTTTCTTGTAGCCTCTTTCCGTTCAGGAGAGATCACTTGATAAATTCTTATGGGGCCAAGATCCTATGTTCTGTTTTCACAGGTAGAGAGAGACTCAAAGTTTGTTCTGTTAGACTACATGGCTTTTTTTGCTTTTAATATTAAATATATACTTGCTGAATATTTTTGTGTAAAAAGGTACATAGTAAGACCGGTATGCAGATAGTCCCATGAGAAAAAGAGAATGCATCAAGAGCAGTAAGGGCTGGGTGGTATTTCTGGCCTCCCCTAATAACCAGTAGAAAAAGAGCCCAACGGTGTATAGAAGATGATAGTTTAAACAAAAATTTCAAGAGGAGAGTTGACTCTTCAGTCTTAATCCCCCAATTTCCACTCAATGATATATCCTCAACTGCAATACAGTTGCGACATGAACAACTGAAAAGTGACAAATCTTAGCCCTTTTTATAAAACTGTGAGCCTTTCTATAGAGGCACTATGCAATACAACTTTCTGCAGTAACAGAAATGTTCAGTATCTGCACTGTCCAATACATTAGCCACTATCCACGCATAGCTTTTGAGCATTTGAAATATGGCCAGTGTATCTGGGGGGTTGAATTTTAAATTTAACTTCATTTTCATTTTAGTTTTAATTTTAATAGCCACATTTCGCTAGCTGTATCATAACACACAGTTCAATTTTATAGTGTAAATTTTTCCATTTAAAATGCAATTCTGCCCAGAAGTCTGGATTTTTTATATTAAGGTTTGTGGTATAGTAAATAACATCCGTGGTTAAAACAGGGTGAGAATATTTAGGTTCAAAGATCAGTAGATCTGGGTGAGTTTACTTGGAAAAAGCTTCACTAAGGGGACCTTCAAGTCCTTATGTATTGTTTTTGGGTGCTTGGATTTTGAAGATAAATAGTATTCTCTCTCTTTTATTTGCAGCTTTGATATTTATATAGCCAAAATACTGACACTAAAACTCCAAAAAGCATGTATTTGAAAATATTACTATCTTTTGAGGATATTATACTGAACACATCTTACAATTTGTGTTCATGCCTTCTGACATTGTTGTACCTTTGCAGTTTATTACCTTTCTGCAGAAAACTATTTTCTTGCAAGTGTTTTGGTGTGTCATTAGGCTAGGTAAGAAGTTTGAGTGAATGTATGAGATTTTGAGGCAAATTTGTAGTAAGGTTTTCTGATTTCCTGTATTATGAGGTATGTAATATTATAGGAACTTCAAATCATCTATGTAGCACACACAATAAAAGAATTTTAGAGCTGAAAAGAACCTTAGCTATTATCTACATAGATACTCTCCCTTTCTCTCTCCCACCACTGTTCATAACTGCTTTGGGGCCTAGTCCAGAATTTCCTTATTTCAAAATATACAATATGAATAAATCTTCAATTTTTAGTTGCTTCTTTAGTATTAGCAAATTAACCCTGGTCAAACCAGAAAGATTCTGAGGGAAAAAATTGCTAAAGTTTCTCTTCACATAGGCTTGTCTTATTTCTCACAAGATAATATTTCTGCACAAGGGGACACTCTTATTTAAAGAAAGTACATCACTATCTGAGTTTCCTAAGAAGAAGAATGACCTCTAAAAATTCAGGTCTTTGAGTATCTGATTTTCATACAGTATACCTATATATTCATTTAAGTATTAACATTTTAATAAAATCTATATGCTATATTTTTACAGGTGACCTGGGGACTCAGTCAGTCATTTTCCCCATGCTTAACTTACTTGAATTGCTTAAAAGTAGATAGTGCTAGATTTTATGTTCCAAGGCATAATTTTGACTTTGTTTATACTGATATTTCATAAATCTATAATTCATTTAAACTCTCTCAAAAGTACATCACAAAATACTTATTTGAAATTCATATCACAGTTTGTGAAGCTATTTGCTATGATTTTATTAATTTTAAGTAACTATATTAATTTTTAACATTTATGAGATACTGTATATGTTTTACTTTGAGGAGGTAAAATAACAAACTGATAAATAAAACACATGCCCACAACTAGTCCATCTAATATCTCAATATTCTAAAGATTGTCTATAAATTTTAGCCTGTTGGAGAGTCCTCTCTCAAGTTCCTTTCCCATATTTTTCACACATGGTATAGAAACTAAAGCTGAACTCCAACCCCCCACCTCCCTAGACACATTCTTAACTACTACCCAACTGAAAAAAGAACCTTCAGAAAAATTACTCTCCATTTCTCAAAGGTCATCAAAATTACTCTCCATTTCTCAAAGGACTGCCAAATCCAATGACTTGGTCTTCATCCTACTTGGCCTCCCTGACACTATTGATTCATTCCTTCTTGAAATTCTTTCTTGACTTTTGCAAAATAAACTGTTAAACATTAACTCCGTTTTGACTGTTTAAACTTTGTGCTTTGAATCACCTGATGCTGCTGGGCAATTTTGAGGATTTTGCGAACTCCTTTGTCTGATGTCAATGGGCTTCTGAGCTTGTTCCAAAACAGACCGCTGAGGAACACTAATGAAAAGACAGAAAAGCATGTGCCATGTCCTAACATTCAAAAAGGGAATGTATAACTCAACATCAAGACCAACAAACTTTTAAGTATATGGGTATATATCAAACTGAAAGAAGTAGAGCTTAAGTAATATTTTCCAATTTCTGCAAATCTATTATTTTATCTAGAAAAGAGAAACAATTTCTAAAATATAAAAAAACTGTCTCCATACAAGTATGTTTCCTTCACATATCATGTTTATTTCCAAAAATTTCTATAAAGTTTCTTTAAACTAATATTCAGACATTATCATTACCTAGGTAAACCAGCAATAATCATAAATTTATAGTGTATGTGAGGATTTTAACATGATAAAAAGCTAAGTTATTGTTATTTTAAATATTCTATTACCATCCTTATTTCAAATGCTTGGAATTTATTACTTTTAATGTCATCCTGCATTAGATACATGAATAAATAGATAGATAGGACACTTTGGTTTTCAGGATTCAAATTCAGGGAATATTTAGAAAGTTTCTTTGGACAAGCACTACTAAATTTTACAGTTGCTTTGAAATTTCTATATAGGAAGTACTTTGATTACTGATTTAGGCCTGGAACAGACAAGAGTCTTTTCTATGACCCTGAATTTCAGAAAAGACTCAAGGTTCAGTTAAATTTGTTTCATAAATGTAACCATATCTAAAGTAAATATATATGTTATACATAAATTCAAAAACCTTTTAGTGATTAAAAAACAACCAAAACCAGTTTAAAAGCAATATTGAATTTTTATATACCCATGTTTAACAATTTAATAGTCATACTGATTTTATATTATACCCATGATGCCAAAACAGATACACAAAAACTAAACTGATTTCTCCTTCTTTTTTTTGTCAGAAGGATCATGACAACTCATTCACTGAATGCATAGTAAGGGAAAGTTCCCAATTTTGCTTTAAATTTTTTCAAGATTTCTGTCTACCAGTTAAATCTAAATGACATAAATTCATGGGTGTTTTAAAAAATAATAAGACAGGAATATACATACTAAATACTATCAGCTCTATGCCATCTGACCATACTGTGCAGAATCTTGAATACAGTAAGTATTCACTGAATGACTAAGTGAATGAATATAGGCTAAGTTCTCTCTAGTATGAGTTGGGAGTTGGAGGGGGTATGATTTTCAAGGAACATCTATATTAAAATTTAGCAGTCAAACATAACACATGGCATACAACATCTAAAGTATGAAACATGATCTTTGAAAATTAGTGATTATTATCAATAGTATAGAGTTAAAAATTACAGTGATTGGTATAAAATAATGATATAATATTGAGTTTTAGATTTGATTTTCCTTATAGGTCATTTCAGAGAAGGCAATGGCACCCCACTCCAGTACTCTTGCCTGGAAAATCCATGGATGGAGGAGCCTGGTAGGCTGTAGTCCACGGGGTCGCTAAGAGTCGGACACGACTGAGGGACTTCACTTTCACTTTTTACTTTCATGCATTGGAAAAGGAAATGGCAACCCACTCCAGTGTTCTTGCCTTGAGAATCCCAGGGACGGGGAAGCCCAGTGGGCTGCCATCTCTGGGGTCGCACAGTCTATGGGGTTGCTAAGAGTTGGACACGACTGAAGCTACTTAGCAGCAGCAGCAGCATAAGTCATTTCAGGTTTGCCCATTCTGTGGCATTAGCTGTACTACATGATAAAATATGTAATTGAAGTTATCAATTGCTGAGGTTATCAATTGTATGTGTGTTTTATCATGTAGTACATGTTGTATATGATAAAATATGTAATTGAAGTATACCTGATACACTAAAATATCACATCTTTTTATTGTAAATTACTAACTGAAAGCTTTTCAAGAATTCACTGTTGTTCCTTCTATTAAATTGTGAATCTTACCAGCTAATCATCAAACTAAATAACACTGAAATTGCAGTATGTCCAAATATGAAAGATCTAGTTAATGGATTGTTGCAGTTTTGTGGTTTTAAACATGGGCCAGTGATATCATTGATGACTATGTTGTCACTAATATTTTAATTTTGAATTTACATAGAACCTAGTGTCAAATAAATAAGCATTAATATTCCATATGATAGTAAATCAGAGTAATCTGAATATAGAAATCAGAGATACATACCTTGAAGAGAACTTGACACGATGTACACGATCCTTGTTGTGAGGCATAGAAGCAGATCTCTCTTGAACCTTGAGATAAAATGCAAAACTTCAGTAGAATTCTCAATCATAAATTTTTTGAGTTATTAATTTATGTGAAAATGTCATTCTTCACATAGAGATATTTTCTTAAAAACCCAACTTATAAAATCTGATTTTCATAAATAACTCATATTTTCCTAATTACTTATAGTATGACATTAGAAATGCTTAACCAAAATCTTTGAATATAGCCTTGAATTTTAGTATAACAACAGATTCTGGAGATCATATAATCAAACACCCTTATTTTATTATTGAGGAATCTATATCCTGGAGATGGAAAATGACTTTTCTAAGTATTTACATCAAGTCAAAGAATATCTTTAATCAGACTGTAGGCCTCCCACCTGATAATTTACTGTTCCTTTTATGTTATCATATTACTTTTTATATCAAGTTCAAACTTCTTGCCCAGAATTGAAATTCAAATTTTTCACCCACTAACCCTTCTAAGCTAATACTAAATTTTCAAAAGTTGTAACATACATGCATACATTATTCAAATGTCTCAAGAGTTTAAAGTGTTAAATCTTTAAGGAAGTATGTCCTTTTATCATATCATAATCAGTGTTTGAAACACTTTTCAATTCTAAATAAATTAATTTTATTTTATCAATTATTCATCATCTAATATAGCAAAAGACTTAAGAGCACATATAAGGAGCCCACTTCCATCTGTGGTACAGATTCACTTTCTGCCAACATTAGTATATAGGGCCATGAAGTGTTGCCTTGCCTCATTTAATTTTATATCTCTAGGTTTCTACTCAAAATAGTTTTTAACTACCCCCCTCAAATAGGTCATTCTGACATTCAACAAGGCAGTCACACTAGATTCTTTAGAAAGGAAAATTCAATGTTACAATGAAAAATAAATTTAGTATTTTCATGCTGATGAAATCATTCTATAATTTCTAGAAACCATATTAACCTTACTATGCTATTTTTTTCCTCTTATGTAGCGACCTATCGAGGTTTTCTTAATACTCCAACAGATAGATTAGAAATGAAAAATGTTGTCAATCGTTCACATGTTTTACTAATGAATGTTTTCCAATACAACCAGATGTTTGGCAGTATGCAGGATAAGCATCTGACTGACTGTTTCCACTTTTGATTCAGATAACTGGCATCATACTGACTCAGTCCAGGCCTCTTGGTTCATGAAGCTAATCTTTGAAAGTTTATTGAAACTAGTTAACCAGAGGCCAAAATTAGAGATAAAGGTCAATAATAAGAAAGGCTAATGACTAATATGAATAGAATGTATTTTTTCTGAAAATTGGGGAGAAGAAAATGATTAGTAAGAATAGCATATATTAAGGCAAATGATGTATTCCAAACCAATCAGATACAGCTCATTATATTTTGGGTTTAATGTATCATGCTTATGTAATAATTATCATCTGGGGTAAGAGTAAAGTCATCATTTAATAAGGCAGAGAGGGGGACATATTGCCTCTTGTAATTAAATAATACAATCCAGCATATGTTCTTTCTGCCACTAACTATTATTGATAAAGCAGTGCTCTGTTATTCATTTCAAGAGACTGTTATTATCAGAAATAACTTATTTAAAAAGGATAACTGTCCATAGCATACATCATAATAGACTACGGTGAAGTATCTTGAAAGAAATAGATAGTGATCTTGGGTGCTTGTCCTGATTAAGAGTAGCAATGATTCACTATTAATAAAACAAGAATGTCTGAGTTCTTCACCAATCCACCTATCTGCACTTAGTGACCAAAAAAGTTTTAGATAGCTACTAATATCTGTAAGGAATGCTGTCTATAATGACAGGACCTTGTCCACACTCCTCTCCAATACCATGTACTAAATAGTTATTAAAAAACTTGTGAAAACAAAAGTCAACCTGGACACCAGGACTGACATGATTATTCCCATAAATCTAAGAAAATAAACGATAGGTTAAAATGAGCCAGACCCTGTCATAATCTACATCTCAGAAAGAGATATAAGCTGAACTACTGAATTTTTCATGGGCAAAATTTTTACTTAAAAGAATGACTGATGAGACAAACTGATTATTCAACTTGGGTATCTGGCAGGCAGTTTATTTAAAATCAATGAAGTAAGCCTGTCAAATCAAGGAAAAAACAATTGATGTTATTTGTTAACAATGATAAAACTGAGCTTTCAATAACAAATTAAAATTTTAGACTCATATATCACTGTGCACTTGACAGCTTATCAATACTCAATTTTATGATGAAGTTGATGATATTAATTAATGCCATTTTTGGTGGTGTGAAATAAAATGTATATTTGGAAAGAACCACATACACAGTGAACCAATATTTTCCAACTGATCAATGCATGAAGATATAAAATTGTGTATTAGCAAAACATCTATTCATAGCTGATTAGATGGATTTTAATATTATTGAATATCCAAAATCTCACTGATATGGTTTTAGACTCCACTTCTCTAGTTGTGGTGTATTATCAAATAATATGCACAATTATCTGAAAAATCTGGAAATTCTCCCTGTTCAACCACAAATATGTAAGAAGCTAGCGTTTACTCATATACTTCAACAGTTGGCCTGGATGGCTAAGTCAGTAGAGCATTAGACATTTAATCTGATGGTCCAGGGTTCATGTCCCCATTCAGGTATCAGTCTATCTTTTGGGCTTCCCTGGTGGCCCAGAGTGTAAAAAATCTGCCTGCAGTGTGGGAGACCTGGGTTTGATCCCTGGTTTGGGAAGATCCCCTGGAGAAGGGAATGGCTACCCATTCCAGCATTCTTGCCTGAAGAATCCCATGGACAGAGTAGCCTGGCAGGCTACAGTCCATGGAGCTGCAAACAGTCAGACATAACTGAGTGACTAACACTTTCACATTTTCTTTTCAAACAACATATGGTAACAGATTGAATGCAGAAGCAGATATGAGAATACAGCTGTTTTCTATTAAGCAAGATGGAGAATTGTTATTTCACTAAAATTTGATTCTTATATTAACATCTAATAGTTTTATTACTTTTTAAACAAAGTAATAGACATTTAAAATTTTTGGTTTTAATTTATAATACATTATATATTCAATGACATGATCTGAGTAAACAAAAGCTTTTTTTGGGTCTTCAGTGTTTTAAGAGTATAAAGAGATTTTGAGACAAAAAAGTTAAGAACCATTGTTCCAAGCACTTATTAGTGTCACAGTAACTCATATTGAGAGACTTACTTCATTTTCTTTAGGTTCTGGAATGTATGGCTGCAATGGTTCTATTTGGACTTCAGCCTGAATCGAATGAAATGCTTCATCATTATCTGATGATTCATCTTCTTTGTCCTTGAAACAAAAAGGAAAATAAATATCTTATTTGCTGTTAAACTGTAAATTATAGCAGCAATTATCATCATCTTACTGTTCAATTAAAAAAAAACAATTTTTCAATATTCAAACTGATTTAAGTGTAGTTTCTAGTAGTTTTTGGTTCTGCATCCCTTTCAGCATCTGAGTAATGCTACAGATTCTCTGTAGAAAAATGCATATAGAAAGACACATGTCTCTTCATATATTTTAGGGGGTCATTGACCATGTGCAGTTCACTTATTAGACCCAGGTTAAAAATCTCTGGTCTAAAGCTTAACTCATGAACCCAAAACTCTAACATTTAATGAGTGGTTATAATTACAAAGTTTGGTCCTCCTGAGCAATGGACAATCTGCAATACAGCACCGCAAATATTTCTCTTTGAGTCCTAGGAGTTTAGGTAAGTTTCTGTTTTCCCATTTAAGCCAATCAGCATTTCTTCAATACAAAGGGAATAATGGAAATGTGTTGTCTTTCTTTCTAGTGAGTTGAAATACACACATACATCTTTAAATTCTAATAAACTTTCAAGTATTTTGAAAGACCTATGACTTGATTACAACAACAAGAATTTTCTTTTTCTTTGTATTTCCCTTGATAGTTACACATAAAGGCAGGAATGCCTATACAAGATCCTAGGTTCATGGGATTAGTAGCTATTATTTAGTGACTTTTTCTTCCATTTTAGAATGGCTTCTTACATAAATATTTAAAACACTGAAAGACAATAAGTAATGTGTTATGCTACTAATACCATGAGTCTTGCAGGAATGCATAAAAGTCTTTTTAAAAAATGCAAAAGCCATTAGATCCAATTGTTCCTAGAGCTCATTGGGAACAGTCATTAGCATTTTAGATTGCTTAATGTCTGGCAAATATTAGCACTTGCACTCTTGCAACCCCTTCTCTGTTTGGTTTCTTGTGCTTCTTAACTGTCAGATTTGGGGGACCAGACAATCATTTCCCCTTTTGGGTCTTGCTTCTCTTGTTGCTTTTACTTTTTCTCTTGTTAAACATGTCTGGGAAACAGCATTTACTCAATTAACACAATGGCCACAAACCAAACACTCCCTTATTGAGACATTCAGACAAGGTTGATTTGTAATAACTACATGAATTATTATTTGATAAATGGATGTTGATAGCAGGGTTTAATTTAGGATCTTCACAATGATTCCTTTTATATAAACAGATACTGTGAAGTATTAGAAAACGACTGCTCTCCTGGTATTTTTGACCTCTTTAATTTGCTTATGAAGCCCATAAACCCTTCAGTATCAGATTAGATTTGCCAGATTGAATCCACCAACTCCAGCCAAATTATCTATATATCTATTTATATTAGGGAATTTTGAAGAATGAAGTTTTATTAACTTGAATTTGTAACTTGTGCCATGTTCTATGCAGGTACTTCATTGATGTAAAATGGGTGGAAAATAAGTGAGACAAGTCATATTTATGGTAAGCATGTACAAAATGTTTAACCTTTAACATCCTAAAGTACAAAAACGAGTGCAATTCTCTTAAATAGTATGTTCAGCATTCTATGGGAGGAAAGCGCAAAATAAACTTACTTAGAGATTAGAAGAACAAAACTGAATTTTTGTGTTTATTTTAATGAGTTATATTTTTAATTTTGACCTATGAAAGTAATTTTTAAATATCCAAAATAGTACCTTTAAGTGTGCATATGATGTTGGTTAAGGAAATAATAGGTAGAAAATTAACTAATAATGAAAGCTATATCACTAAAGAGATATTAAGCAAATAACTGGATCATTCAAACAAATCTTTCTTTCTCAAATTTAGTCACAATTATTTGGAAATTTCAGGATAATTTACTTGAAACCCAAATTATTTAATCTTCTCTGAGACACAATGAACATTTATTTCATTTGCTTTTACAGAGGGATCACCTGAGTATGAACTAGCATATTTTTTCTGCATATGTGACTTAGGAAAAATATCAGAAACCCTTACATTTGCAACTTGTCTCAGTTCTTCCTCCTGCTGATTAAAGATATCCTCCCATCTGCATTGGCGCCTTTGCCTATGGGCTTCTAAATCTGAGAGCTCAAACGCTTCAGGTCTCCGTGACAACTTTGCCCGAAACCTCTTTGGTGATAGTCTTTTTGCCAGTGCCTGCCTTAGACTAGAAACTTTTGATTTTTTCTTCCGTGCTTGTTCTGGTTGAGAGTAAAACACGTCTGATGCCAGGTTTTCCATCAGGATTTGCAGTGGACCAAGCGGCTTTGAGTTATGTGCGTTTGGTGCTCGAAGTAAATCTCTTGATAGTCCCTCTATGAGTGCTTGAACCGAGCCAACTGCCTGTGTGGGGTCTAGTGCCCAGGCTTGTGCTTGAGGTGACCCTTCGGTTTGCCCCTCTACTGGAACGAGCACCTGAGTATCCAAATGGAGTGGCAACAGCACGTGGTGGTTCTGTGACAGTAGGGGCAGGAACACTTGGGCATGGACTCGTAATGACTCAGGTTCCTCTGCCTCCATCTCTGCCTGTGTAGGCTCTGCAGCCTGTTCCTGTACCTCTGGCTGTTCGGGTGCCCCATTCTGCTGCAGCGGCTGTTCAGGTATGTGGTTCTGCCTCTGCTGTTGTTCAGGGACCCGGCCATGTCTTTGCTGTTGTTCAGGCACCTGATCTTGCCTCTGAAATTCCTCTGGTACCTGATCCAGATCCTGGGGCTCTCCGGATGCCTGGGGTTGGCCCTGAGCCTGCTGCTTTTTGGATACCTGGGTCTGTACCTGTTGAGGCCTAGGGGCCTTCACCTGAGCCTGTAGTGGCATAAACATCCAGGTTGTCCTCTGTGGTCGTGGAGGTGCCTTCATCTGCATCTGAAGGGGCACAGATGTCTTAGCCTTCACCTGAGCCTGTAGTGGCATGAACATCTGTGCAGCCCCTTGTAGTCGCTGAGGTGCCTGGGCTTGCCCCTGTAGAGGCCTAGGTGTACCGTTCTGAGCCTGTAGTGGCATGAACACCCTGGCAGCTCCCTGGAGATGCTGAAGGGCCTGAACCCGTGGCTCTTCTCGGTCAGGTAACCACCTTGGTTGAGAGGGTTCTCCATGCAGGACTCTAAGTGGTCTGCATCTACTGCTGGTAGGCAGTCTCAGAAGCTCTTGAGTACAAGAAGGTCCCCTAGAAATAAATGTACAAATGGTTGCCATACAGTTAGTGTTGTCAGTAGAGTGATGTCATTCAGGGGAGTTCCTTTTATTTTTAAAAGATTAACATTTTTCTGCAATAAAGATACTTCCACTACATCTTTATTGAATCATTCCTGTAATGTTTGAAAGTCTTTACATTAGCAATATATTCAATATTAATGGTCTGATAATCTAGTTGATCATTATATTGTCAGAAATTAAGGACTCTTTGAGTAGTAATAAAATTTTTTCCTCAACATTTCCATTCAAATATCTCTTGAAAATAGAGATCTGTTTTATTTGATCAAAAAGGATTAAGTTTATTTGAGTTAAATACAACAATAGGGAATCAACTGTCTTACATGAATTGCTAACATCAAATTATATATGTAAGTTATCTAACGCACCTGAATCTTCTCATGGTATACTGCTCCTTAATAGCTTCTTCTCTTTCAAAGATCAGAGGTATTCCTTTTATGAAATAGAAAAAAATAATGCATAATAATCAACAGAAATTAATAAATCCACCTTAGTCAATTTGCACCCTTTACTGCTCAGGATGCTGAGTGAATTTACAAGGACAAAAGGGCTGTAACCCTTCACATCACATCTACTGGTGGTGTAGACAATATCCTCCTTCCTAGGCCTCCTTTTGTAGCACAGTTACTCCACAGAGACTAATTTCTCTCTGTATAGGAAAACAAAATAGCAATCTGATTGCTGCAATTCTAAAGAGAAACAATTGAAAAAGGTAAAGGGACAAAGGGACAAAGAGAAACTCTAGATGGTTGGTGAGCATGGCTTACAGGTGTGTACTATGGATGGAAGGACTTTATGGTTTGGGCCCACACCTATCTTTGGTCCTTTCAATGAGGATCTTGAAAATGAGGATCAGGATCTTTGGTCCTTTCAGTGAGAAGGCAAAAATCTAAATTCTGGTTTTTACAACTAACACACTGAAAATGTTTGGCATCTTTCCTGTCACCTGTGCTGTACTGAAATACAGACACTTACAGACAAAAGAGTTTTATTTTAAATTTCCTATATTATAAAGTTTAGGCCAACTATATTGACATCGTCCATCAATTTCTCTATAAATGTGACTTTTTCTGCAGATTACATTTTGGAAATTTTGCAACTCTGGAAATTAGTGAATTCTCAACTAGATGTGGTATCTTTCTGCACCCATTTGAGATTGGTCGACTTTTATGATGATGCTGGTCCAATAAATTCTCTACCATCGTTAAATACACTAATTCCTTCTGCTTCTCACTCCAAAATAAGATATGTATAGTTATGCAGATAGAAGAAGATTGGCTGCAATCAATCCTATAGTGCATCTGAGAAGGCTTACTATCTTTTTCAGGCTCCCCACTTTCCATTCCACTATCACTCAACTCTGCATATGGTGCCCTAAATTAAATGCAAAATATGGCATACAACCTATAAAGTTGGAACTTTCTAAGTAGTTTCCTCTGGATTTGATGAATAACCATCCTGTCATTTTTGGCATTAATATCTAGAAGCTTAATTTTATTTGCATAAATTGTGCTTTGTTAACTACATCTTAAAGTTGGAGATTAATACATAAAATCAACTATGTGCAGTTCACTGATACTACATCAAAAGTAGCAGTCAATAAGTGATTAATCATAAATCCATTTATCTAATTGGAGTTAACATATTAGATGAGAAAGAACAATAAGATAAAGATTTTATCTTGTGTTTATTTCTCCAGTTAGTTTTCTTAAAATAAAATTAGCACATCATAAAATTCTTCTTGAAGCTTTCAAAGGCCTTTCTAAATATGAACACATGCTAGATGAACTGGCAAAAATTTATAATCTTAAGTGTGTGTGTGTGTGTGTGTGTATATATATATATATATGGTGAGGTAAGAGATAATGAATTAAAAGCACATGGTATATTTGTGGAAAAGCTAAATGTCAAAAGGTCTCAGACTTTAATTTCAACTTAATTCTTAAATATTATTTTTCCTAAAAAAATAATAAAATTTTCTCTCATTTGAACATTTATTCCAGTAAAATGAAGATTTACATATCCTACCTTTTTTCTGTCTCTTTTTAATGATTCCAGTAAGATGCTTCTTTAATGACTCAACAACATGTCCTTCATTTTTTATATTCTGAACAAATGGGTGATGAAGCATGTTTGCAGAAGTAGGACGAAATAGGAAATTTTTTATCATGCACTTTTCCATGAAATCATGGAACTTGCGGGACCTAAAAGAAATGAATCAAAGAGGTAAAAGAACATTCTCAGGTATTCCACACCTCCCACCTCCACCCACATGCCACTCTGAAGGTCATATTTTTGGAGAGAGTTGTCTTAGTTGTAATAGTCTTTTCAGTAACCAGATATCCTATAGCTTGACAATGTACATTACACAGCAATGCCATTCAAGCCTCAGAAGAGGCTGGAGTCAATGATATTTTCTACCCAAATAATAGTAGAAACTTCGGTGAGTTCAAAAGAATGTATGTGGTAAAAAAGACGAGTGGTGGGATGGCAATTAAGTGGTTGATGTGATTTATGCAGACCATGAGACCAGACTGGTCATCCCATAGTAGTCATATTTTTAAAGCCTGAGTGTTTTTCTTGACTATGTGCACTTTGAGCTCTAAAGCTGTCCATGTAATGATCCAGAAAAGGGTGTTAATAGCACCAGGACTGATTAATTTTATAAAATGGCCCATGCAAACAGATGTGACCAGAAAGCCAAATCTGTGGGAAGGGTTAAATTTAATCACAAGGAAGAATGTCAGCAACTGAATCATAGTAACCACTTTTACCAGGGCAAGTAATATATACTGAGAATAAGCAAGAACTTCATGTACTAGTTCCAAAAACTTCAGGAAGAAAGATTCCCAAGTTCAGTTGGGCTGTAGCACTCTGAGAGAACAATCCTCTTTAGGTTCTGTGAATGTTTAGTTTTATGGGTCAAACGACTGGGCTATACATCACAATCATTGACTGCCTATGTAAGCTCAGTGAAAAACTTCACAAATGGCTTCCATTGGTCCAGCCCATTACAGGAGACAAAACTAAATATGTCACTAATGCCAGGACAGTACTGTCATCATAATATACCATGGAGAGTATTATTTCTATTTGGCTAGCTAGCTCTTAATGAACAGTACTCATTTAGACTCCTTAAGGTATTCATTTTTAGGAAATATTGTCCAACAAGGATATTGAAACAGGACTGATCAAATGAATTAAAACTTCTTTGCTATATAAAAATACCAAGTTAATGTGTTTAAGAGATTAAGTCATTCATCTTTACCATCCACTGGATTTGACTTTGGGAGCAGATTCTCGCAAAATAACAAATAAGGCTTCCAAAGGTTGAAGATTACACAGGGCTGCAAAGGAAAATAGATAAGTTTAGAATGAGTAAGAAAGGTAACTACAGAACAAACTCCTAATTCCAGAGGGGATTCTCAGTGTTCTTTCACATATCATGTTGAATAGACACTGAAGAATAGATATGAAAGAAGGTAGTTAGAAGAAAAGTTGACTTTAATACAAGCTGTCCATTATATAAGATACTAAACCTTCACTATTTCCAAGTGTGACAAATAATAATAAATTACACTAGGTTAAATTTTTGAAATGTGTGATTGATGATTTCTATCTAGAGAAGTCAAAAACACAGGTGGAGTCAAGTACTCTTCTGTGCTTGTGTACTGCCGGTATCCTCCACAGTTGTAAAACTGGAATATGTAATTATAGGCTGAAAAGTCTATCATACTAGTAACTATGCACAATAATGTGCAAACAATGATTTAGTAGTCTAAAAAGATGAGAATGATCTGGTTTGGAAGCTAACAGTCCTAGGAAAAGAAGTAGATACAATGTAACTATTAAGAAGGGGCTTCCTAGGTGGCACTAGTGGTAAAGAAGCCGCCTGCCAATGCAGGAGACATAAGAGACATGGGTTGGATCCCTGGGTCTGGAACATCTCCTAGATGAGGGCATGGCAACCCACTCAAGTATTCTTGCTGGAGAATTCTCATGGACAGAGGACCCTGTTGGGCTACAGTCCATAGTGTTACAAAGAGTCAGACACGACTGAAGCGACTTAGCACGCACGTACAACTATTAAGAACACACCCTCTAGATTAGATCATCTGTGTTCAAATCCTAATTCTACCTTTGTGACCTTGGGCAAATTACTTACCTCTCTGTGCTTTGGTTAATTCATCTTAAAAACAGAAAATACATCAAGAATTCCTTCAAAGAGTTGTTATGAGGATTAAATGGCAACGTACCTATAAAAATGTCTGGCACAGAGTAAGCACTTAATAAATATTAGCTATTGATATTATAAGAAAGATTTTAGCTATCTGGCACCTCAATTCTGTGCAAAATTACTAGACTTTCATTCTCTTTTTCAGAAACACAACCATACAAAGAAAAGCCTATTCCAATATGTGGTATATAAATTCATTACCTCATTGGCTTGGGAATTCTGGGCTTTTCAATAAGTATTTAAATATGTGTCTCACTTTACTTATTTCCTCTTGTGTTTTGATTAAAGAAAACTGGCAGTGCAATAATTCCCCAAAGGAGAGCCATAGTGTAAATTTCACCTAATACTAAAAGTGTGTCATTCATGTGAGGACAATTTGATATTAATAACTCTTTAGAGGAATCCTTCCTCTCCCAAAATACATCTCAAAAAAAAAAAAAATCTCCAGTGCCAAATTGGCCTCTCATAGTAGTATAAATAAAGTCCCCAGGGTAATTTCATTAGAATAATATAAAGGCAATCGTTCAAAGGTCAAGGTTTATATAAATTAATAGGAGGTGCAGTGGCCTGATCTCCATACCTGACCCAGCTTTAATCCATGCCCATTCTGTGATATGTGATATTCCAAGGGACACCAGAAATTCTTGATATTCCAGGGGACACCAGAGATTCTTAATAGTTTTATGTTACCATTATTTCTACTCCTTGAAATTACTCCCATTAACAATGAAACACAGTGTTAAAACAGTAGATATTGTACAGATGAAGCACATAGGAACATGGGAACCTACAGGATCTGCTTGGAGAGGGAAAAGCAAAGCAGTTGCAAGCCCTGCCCCCTGACATACACACTTCAGGCATTTCTCTCACTTCTCATCAATACTATGAATGTGTTTATTACTTATATTCTTGGATTTAGGTATTGAGAACAGCAAATATGCCCTGTTTATGGGATTATACATTTGCTGGTTATTAATCATTTATACTCAAGTTCACATTACACTTTTACTTTCCTATCAGAAAGCAGTAACCTGAAGAACAGACTACTGACAGGTTACTTCAATGAAGAGAAGGAGGGGGAAACAAGAGAAAATGGAGCCTACGGAACAATGAGGGCAATGGAGTGGCTGATAGGAGCATGGAAGTCACCAGTGATAGCTGGACTGACCCCAAAGTGGGGAAAAAAGCTTCCTTCTCTATATTGTTGAGGATTGGCTCAATTAAAAGGAACTACTGGAGGATTTTCTTAACTGGCACAGTCTGAAGTATATAAGTGTAACTGTTCAGGAACCTAAATATTTCATCAGTGAATATGTACTGGAACGCCTTTAGATTCTGTTTGGTTATTACTATCGTGACCAAATGTTATTGAGGCTAAATTGAGTCAATACTCAATCAGCCTAAAATAAGACATCTTAACAGAGAAAAATACAAACTCTTCTTTAAAGACATATCTGGCCATTCTGACTATGGCATTTCGTAATTTGGGAAAGACCATCATTTATAGTTTGGCACATGGTGTGGCACCTGTGTGATCAGTACAAGCTGACTGGTACAAGTGGCAGATTTGTACAGCATGTTTCATAACTTTTAACCAACATCAAATATTATTACTCACGAGGAGCCCCTTCAGCCATTTCAATAGCAGTGATTCCCACGGACCATACATCACTCTGCAAAGGAAAAGATGACCAAAAAAAAAAAAAAAAGTCACTTAAAAGTGGGAAACAGATAGTATTTAGAATCTCTAAACAATCTTTGGCTGAGGGGAGGTACCAATGCCACAGCCATTTTATGGGTTTTCTTCATTATAGACTGATGTTATAGGAAGATGTTATCTGACCCTATGACCAGCCAGTACTGCACTACACAACAAGTTGATATGGGTGGGGATTCAGTGAAAGGAAAATTCATCTTGGATGTATTGCTATTGTTACCTTAACTGAAATACCAAAAGGAATTTGTTGTAAAGAAATCCAATCACATACTACTAGCTCTAAAGAAGTCAGATCGTAGGTAAATGATTTAACACTTTGCACCTCAATTTTACCCTATTAGGGCTTCCCTGGTGGCTCAGATGGTAAAGAACCTGCCTGCAATACAGGAAACACAGGTGACATGGGTTTGATCCCTGGGTCAGGAAGATCCCCTGGAGAAGGGAATGGCTACTTACTCAAGTATTGTTGCCTGGAGAATTCCATGGACAGAGGAGCCTGGCGGGCTACAGTCCATGGGGTCGCAAGAGTCAGACATGAATGAGTGACTAACACTTTCTTTTTTTCACTTTCAAAATAGAGATTATAATAATAGGATCCATGTTATAGAACTAGCATAAATATTAAATGAAATACTATATACATAAGCACTTTCAGGAGTTCCTTGAATATAGGAAACTGAGGACAGAATTATTATAATTCTAGGAAAATATACATTTTAGGAGGCTCCAGGGAATGACCTTCACTACTGTTAACTGTACTTTGTTTTTTAGAATGTAGAAAGGGCACAGGGCTAGAAGTGCACTGTTTGGCTTAATGACTCCTAAACAAGTTAACTGAATTCTTAAAATACCTGTTTATAGATGTCTTAGCTTCAAAGAGTTGTTGTGATGATATAAGTTTAAGTTTTCTTTAAGTTATGTGGGACTTAAAATTAAAAGTGTATAATTAATAGAGATGAAAGTCCTTGGAAGACTGCCAAAAACTGTACTGTTCTAAAGCATTATTGTTACAGCAAGTCACTTAAAGAACATTATGTTTCCATTGTCTCCATAGCTCCTAATAGTATTGGCTCTCAACAGATCTGCTTGCAAATCAAGCAGAGGGCATTTAAGGGAAAAGGAAAAGAGATGAAATTTGAATTAATCAACTTTGAGTATTGAGTCCTAGGTTCCACACAATGAAACCACAATGAATTGTTTGGATGAGCTATGATGTGGAGAGTGAGTGTGGTTTTTCCAGTCTGTAGCAAATGGAGTGTTTTCTTTCCATATCAACTTTTTAAAATGTGTACATAGATGTATATTGTCCAAATTGCAGCTTCAGTGGAAATTTTAATAAATAGCATAAATTGTTACTTAATTTGTCTATTCCACTGATTTTCTGTGGTTTGGAGCTGAACCATGCCAAAGACTTTCTCCATTACCCTGAGTAATCAAATTATTATTTTTTTTTCTCTTTGGAGCTAAGTTACTGTGGGGATTAATAATTGGCTTTACATTTACTCAGTTTTAAGTGTATAAAGCACTCTGTCCCTGGAAGTTAAATTTCCATATAAAGCCACATAATATAATATTCTTTACCAAGAAGTTGTAAACAAGATGAACTAGACATTCTTCCTCAAATATGGATAACTCCCAATGGTCTACTTCGCCTACATTCTTAGAAAATATTATTCTTACACACATCATCAAACCACATATAGGAGTAGTGGTTTTTATTCTTTTATTTCATAATTTAAAATAAAAAGTCAAAAGTCCTTTACAAATTTTGTTTCCTACTATCTGAATCCTTACACTTACTCTGTAATCATAGGAGCGTCTGGGGTCCTCATCACAGTCAATCACTTCAGGTGCCATCCAGTATGGGGTTCCAATGAAGCTATTTCTCCTCCCATTAATTCTGCTCACCTGGGCACTCACTCCAAAATCCACTGCAAAATTCATTTGTCAAAATAATTAATGAGTAACAAAAAGCTCAATAAGTTATTGCTTTAACTTGGAAAGCCAATACAAAAGCCACAATGGATAACAGATTTTCATTCCAGCCCAGCAAACTTTACCATGAAGTCTACTCCAGTAACACTGGGAAACAGGCTTTTGCTGGTATTTATGTTGGAAAGAGATTCAGCAGTGCTATTATAAATCTACAGTAGGTTTGGCTGAATGTTTACCATGAATATTAAAAATAAAGTTCCATCAGTATACCCTAAACCTCTGAAGTGATAACATATGTAGTGTTTGGACCTGCCACCAAGCTGGAAGAAGACCAGCACTATAAGCAATATCTAAGAAATCAAAAACTTATTAGTACTTCATTAGGAAGTCTCACTGATGATGTTAGAAAGTTCTACTACACTAATAAAGAAAAATAAATTTATGCTAAAATTTAGTTTAAGTTCTTCTACAGATCTTCTGAATCAGATGCAAATATTTAGTGTGGTATCCATATCTCAGCTTAGACTATTAAAGTTCAGTCTTCTATTCATCTGTGGGATATATTATATGAAAATATTTAGTATGGTATCCTCAGAAACAGACAGAAAAAAAGGCTAAAGTAGACTGGGGTTATTTAGTCCAGAAAAAATAAGACATGGATGAAAAATGAAGTAGATTTTCTAATTTAGAATGGTTTCCAGGAATCTAGAGGATGGCTAACAACCCTGACTGAAAAGTAGTTTAAAGAACTTAGGAAAAGAAAAGAAAAATTAAGAAGTTAAGAGTTTAAGGCAGTGTTAAAGGAAGGACTAATAAGAACAATATCAACACAATGTCCATAATACATGAAAATCATTGGGTGTTGCACAATCTCATTATCTAGATACTTTTTTTTTTTTGAGAATAGGTTACATCAGAGTTCAGCATTCTCACTATCCCTGAGGGCCAACTTTAAGGGCCAAGAAATATCTATGAAGGCCATAAGCTTATGTATGACATTCAAAGAAGAAAAGGAAATGAGCAAAGACTGGAAGAAAAGAGTGATAAATGGAAGAAAAAGGAAAAAAAGAAAACCTGAAATTAAAAGTAGGGATGAGATCCCAACAGTGGCATCATTCATCTTTTCCTTACTGACTTAGGGACCAGAATATGAGGATTATTGATCAGTTGAGACTGCAATACAGTCATTGTCCAGTCTCTCTCCTTTCTGTTACTCCCTTTGGGTTTTGCTTCTTCAACCTTCTCCTTATAACTTGTCATTTAAAAATATTGTGGGATCTAAGAAATCTAAAAACCAATGTATAAGGATTATATATAGATGAGAAGCCTGAAAAATTTTAATCCAGTGCTAAAAGGTCTCTCCTACAGAGTCAAGTACATGATCTTTAGTGCAGGGACTTTGTGACAGATTTTTCAGAGGCTTTTCACTTACAATTTCTGTTCTGTGATGCAGATGATAGGGTTGGCTAGCAACTTGACCCAAATATATGGGAACACTACCATATATGTGAACACAGAATGTAGCTGTGTGACATACTATATCCATGCTACACATTTCACTGTGAGATCCAAATGACCCTTGTGTATTTTAACACAGTGTCTTAAAATTCCGTTTCTAGCTTTGTAGCTTTTAGACACAAAAGAACAATACATTTACTTGAAATTACTTTTAACTTACTGCACAACAATTATTACCACATGCTTCTTCCACAAATATTCAGTGAAAAGCATTCTTAGTGAATGAACAAAAACTCTATTCTGGTTATATTTATTTGGCAGGAAAAATGGGAATGATCTTAAGATCATGCTAGAGATATGGTAGGGGAAGCCCCTGGTGGCTCAGATGGTAAAGAGTCTGCCTGCAATGCAGAAGACCCGGGTTTGATCCTTGGGTCAGGCATATCCCCTGGAGAAGGAAATCGCAACCTGTTTCAGTATTCTTGCCTAGAGAATCCCAAGGACAGAGGAGCCTGGTGGGCTACACCCCATGGGGTTGCGAAGAGCTGGACACAGCTGAGTGACTATTAAACACACACACACACACACACACACACACAGATATGGTAGGAAAGAATTGATATGATTAAATACAGGATTTGATGCCAGTGATTTTATGTTCTGTATCAATGAGGTCATCTGCCATTAAATAGTACTGACATTATTTATACGATATTATTTATAAATCCACAACAATATTTATTTTAAACATTAAAGAGCACAACATATTGTTCCCTGTGTGCCTGTGAGACAATATAATAATTATTTTCAATAAACTATACCATTCTGAACCCTGGAACTGAAAGCTAGAAACTCTGGATTTTAGATTTCTAATTCCAAATTTGATTTGGACATTACTGGAGCATCATTTCTAACTTATATCAGTTCTTTAAATATTTGAGGGAAAATTCCAGTGAAGCGATTTGTGCTTAAGTAAATTTAAAAGTTCTTAGATATTCTTTGGAAAATATGGCTCTGTGATGTGGAAGAATTGTCTTTTTGTTTAATCTTTGTTCATGACACACAAACTTGCACATGGTAAACACTCAATTAAATTGTTGAAATAAATAAAATAGCAGATCCCACCAAGAGTACTGCAGTGGGTTACTATGCCCTCCTCCAGGGGATTTTCCTAACCCCAGGGATCAAACTCGCATCACCTGTATCTCCTGCATTGGCAGGCGGAATCTTTACCACTGAGCTGCCTGGTAAGCCCAATAGAAGGTAAAGCAATGACCAAAATGTAAAACTCCCATTTCAAAATTGTCTCAAAATGATTTCTGAGAAACAGTTAGGTGCATCTTTCTCTTGTCCCACATCCCTTCCAAAACAAATTTTCAAATTTTGATTTATTTTGCAGGCAGGGACAACATAGTGTAAATAAGTAGAGGGGGATATTAGTGACATGAGAGAAAACAGTAATCTTAAAGGATTTTTCTCTGTTAAGATATTTTGGGGTTCATTTAAAGTATTACAAGAATAAACTTACCTAGTTTTACTTCAGCATTATGAGTCAGTAGCACATTTTGACCTTTGATGTCCCGGTGAATTACACGGTGTGCATGAAGATGAGCTAAGCCCTGCATATACATACATATATACATTTATATAAAAAAGCAAGATCAATATACAGCTTTTCTCTTTTTCTGGTACTGTTTTTAGCATTTTTGGAAAGACTTTTGGTAAGAAAAATGGCCCAGATTTGCATTTTTCAGACAAAATTCTTCTTTAGGCTGGAAATACTACAACCAGTTCCCAGAAATAGTACTTTCAGCTATAAGGAAAGGAAAATAAATCAGGACATCCATGAAAGAGAAGGAACACCAAAAATTAATGCTTGTATATATTGGGCCATTTACCTTCGTTTCTAGTCTCCATTTTTTCCAACTAACCACATGACTAAAGACCTGGATATCTGAACTATCTTAGCTCAGCCATTGTTTTACTCTACTTATCCAACCATTCGTTTAGTCCAAAATATTTTCAAGTCAACCTTGTAGGCTGAGAATTTGGAGGAATATGGAAATTCACTTTATTTTTTTTTCTTTTTTTTAAATGTTATTTTATTTTTAAACTTTACAATATTGATTGGTTCTGCCATATATCGAAATGAATCCGCCACAGGCATACACGTGTGATGACCCAGAGGGATGGTATGGGGAGGGAGGAGGGAGGAGGGTTCAGGATGGGAAACACGTGTATGCCTGTGGAAATTCACTTTAAAGTACTTGCCATTTGTATTGGTTTACCATGCTGTCTCCAGACCATTCACCACTAAAACTAACCCATGCCCTGGCTTCAGTGAGATTGCTCTACATACTAACAGGAGATTAATAATAGAAATAACAGTAAAAACAGCTAATATCAATTGAGTCCTTATTCTTTGCCAAGCACTGTGCTAAGCACTTTACATGGAGTCAACTCTTAAATCCTTACAGCAACCTTTTAAGGAAGGTGCTAATTCCACCCCAAATTACAGGTGAGGAAAATGAGATTTGGAGAAATTAAGTAATTGACTCAGGGACACACAGCTAATACATGATGAACCAGAATTTAAACTCAGTCCAGAGTTCGCACTCTTTAAGTATGTACACTATTACCATGAGTGAATCCAGTTAAGACAGCATTCTAATATTTTATCAGTGATGCTGTTCAGTTCTGTTAACATCCTTCTTGGGTGACTCTAAGCACTTAAGACACAAAGAAAAATCTGAGTTTGGTAGATCAAGAAGACTGTCATTTTCATCCAATTTGGTGTTCAAAATAAGCAATGTTTTAAACATTAAGACATTATTCAGAGAGGATATCTATCTGCAAAAGAGTTGTAGATGATTTGGAGCCATTGAGTAAAACACAGATTTCTCAACCTATCTTAATCTCCAATGATAGTGCTATGCTTTTAAAAAAAAAAGAACTCTAAAATCACAACAACTTAACACTTTAAGTAACACCCATTATCCACCAAACACTGTAGTCTGACTCTGAAAGAGCCATTAAAAGCCATGATTTGGAATGACATTATGTCAAAGCTGCTTTCTCTAAAGCCTTTTGGTTTTTTCAGTATCCTGATCCAGAAGTTTAGAATTTTTAAACCATCCTATATGAGCAAGTATAAGACACACTGTATATATTACCCCCAGGTTTCTTCAAGGTCAGGGGCAAATGACTATATGAATGCTCACCTGGAGGATTTCTCGGCAGATATAAGCAATCCAATCTTCCTTCAAACTCTGATTTCTGGTCATTCTCACTACATCAGTGACTGAGCCGGCTGCACATAACTCCATCACCATCTGCAGGGAAGCCAGCAAAGAAAGTATCAAGACTTAGAAAGTAGTTCTCTGAAAATATCTGGAGAGTTTTAGTTCATATGGCTTACATGTATATGTTATGTTTAGACATTAAGATACTGCAAAGACTGGCTCAATTGTCTGGTAGGAAGCTAGTAGAATTAGAAAGAACTGAAAAAGAAATCCAAAGATCTCTGGAGGGAGAGAAAGGAGGTACCACACCAGGGATTTTTAAACCAGGAGGTGGCATTTGAGCTGAGCCTTGAAGGATAGGTTGTGTTTGGGTATGCTGAGAAAGAAGAATGTTCAGCTTATTGAAAACAGAATGAGCACGTGCCTTTAGAAAGAAGCTTGCACAGGGCTAAGCCTGAGTGATGACTGGAGTAGAATAAAAAAGACAGTTGAGGGAATAGTTGGCGGGTAGAAAAACAGGATATGGAGGGTATCTCAAAACAATTTACACTTAAGCATTGACTAGATTTGTTTTTACTGTTGTTTTATTTTCAAGTTTTAGAATATTTTCCCCAAGATACTGACAAAATACAACCTGAAGGGGGAAACTGTCAGTCCCATTACTGTAGGGCAATTTTTTTCCAAACAAACTGCTAAGGAAAGTCTATTTTAAGTCTAATATTCTGACAGTGTCTCATTCAGATTTTACTTTATTAACAAATGCAATTTTTCAGGAAATTTGTTTTTGCCACTAATGTATCAGTTGCTCAACTAGT
The DNA here is from genome assembly GCF_003369695.1 of Bos indicus x Bos taurus. NCBI lineage: Eukaryota > Metazoa > Chordata > Mammalia > Artiodactyla > Bovidae > Bos > Bos indicus x Bos taurus. Next base: position 92,817,193 of record NC_040105.1, on the reverse strand, counting down.
AAATTTGCTTTCATATATTAGCTAACTAGAGGACTGACCAATGTGAAGGAGAATCTGCCTATTATAATCAATTTCACAAACTTTTCTTAAGTGCAGGTTTATGCTCTAGTGCCAATGTCAAATGGTAATACTACTTTGTCAGTAGAACAAGATATGCTTTTTTAAAAAAACTATAGGTAAGATAATTATTGCCATAGATGAAAGGAAGTAAAAGGATAGGCCCCAAATCATGAATATTTAAAAGGTATACCTTATTTCCTTTTGGAATGCTAAGATTTTCCTTTCAGAAAATTACTTCCTTATTTTCTATTTGTTCACAACTGATATAACACAGAGTCTTTTACCTGAGTACACTATTCCAATAAACGAAAATACGAAAAGCAGCCTAACAAACCAGATAGTACAGATAAAGCACAAAAAGGTTAATTTTCATGTCTACTATATCGAATGGTTACAACATATACACTGTGGTAATGGAAGAAAAGGGGCTCATTTTGAACCATGACAAACATGAATTAAAGTCATTCACTAAGGTGAACACTGGAAAATCTTGCCAGTATTACCTGAGTCAGAAGAGTTCTACTATGAAAAGAATGCAAGACATTCTCATTTTCCCGAATTTGTATACACAGTGCCTGGCTATACTTTATAAACGGTAATTATTTTGTTATTTGCTTCCTATGTGTTCAGATTTACATAGGAAAGAAAGTGTGAATGGTCCCAGGAAAACTCTTACCTCAACAAATACCTTTTGCATGCAGTGCCTATTTATCCTTCAGATATTAGTGTAAGAAAAAGTTTTTCAAGGAAGAGTTTTCCTTTCCCTAACTTAGATTCCTTTGTTATTTGCCCATTCAAAAGCATGTTACTTCCCTTCTGACCAATTATACATTTATTTGTGTGATTATTTGATTGATATTTGTCTTCACAAATAGACTGTAAGCTCCAGTGGGCCAGAGCCACGTAAATTCAGCTTATGACTGTATCCTCAGCATCTAGGAGAAAGCCTGGAAACAGATAGCTTTGAATGAATAGATGTTATATGACTGAATTAATTGAGCACTGAGAAACATATCTAATAAGTAGACTGCCATACTGTCAAGAGAAAAAAAACTTATAAAAATATATTTAAAGACAAATGCTGTATGCCCCCCCACAAAAGGAAAAAAAAAAACAAAACAGCAGCCATGAAAAATGCACAGTGATATTTAACAAAATTTGAACTGGCATTGTCAGAGAATAGAGGATTTAGTTAACTGGACATTTGGGAGAAAATAGGTTTAAACTGAAGATCTCTAAATTTGAGGGCTCTCAAAATGTGGTACCTAGACGAGTATCATCAACATCACTTGAAAACTTTTTAAAAAGTGCAAATTTGTGGACTCCCTACCCCAGACTAACTGAATTAATAACTCTGTGGGTGGGGCCCAGCAACCTGTTTTTATTAGGATCTCCATGAAATTCTGTTGCAGGCTAAAGTTTGAGAACCATAGCTTCAATTCAATCCCTTGTTGAAACCTTCCTATATTGCCCACTATCCTGCTTCCTAAAGTTCACATAAAATGTAACAGAATCTTTCTTTGACTCGAAAATTCTGAAAAGTCTCAGGTATTATTTTAAAAATACCACTCTTAACTTGGCCTAGAAATGCAAAAGAATGTACACTGACCCCAGGTGATGTTCTAAATATTCCTTTTTAAATAAAGATATACTTGATTGAAGCTCATTTTCTTGTGGTTTGATTATGTCTCCTATGGCAGAGGGCAGCAACAATTCTGGTAACTGTAGCATGGGTTTCAGTTAGCCTTTAAAATTTATAGCTCATTGATTTGTAATTCATGATACTATAGGCATGAAGCCTCAGAAAAGGATAAGTCAACTAACCACTTAGAAAAACAGTTTATAGGAATTATGTTTAAAGATAATTGCACTTAGCAAACACTTAAATTGCACTCATATACTCATTCCAAGTGTGACTTGGAATAGATATTTATTATTCAGTCATTGGGCCCAAATCCATCAGGTAATCTCCTTAGCTATACCTCTAATTTATAAGCAAATGTATTAGCTACATAAAGTTAAAAGCAGCAAATCTCTATTTGAAAAGAAATATATTAGATATTTCCAGTATTCATTTGAGTCTTCTCATATCTTATCCCTGAACCCCTTGCCAATCACTTAATTTATTTTTCCATATTTTATCACTCCCATTTCCAGGAATTAGAGCACATTTTTTTTTCATACTACTTTGAGCAGTTGCATGCTTAAGTTCTTCTGTAGGTGCACAAAAATGACATCTCAATTTATGAAAGTATATGTTCTGAAGTGAGACTTAGTCTTATGCAATAAGATCAAGGTAACTAAATACACACCCAAAGTTGATGCCTCTGGCCAGGGGGACTCAGCTTGAAAAATGCACCGTAGAAGGACACAATGTTCTTGTGGAAAGAGTACTTCTTCAAAAGGTTGAGTTCAGTCCTGAGATCCTCTTCTTCATCCTATAGAATAAGGATAGTAAAATTCCTAAGCTATGCCACTCAATGACTATGGTATCCTAAGCTATAGTAGATCAAAGAAGGAGAATCTTATGGCAACCCTTTATACCCCACAGCAATGTATTATAATAAAATCCCAACTAGAATTCTCAGAATTTAGATGTGGGGTTAACTGGGAATTTGGGAGAAGATAAAGGTCAATTGAGTATCTTTTAATTCAATGGTTCTTAAAGTATGATCCCTGGACCAGCAGTGACCACTGTATGAAGTTTGCACTAAATGGAATCACCCAATTAAACTGAAAAATTCAATGGTTTTAGTATATTAATAAAATTATTCAACCATAAGAACATTTTTGTCAACCCAAAAGGAAATCCCATACTCTTTAGCTATCACCCCCAAATTCTGCCACCACATCCCAGCTTCAGGCAACCACAAACATTTTTTATATCTCTATAGATTTATCTATCCTTAACATTGTATATAAACGAAAATAATATAGTATATAAACTTTTATGACTAGTTTGTTTTCCCCCCAGGGTTCATCCATGTTGTAATACATATCAGTATTTCATTCTTTTTTATTTACCATTCATCAACTGAATGAGTTATTTCTACGTTTTATCTAGTATGAATAATGCTGCTATGAACATTCATTTCAATTTTAGTGTAGATATATATTTTCATTTCCCTTTGGTATATACCTAGGAGTAAAATGGTTGGGTCCAATGGTAATGCTGTATTTAACATTTTGATGAAATGTCAAACTGTTTTCCATAGTGGCTACACCATTTTACATTCCCAAATGAATGATGGTTCTCATTTCTCTATACCCTCACCTCACGCTCATTATTTTCTGTTTAATTATTATAACATCATAGTGGGTGTAAAGTGATTATCTCATTGTAGTTTTGATTTGCAATTCCCTGAAGACTGATGGAGTTAAGGATCTTTTCATTGGCTTACTAGCCATTTTATGATCATCAGAGGCGTATCTAATAAAATATCTTTGCCCCTATTTTTAAGTTGGATCACTTGTCTTTTTAGTATTGAATTGTAAGATTTATTTATATATTCTATATATAAGTACTTTATAAGATATATGATTTGCAATTATTTTCTCCCATTCTGTGGGCAGTCATTTTACTTTCATGATAGTGTCTTTTGAGGCACAAAATTTTATTGTAAAGTTAAAAAATTTTTTAAAATTAAATTTTGATGAAGTCCAACTTATCGATTCCTTGTTTTGTTGTTTGTACTTTTGGTGTCACATCTAAGGCTTTCTTGTCAAATCCAAAGTCACCAAATCAACTCCAATCTTTTCTTCCAAACATTTTATAGTTTTAGCTCTTACATTTAGGTTTTTTATCCATTTTGAATTAATTTTCATAGAAAGCAGGGGACCAATTTCATTCTTTTACCTGTGGATATCTAGTTACCTCAGCATTATTTGTTGAAAAGTCAAGTCTTTCCCTATAAATCGTGTTTTCATTCATGTTGAAAATTAGTTGATCACAGATATATGGAAATAATTATATTTCACTGATCTATGTCGAAAAAGCAAGAGAGTTCCAGAAAAACACCTATTTTTGCTTTACTGACTATGCCAAAGCCTTTGACTGTGTGGATCACAATAAACTGTGGAAAACTCTGAAAGAGATGGGAATACCAGACCACCTGACCTGCCTCTTGAGAAATCTATATGCAGGTCAGGAAGCAACAGTTAGAACTGAACATGGAACAACAGACTGGTTCTAAATAGGAAAAGGAGTACATTAAGGCTGTATATTGTCACCCTGCTTATTCAACTTATATGCAGAGTACATCATGAGAAACACTGGACTGGAAGAAGCACAAGCTGGAATCAAGACTACCAGGAGAAATATCAATAACCTCAGATATGCAGATGACACCACCCTTATGGCAGAAAGTGAAGAAGAATTAAAGAGCCTCTTGATGAAAGTGAAAGAGGAGAGTGAAAAAGTTGGCTTAAAGCTCAACATTCAGAAAACTAAGATCATGGCATCTGGTCCCATCACTTGATGGCAAATAGATGGGGAAACAGTGGCTGACTTTATTTTTGGGGGGCTCCAGAATCATTGCAGATGGTGATTGCAGCCATGAAATTAAAAGATGCTTACTCCTTGGAAGGAAAGTTATGACCAACCTAGACAGCATATTAAAAAGCAACAAAGGTCCGTCTAGTCAAGGCTATGGCTTTTCCAAAGTAGTCACGTATGGATGTGAGAATTGGACTATAAAGAAAGCTGAGTGCTGAAGAATTGATGATTTTGGACTGTGGTGTTAGAGAAGACTCTTGAGAGTCCCTTGGACTGCAAGGAGATCCAACCAGTCCATCCTAAAGGAGATCAGTCCTGAGTGTTCATTGGAAGGACTGATGTTGAAGCTGAACCTCCAATACTTTGGCCACCTGATGCAAAGAACTGACTCATTTGAAAAGTTCCTGATTCTGGGATTGAGCGCAGGAGGTGAAGGTGACAACAGAGGATGAGATGGTTGGATGGCATCACTGACTCAATGGACACGAGTTTGGGTGGACGCCGGGAGTTGGTGATGGACAGGGAGGCCTGGTGTGCAGCAGTTCATGGGGTCACAAAGAGTTGGACACAACTGAGCGACTGAACTGAACTGAACTGATCTATATGTCTATCCTTATGCTTGTACCACGTTGCCTTGATTAACTGAATTTTAAATTTTCTAGTTTGATTTGTCCTACAATTTTAAAAGATACGCTTAAATTCATTATTTTCCTAATCACTACAGTGGTAAATATGTTATAAAGCTAGCTATCAATCCAGTGGTCTGAATTCTTAGTAGCTATAAATTTCATTTCATTGTAAATAAAAAAAGCTCTCCTACAGCATCTATAAAAGTTCAATTTATATAACCTTTTCAGGAATACTCTCACTGTACAGAGTGAGATATATCTGCAGTATGTGAAGAAAAGAAGACTTTTAAAGATAAAGTTATACTCCTATTCTAAAATCCAGTGAAAAAGGATACCTTTGACTTATTCTGGGCAATGAATTAGAACAGGGCCCACTGGCATTAAAAGTAATTAATGGGTGAACCTCTAACTATCTTTAGTTATCCCCAGCATTTCCCTCAATTAACTTGACTTGACAACCTTGAGGTAGTAGAAAATACATCTGTAGAACATTTTTTAGCATTTCCCTAGGATTTTCCAGTGGATTTATTCATAACCATTCAACAACTCTAAAACAAATCTAGACACCTGAATGTCTTTGGGGGACGGGATGGAGCCTTATTTCTCCAGTTGGAAACCCCAACAACAGGATTTGCATTTATTGTGTAATAAAAGCATGAACAATTAAAACAATCACCTGTAGCATGAGAATTATATAGAAGTTCAGGTTCCTGTTTCACCCTAGCCTCCCAAGGAAGCTTGGTTGATAAGTTGCCTTCACATTCCCTTAACCTGTAGGATAAAGGCTGATCCTCGTGGCTTTCATTCTTGCCATATAGGACCCTTAAACTTTCTGCTTCCCTTGTGATGTTGTTATTCTTTGAAATGATAACAATATCTGCCATCATATAGAAATAAACCTTAGAAACTAGTAATTCTAAATGTAGAGGGGTAATCTCAGTTTCTAGCAAGGCACCAAGGTTCTGCTGAGAGAAATATGAACTCATAAAGACTCAATAAATAAGAATGAGATGGTAATGTGAAGATAAGAACACATAGAATAGGTTAAAGAGAAGAGCAGGCCAGATTGTTTGGTAGTTTGGTATCAAAGAACTTCCTTTTCTTTCTGAGTTAGAAACCTCATGTCCTCAAGCAGGAAGAGAATAGCTGGGCTCCTGGCAACCATGTAGTTGTATTTAACTATACGTTTATTCTTCTCATAGGTAGGCTAAATATTCTGGTGCCATTTTGCCTATGAGAAACCTGACGACTAGAGAGGTAAGACCATTTTTCCAAGTACTTCTTAGCTATTTAGCAGTAGACTTGGCATTGGAACTCATGTTTCTTGACTTCCACACTACTGCTATTTTCGTAAACCCCTGATTAATGAGATGTGTGTGCAAGTCACAAACTTCTTACCCCAAAGGATTCAGGATGATTTAGAGATGCTAACTGGCCAATCAATTATTTTTCTTACTAAAATATATAATCAGAGAACTCAAAGCTCCCAACTAGAAAAAACTTCTAAGAGTGGGTCTCCCACATAAATGTAAACTCCCCCAAAACCAATAAACCAAGATCAGATATGTTTGGAAAGCATTAGTATGTTTGCCATTCTCAATTAACAGGAAGTTGAGCTTGTGAGAAACACATAAGTACATTATATCCATCAGGCCAAGTGGGTAATTTAAAACTCTCACACATATCCCAGTAATATGATGCTATAGCATTTCCTGGCTCAAGGCCAGTTGATCGCAGAGTGGCCTGAATATCCTGCTTTTTGTCAAGAAGAGGCAGCTCAGGATGCCAAAACTTGCATTGCAATTTCACCCAATTCTAAAATCTAAGTGTTTTTCCCCATAGAAAGACTTTAGAGAGAGTTTGGAGATGATCTTCAAATGAATTACCACAAATATTTGATAAAACCAGAATTAGTGAAACAATTTTAATTTTCAAACCTTACCTTTCACAGCTTCTTGATTAACATAAGCATTACCTCTTACATTTAGATATGCTTTGTCTCCCAAGAAACACTGTAAACAAAATAGGAGCCCAGTACTTTTAAACTAATCATGAAACTGTTTACCGATATCTTCTTAATATAACTAGAAAGTTCTTCTGGGTGTGATTATTAATGGAAAAGCTTATTCTTAAATGAGTCTGGAAGCATATTTATTATTAAGATACAAAAGGCTGAAAATATTTGAATACCAGATAGATAACTGCAGGGGAGAAAAATCAAGAAAAAAATATCAGTTATATTGTTAGAGCAAAATTCTCTATTTAGGCCCCCAGAATACTTTGATAGATCACTAACATCTAGATTATCAAGATCTACTGAAAAAGAATTTCCTTTGCCAGAGCTTATTCTAGAGCCAGCAAATTATCAGAGTAATAGAAACTGCTTTGTAAGGCAGTTAAAAAGTTTCAGGTAGAAATCACCTTCATGCATTCAAGTACTGGGCCAGATGTCTGAACACTCAGGCTGGGCAGCCTGTTGCTTTTCTGTCTATGACTGTTCTCTCACACATGAAAAGAGTAGTCTTCATTGGGCTCATACATGATGGCAATGTCTCTAAAAATCTTGATGGGGGAAAAGCTAGTCAGTCCAGAATATCATGTAAAAGGTATGAAAAGAACCTTGCCAAGGCCAATTTTAGACTTCCCTGGTGGCTCAGTCGGTAAGGAATCTGCCTGTAATGTGGAAGACCTGGGTTTGATCCCCCGGTCAGGAAGAACCCCTGGAGAATGGCATGGTAACCCACTCCAGTATTCTTGTCTGGAGAATCTCATGGACAAAGGAACCTGGCAGGCTACAGTCCATGGGGTTGCAAAGAGTCGGACACAATGAGTGACTAAGCATATAAGGCCAATTTTAGACAAAATTCACTCTTGTTCCCATCATCTCGTTTGTTATTATTCAGCTAGTGGGCTATATCTGCTGTGAATTTACTTAGTCCTTCATCTGCAGTCAACACTTACCTGTTCAGGGTACCATTTCTTCCAGGCCCTACTTTCCGAAAGTTGCTAGTGTTCAAATATGATGAATGAATCTATGTCAGTACATTAAAAACATAAATATCACTTTTAGGCAAGAAGAGTTTAGTGGTGGCCTTCTACAGATAATGATACAATACAAAGGGATTAGTTTAAAGTTGAAAATTAAAGGAAAGATGGCTTGGACGCTAATGAAGACTTTCAGTACTCACACTGTATCTCCAGCCGACAGACTTTTGATATTTATTCACTCTCACTCGCCTTCCTATTTCAGGTAAAGGGGTCTGCAAAGCCAAGAACAAAACTTTATTAAACGCATTGGTACACTCTGAAAATGATTTATTCTTGAGTACTTTGTGCTTAAGTACTAAATGAAAGAGTAACATAATTCCTCTCTCAATTTTCACTAATAGTTTTAATAAAAAAAAATCAGATTCTTATATACACAGAAACTTGGCAAAAAATTCATAGTAACAGATTTAACTGCCATTTATGGAATATTACAATTTGATGATTGTAAAGTGCTATTTCCTCTAACAAACAAGGTAATTGACACTATCTATGGGCTGAACATAATTTTTAACTGTTTCAAGTCAGAGCATCTAAAACGTAGAGTGAAGTAAGCCAGAAGGAAAAACACCAATACAGTATACTAACGCATATATATGGAATTTAGAAAGAGGGTAACAATAACCCTGTGTACGAGACAGCAAGAGACACTGATGTATAGAACAGTCTTATGGACTCTGTGGGAGAGGGAGAGGGTGGGAAGATTTGGGAGAATGGCATTGAAACATGTAAAATATCATGTATGAAATGAGACGCCAGTCCAGGTTCAATGCATGATACTGGATGCTTGGGCTAGTGCACTGGGACGACCCAGAGGGATGGTATGGGGAGGGAGGAGGGAGGAGGGTTCAGGATGGGGAACACATGTATACCTGTGGTGGATTCATTTTGATATTTGGCAAAACGAATACAATGATGTAAAGTTTAAAAATAAAATTTAAAAATAAAAAAAAAAGAAAAAATGTGGGTTAAAGTCTATTAAGTTGAAAAAAAGGGAATACGTATTTTAGAGAGTCTCACTCAAAGAGTACCAAGCTGATTATTTGGAAGTCATGGTTTACAGGGTAAAATAAATCCACAACACCTCAAATTTCATTTGACATTTATGGATGAAACAAAAAACATGCAGCTCTTTAAATAGTTTCATAATAGTTTATATAGTTTAATATAGTTTAAGTAGTTCATAATTTAAATAGTTTAAATAATTTCCTGCACAAATTGGAAAAGAACAGTTTATGGCATTGATAACAATTCAGTGACTATATACACTTTTTCAAATATGATATTTTAGAATTTTCTTTTAGGTTATAGTGAAGTGAAAATATCTTGACCTTTGTTATGCTCGTGCTAATATTATCCTGAGAAAGTGAGGTACTCATGCTAAAGAAAGAGGACAGAAATCAGGGCTTAGCATAATCTATGACAATATATTATGACCCATGACACAGCTTTATGAATGTTGGTCAGAACACTGCCAATTAGACTCTCTCTTGTGCATTTGTTAAAAAATACATGAAAAAAAAGTGCATCTCAGACAACTTCTTTTCCTTCTACCTGTCACTGAAAACCTAATGGCCTGAGTTTTCAAAAGGAATTGTTGGGGAGGGAAATAAATACAATAAAACACAGAGGAGTAACACAATATTAGAGGAAATTTACTATTTACTATGCCTGGAAATAGATAATCAACTAGAAATAGACCAGAATATGGATTTTTTCATTTTTATAAAATATAAGAATATATAGGACTTTTGCTGTGATTATAATTTTTATGTGTAAATGTAATAAATCAATAATAAAAATAATGTACTAGTGATAGAAATAATATTAAATTATAAATATAATAAATGCAAATTAAGATAATTATATATAACAATGATGCAAAAAACAAATACAATATTTTCTGAGCTGTTTATCCCGAGACCACAATCCACTAAGCAACAGAATACAGACAGGATGTAATATTACCTTACGAGCATTCATCACTTTCACAGCTGTAAATGCACCAGTCTTTTCATGGAGTCCCTGAAACATAAGATAATAATAAACATTGAATGCTGGCTATATAATCCAGCAATCAAGAAGCAAAGTAAAAAAATATTAAAATTAAATAAGGTTAAACACTGTAGTCTATTATAAGATATAAAGTATTATAGAGAGATGAACTATAATGTATTATATAAACCAAAGCATCCCAATGAAAAGTAAAAATTTCAGACTGGAGATAGGGAAAAAGGAAATGTTTTGTTGAACATTTTCCAACTGATTATGTGTTACTATGCAGACAGATATTTCTATCGAACTCCTCTTCATATACTAAAAAATGTTTTTTCCATAATTATCACATAAGAGTGACACATAATTAATTCAATGGCCTGTAAACCATTTAGTGTGTCTCAATCATATGAACCATAGATATTTATGAACAGAAGTTCTGAAAGATTCTTTCTTATTGAAAACCCTCTGAGTTCTAAGAACTTGTATTTATACAAAATGCAAGTACAAGTTACAGATTTATAATTTTCAAAAATGAGCTGTACTAGTTTGCATTCCCACCAACAGTGTAAGAGGGTTCCCTTTTCTCCACATCCTCTCCAGCATTTATTATTTGTAGACTTTTGGATCGCAGCCATCTGACTGGTGTGAAATGGTACCTCATAGTGGTTTTGATTTGCATTTCTCTGATAATGAGTGATGTTGAGCATCTTTTCATGTGTTTGTTAGCCATCTGTATGTCTTCTTTGGAGAAATGTCTATTTAGATCTTTGGCCCATTTTTTGATTGGGTCATTTATTTTTCTGGAGTTGAGCTGTAGGAGTTGCTTGTGTATTTTTGAGATTAGTTGTTTGTCGGTTGCTTCATTTGCTATTATTTTCTCCCATTCTGAAGGCTGTCTTTTCACCTTGCTAATAGTTTCCTTTGATGTGCAGAAGCTTTTAAGTTTAATTAGGTCCCATTTGTTTATTTTTGCTTTTATTTCCAATATTCTGGGAGGTGGGTCATAGAGGATCCTGCTGTGATGTATGTCAGAGATAAAAACTGGAAATAGAACTGCCATATGAACCAGCAATCCCACTGCTGGGCATACACACCAAGGAAACCAGAATTGAAAGAGACATGTGTACCCCAATGTTCATCGCAGCACTGTTTATAATAGCCAGGACATGGAAGCAACTAGATGTCCATCAGCAGATGAATGGATAAGAAAGCTGTGGTACATGTCCACAATAGAATATTACTCAGCCATTAAAAAGAATGCATTTGAATTAGTTCTAATGAGGTGGATGAAACTGGAGCCTATTATACAGAGTGAAGTAAGTCAGAAAGAAAAACACCAGTACAGTATACTAATGCATATATATGGAAATTAGAAAGATGGTAATGATGACCCTATATGCAAGACATCAAAAGAGACACAGATATAAAGAACAGTCTTTTGGACTCTGTGGGAGAAGGCGAGGGTGGGATGATTTGAGAGAATAGCATTGAAACATGTATATTATCATATGTGAAACAGATCGCCAGCCCAGGTTCGGTGCATGAGACAGGATGCTCAGGGGTGGTGCACTGGGATAACCCTGAGGGATGGGATGGGGAAGGAGGTGGGAGGGGGGTTCAGGATGGGGAACACATGTACTCCCATGGCTGATTCATGTCAATGTATGGCAAAAACCACTACAATAATGTAAAGTAATTAGCCTCCAATTAAAATTAATTAATTAACTTAAAAAAAATAAAAAAAAATGAGCACAGAGGTTGGGAATAAGACTTCTTATTTTGTAACTAATGCCTTTTAAAGTATTTCAAGCTGAAGTCATAGAGAAAAATCAGTCTGATATTGATATGAGTAAGGCTTGAACTTGAAACAGATTTTTTTTCCCTAGGAGACTGCATTCTTTGGCTGGACTGGGTTAGACAATATTTCCTCAGAACTGAGGTTCACCCGTAACTTCAGATTGTGACTTTTCTCAAAAACAGAGTCTTTGCAGATGTAATCAAGTTAAATGAGGTTGTATTAGATTACCATGGTCAATGACTGGTATGTTTATCAGAGAAAGGTGAGGGATATTTGGACACACACAGAAACAGAAGATGGCCATATGAAGACAGGAAGAAAGTGGAGTGATGCAGCTAGAAGCCAAAGGATGCCAAGGATTGCTGGCAACCACTGGAAGCTAGGAAGAGGGAAGGAAGTATTTTTCCCTAGAGCCTTTAGAGGGAGAATGGCTCTGTAGACTTACAGCCTTGAGAACTATGAGAGAATAAATTTCTGATGTTTAAAGCCACCTAATTTGTGGATTTGTTACTGCAAATGTAGTGAAATAATATGGGGGCAAAACAAAGAACTGTCAGTAGTCACAGATCTCAGGTGAAATACAGTCACATTTTTAAACGTACAAAATGATCAGATGAGGGGGTGGTGGTGTTTCTGGACAGTATTTTTAATATCTTGGGTAACGTGCCAAGTGAGTAGCTATGCAAGAGATCAAGATTCCTTGAATTCAGGACAGTGATCCTTAAACATATTGCTTGTCTGTTGTCACACCTCTCATAAAAATATGTGCTTGGAAGTATATGAAAACAAAGTAGAAGTTTTCATATACTTTAGATGACTCCTACAAGTTTTCTCATCAAAATAAAGCCAACTGATCAAAGAAGCTTGAAAGAAAAGAAGCCCACTCTACCATTACCATCAATGTTACATGAGTGTCAAAACTGTTTTTTCCATGATATGATCGATGGGATTAAATCCTGTACGTTCAAGGTTACTTCAGTCCTACTGAACAAGCCACTGTTTGTAAATGAAAGTTTGTAAATGAAGCCATGTGTCACAAATAGATCAGTAGGCTTTCAAAGAAATAAAGTAACTCTAGAAACACTAGCATTTTGAATTGAACTAGGCATTAAGAAGCTATACTGGTTAAATGGTTGAAGAACTGATGAGAAGTGGCATGGATTGTTGGTTTCAGTTTGTGGAGTCAGGCCTGTGAGTTGGGTCAAGGTGGTTTTTGTTCAACTGTGTTCTCAAAAAAAAAAAAAAAAATGCTTAAGTTCTAACTATTGGTATCTCTGAATGTGACCTTTTTTTTTTTTTTTTTTTTTGAAACAGGGCCTTTGCAAATATAAGCAACTTAAGATAACATCATACTGAATTAGGGATGGCCCTATAACCAGTAACTAGTAACAAGGGGAAATTTTGGACACAGATCTCCAGGGAGAATGCCGTATGATGACAGAGGCAGAGATTTGACTGGTGTGTCTACAAGGATTGTTGTCAATCACCCAAAGCTAGATGAGGCAAGGAATCTTCCTTCCTAGTCCCTCCAGAGGGAGAATAGCCCTATAGACACTTTGATTTTAGAATTCTAGCCTCTAGAATTGCAAGGGAATAAATTCCCTTTCTTTTATGCCATCAAGTTTGTGGTTAATTTGTTATAGCAGACCTCGAAAACTAGTACACAAGGCTAGCCTGATGGAAACTAAGCAAGGGAATGGGGCTGGACTTGGGATAGTGTTCAGAAATTAATGATCAAAGTATAAGGAAATATCTAAAATCAGGTGAGCAGTTTGGGGTGGAGCATGACAGCTACCAAAGACTAGAATTTTTAAAGGAAACAAAAATATTGTAGGTTATTGATTGATCAGAGAAAAGTAATTAATATTTTAGATGTTAATGCCTTATCAGATAGATGATTTGCAAATATTTTCTCCCATTCCGTAGGTTGCCTTTTCATCGTGCTGATGGTTTCTTCTGCTATGCAGAAAGTTTTTTGCTTGATGTAGTCCCACTTCATTATTTTTGCTTTTGTTGCTTGTGCTTTTGCTGTCATATCCAAAAAATCCTTTTGAAGACCAATGTCAAGAAGTTTTTCCCACTATGTTCCCTTCTCAGGAGCTTTACAACTTCAGGTTAAGTCTTTAACGCATTTTGCATTAACTTTCGAAGTAGGGTAAGATAAGGTCCAATTTTAATCTCTTGCATGTGGAAATTTAAATATGTTGGAAACTCCCACATTAATTTATAGATCTGGGAGAAAGTATATATTAAAACTTTTATCTATGTAGCCCTTATCAGGACACAGAAAGTACTGTTTTTCTAATTATTCACATAAACACTTTCTAGTCAAAGTTTACTCACATCTGTATGCACAAATATAACATGCTGGAAACTGGTTCTCACACAGCCTTTAGAGGAGTTGAAATGTTTACCCCTTGATTCTAAGAGGTCTTGTGAGCCAAACTACTATCCTGTGCAACACAAATAGTTGGCATGTTAGCAAAGTGAAGGACAGGGAATCCTGGCATGTGGCAAGATCTACAGTGAGTAAACCACAAAATTTTTAAACATATAGAATACACAGCCATCACATTCATGACATATATTAGTGATATACCGTCTTTAAAAGGTGCCACCAATTGCCATAGAACAGAGAAAATCAACTTGGCTCCATCTTTATTATCTGGGTTTTATTCTCTCAACTGAAAACTACAATTTTTTTTCTGGTGAGACAAGGTATTCTAATGTGAAGTCTTAAAAAAACATGCTCACTATGTCTATAGAGGAATTAAACCCCAGATTGTGGAACCAAGCACAGGGTTAACATGCCTAACCATTATGCAAGTTTTCGTAGATGTCTAGAATATCCAGGCAACAAATGGAAATTTGCTGCCTGTTAACTTAGTATATCAGAGACTACTTTCTGTATCTTGACTTTTAAAATATTTTTTATTTTAAATAGTAATTTCAGACTTAGAGAAAAGTTTTAAAGATAGTACAGTGTTTCTCTATATCCTTTACACTGTTTCTTTTAAATGTTAACATCTTAATGACCATGGCACAACTGTCAAAACTAAGAAATTAATATTGGTCTAATACTATTAACGACATTATAATCTTTATTAGGATTTCCTCAGTCTCCCCACTAATGTCCTTTTTGTCAGACCCAAATTGGGATCCTGCCTTCTATTTAGTTGTTATGTCTCCTTAGGCTCTTGTAATCTGTGATAGTCCTCAGTCTTTTCTGTTTTTCATGAGCTTGACACTTTTCAGAAGTACAGTCAAGTATTCTGTAGAACGTCCCTAACTTTGGGTTTGTCTGATGTTTTCTCATGACTAGACTGAGGTCACGGGTTTGAGGAAAGAACACCATGGGAGTGAAGTGCCCTTCTCATCACATCATGTCACAAGTACATGGTATGACCACAACTGATCATTGGTGATATTAACCTAGATCACTTGGTTTAAGTGATGTCTGCTAGGATTCTTTTTTCCCTATTTCCCCCTCTCATATTCTGTTCATTCTATCAATCAGAAGTGATTGATGTTGGTTTTAAAGAGGAATAACACTATTCTTGAGCATTTATGTAGAGAACCTAGACATCATCTTGAGATAAACTATTTGTTTAGTGGTGCCATCTTGTGGTTCATTGACTACATAGAAGTTGTTATAAGATCTTGATTTTAGCTGAAGGTCATGTTGTCATAAGCAGATTGCCTATCAAATAAGATGTTGAACCAGGACCAGCAAATTCTATTTCTAGGATGTGCCTTTTTTCAGTTACAATATATGCTTTGTGAAAAATTAATTTAAAACACCATTTGTTGAAAACACACATAGAGAATGCTAAGAAAGGAGTTTGGTTTTTAATCCTAGATTGAACGTTAAATAATCTCACATTTCTCACTGGTCTTAGTGAATATTATAAAGGAAAATCACAAAGAAAACCTTAAATTATAAATGTGGGGTTTTTTGGTCTGAGTTTCCTGCCATCAGTAATTTCAATACTATCATAAAGGAGCTACAACTGCATTATAGTACAATGCTCCCTTAAATAGGGTTTGCAAACTAAGAATTTTTAATTCTCAAGCATCACAGTGCAAGAAGAAGAAAATTCCCCTAGCTTTTGTTCCTACCATAAGAAAAGAAATTTCTGCTTAAATCTTTTGAATATGTTCACAGGCCCTCTCATATTTGAGTAATAGAAGATATGTAGTAACAATGTTTTGTAGCAATTTCCCGACTGTAAGCTCAAGCCTATTAACATCTGGAGCCAAATCACCTATATTTCCACCTTAGGCAACTGTCTGTCTTGTCACCAAGCTCATTTAACTTACATTTCATTATTTATAGATGCAGCTCATATGATACGAATTTTAGGGGCAAAAGAAGGTCAACTACTCAAAAAATCCCCCTTCTACTCCACCTTACAATTCACTTCAAAGTATAAAAATCAGTATTATGGCCTCAATTTTATTAAAGAAATGAAACTCTCTTATTATTCAAATGTTAGCTGAAAAAACTGATTTATCATTCTTCATTTGTCATTAGCACTTCAGCATGAGTTAGAGGATCAGATTAGATAACTGCAGGAATGGTAATAAACAGTTAAGTGTTGATGGAGGAAGGAAAGTGCTAGAGTCTGAGGAGTTCCAGGAGAGATTGCTCCTCAACCATAATGAAGGCAGCAAGTGTCTAGAATGGGGAGCAAGGTTAAGGTGTCTGAGAAGAGACTCTAAAAGTGTGGAGGGAGAAAAAAAAAGAGGGGGTGGAGAGGAGAGGTAAAGAGACAAAATATGCCAAGTCACAATTTTACTGGAGGAATTTACAGTGTTTAAGGTGTATATTAAACTTCTAGGAGGGCCTAGAGGAGCTATTCCACATTCAAGGTCGGGAGAGGCGGCGGTGAGGAGATACCCCTCGTCCAAGGTAAGGAGCAGCAGCTGCGCTTTGCTGGAGCAGCCGTGAAGAGATACCCCACGTCCAGGGTAAGAGAAACCCAAGTAAGATGGAGGTGCTGCAAGAGGGCATCAGAGGGTAGACACACTGAAACCATAATCACAGAAAACTAGTCAATCTAATCACACTAGGACCACAGTTTTGTCTAACTCAATGAAACTAAGCCATGCCTGTGGGGCAACCCAAGACGGGCGGGTCATGGTGGAGAGATCTGACACAATATGGTCCTCTGGAGAAGGGAATGGCAAACCATTTCAGTATTCTTGCCTGGAGAACCCCATGAACAGTATGAAAAGGCAAAATGATAGGATACTGAAAGAGGAACTCCCCAGGTCAGGAGGTGCCCAATATGCTACTGGAGATCAGTGGAGATATAACTCCAGACAGAATGAAGGGATGGAGTCAAAGCAAAAACAATACCAGGCTGTGGATGTGACTGGTGATAGACGCAAGGTCTGATGCTGTAAAGAGCAATACTGCATAGGAACCTGGAATGTCAGGTCCATGAATCAAGGCAAATTGGAAGTGGTCAAACAGGAGATGGCAAGAGTGAACATCGACATTCTAGGAATCAGTGAACTAAAATGGACAGGAATGGGTGAGTTTAACTCAGATGACCATTATATCTACTACTGAGGGCAGGAATCCCTTAGAAGAAATGGAGTAGCCATCATGGTCAACAAAACAGTCTGAAATGCAGTACTTGGATGCAATCTCAAAAACGACAGGATGATCTCTGTTTGTTTCCAAGGCAAACCATTCAATATCACAGTAATTCAAGTCTATGCCCCAACCAGTAATGCTGAAGAAGCTGAAGTTGAATGGTTCTATGAAGACCTACAAGATCTTTTAGAACTAACACCCAAAAAAAAGATGTCCTTTTCATTATAGGGGACTGGAATGCAAAAGAAGGAAGTCAAGAAACACCTGGAGTAACAGGCAAATTTGGCCTGTGAGTACAGAATGAAGCAGGGCAAAGCCTAATAGAGTTTTGCCAAGAAAATGCACTGGTCATAGCAAACACCCTCTTCCAACAACACAAGAGAAGACTCTACACGTGGACATCACCAGATGCTCAACACCGAAATCAGACTGATTATATTCTTTGCAGCCAAAGATGGAGAAGCTCTATACACTCAACAAAAACAAGACCAGAAGCTGACTGTGGCTCAGATCATGAACTCCTTATTGCCAAATTCAGACTGAAATTGAAGAAAGTAGGGAAAACCACTAGATCATTCAGGTATGACCTAAATCAAATCCCTTATGATTATACAGTGGAAGTGAGCAATAGATTTAAGGGATTAGATCTGATAGATAAGAGTGCCTGATGAACTATGGACAGAGGTTCGTGACATTGTACAAGAGACAGGGACAAGACCATCCCCATGGAAAAGAAATGCAAAAAAGCAAAATGGCTGTCTGGGGAGGCCTTACAAATAGCTGTGAAAAGAAGAGAAGTGAAAAGCAAAGGAGAAAAGGAAAGATATAGCATCTGATTGCAGAGTTCCAAAGAATAGCAAGAAGAGATAAGAAAGCCTTCCTCAGCGATCAATGCAAAGAAATAGAGGAAAACAACAGAATGGGAAAGAATAGAGATGTCTTCAAGAAAATTAGAGATACCAAGGGAACATTTCATGCAAAGATGGGCTCAATAAAGGACAGAAATGGTATGGACCTAACCGAAGCAGAAGATATTAAGAAGAGGTGGCAAGAATACACAGAAGAACTATACAAAAAATATCTTCACGACCAAGAATAATCATGATGATGTGATCACTAACCTAGAGCCAGACATCCTGGAATGTGAAGTCAAGTTGGCCTTAGAAAGCATCACTATGAACAAAGCTAGTGGAGGTGATGGAATTCCAGTTGAGCTATTTCAAATCCTGAAAGATGATGCTGTGAAAGTGCTGCACTCAATATGCCAGCAAATTTGGAAAACTCAGCAGTGGCCATAGGACTGGAAAAGGTCAGTTTTCATCCCAATCCCAAAGAAAGGCAATGCCAAAGAATGCTCAAACTGCCGCACAATTGCACATGCTAGTAAAGTAATGCTCAAAATTCTCCAAACTTCCAGATGTTCAAGCTGGTTTTTGAAAAGGTAGAGGGACCAGAGATAAAATTGCCAACATCTGCTGGATCATGGAAAAAGCAAGAGAGTTCCAGAAAAACATCTCTTTCTGCTTTATTGACTATGCCAAAGCCTTTGACTATGTGGATCACAATAAACTGTGGAAAATTCTGAAAGAGATGGGAATACCAGAGCACCTGACTGGCCTCTTGAGAAACCTATATGCAGGTCAGGAAGCAAGAATTAGAACTGGACATGGAACAACAGACTGGTTCCAAATAGGAAAAGGAGTACGTCAAGGCTGTATATTATCACCCTGCTTATTTAACTTATATGCAGAGTACATCATGAGAAATGCTGGGCTGGAAGAAGCACAAGCTGAAATCAAGATTGCCGGGAGAAATATCAATAACCTCAGATATGCAGATGACACCACCCTTATGGCAGAAAGTGAAGAGGAACTAAAAAGCCTCTTGATGAAGGTGAAAGAGGAGAGTGAAAAAGTTGGCTTAGAGCTCAACACTCAGAAAACGAAGATCATGGCATCTGGTCCCATCACTTCATGGGAAATAGATGGGGAAACAGTGGAAACAGTGTCAGACTTTATTTTTTTTGGCTCCAAAATCACTGCAGATGGCGACTGCAGCCATGAAATTAAAAGACGCTTACTCCTTGGAAGAAAAGTTATGACCAACCTAGATAGCATATTCAAAAGCAGAGACATTACTTTGCCAACAAAGGTCCATTTAGTAAAGGCTGTGGTTTTTCCAGTGGTCATGTATGGATGTGAGAGTTGGACTGTGAAGAAAGCTGATCGCCGAAGAATTGATGCTTTTGAACTGTGGTGTTGGAGAAGACTCTTGAGAGTCCCTTGGACTGTAAGGAGATCCAACCAGTCCATTCTGAAGGAGATCAGCCTAGGATTTCTATGGAGGGAATGATGCTGAAGCTGAAACTCCGGTACTGTGGCCACCTCATGCGAAGAGTTGACTCACTGGAAAAGACCCTGATGCTGGGAGGGATTGGGGGCAGGAGGAGAAGGGGACGACAAAGGACGAGATGGCTGGATGGCATCACTGACTCGATGGATGTGAGTCTGAGTGAACTCCAGGAGTTGGTGATGGACAGGGAGGCCTGGCATGCTGCAGTTCATGGGGTCGCCAAGAGTCGGACACGACTGAGCGACTGAACTGAACTGAACTGAACTGAAGATGTATATATCTGAAACAATTACAGAATGAAACCAAATACAAAGACTACTTAATAACATGAATTCTTGGGTCCCAAATACAGTCTAAATACAGTTTAAAGGGTTTGAGAGAATAAACATATGATACCACATGAAGGTCTTAAAGTCCTAAGAAATTTCTCTAATTTATGATCTCACAACTATTTTCTAGGTTTATACCCTAAAATATAGTAATTAGGACAAATGTATTCTTTTCCCAGGACCATTTGAAATTATCCAGGAAAGAACATAAATTCCTCAATGTATTGATTTCAATTTGGCAATGATTCATGTTCTTATTAATTAATGTAGATAATCAAATAAGCAGTGTTAGTCTTCTTCATAGGAAAAACAAAATTTACTACTGTGCTATTGCTTGTCAATGGCTCCAAGCTCAATTTAAACATTGTGAATCTGTCCCTTGAACAGAAAATGTGATATGTCTCTGAATTTAGGACACTAGTCACATATAAACCATTGTTAAAAGGTATATGTGTCTGCTTCAAACAAAAAAAAAATTTCAGGACAATCTTTACATACATAACAAAATAAATGAAGGGATGACCATAAAAGAAGTCTGGTTTACAAATGGACTTACACTAGCTTTCATTAAACATCAAACTCTTCAAATATATTTTCTGAAAGTGGAATTACCACATTTCAGATTACTTCCAATTTGAGGAAATATATCAGAAGTAATAAAGCAAGGTCAACTTGCAGATTGGTAATCCAGAATCAAACTATAGCTTAGCCAATGATTACAGAAGAAAATTGGTGGCTTCACTTGTGGCTCAGATGGTTAAGAATCCATCTGCAATGCAAGAGACCTGAGTTTGAACCCTGGGTCAGGAAGATCCCTGGAGAAGGGAATGGCAACCCACTCCAGTGGTTTCTGAAAGTGGAATTACCACATTTCAGATTACTTCCAATTTGAGGAAATATATCAGAAGTAATAAAGCAAGGTCAACTTGCAGATTGGTAATCCAGAATCAAACTATAGCTTAGCCAATGATTACAGAAGAAAATTGGTGGCTTCACTTGTGGCTCAGATGGTTAAGAATCCATCTGCAATGCAAGAGACCTGAGTTTGAACCCTGGGTCAGGAAGATCCCTGGAGAAGGGAATGGCAACCCACTCCAGTATTCTTGCCTGGGAAATCCCATGGACAGAGGAGTCTGGTGGGCTACAGTCCATGGGGTTGCAAAGAGTTGGACATGACTAAGCCACTAAACAACAACAAATTACAAATTGTCAGTATCCTGGTCACTTGAAACTTAGCCTTACTTATTTCTAGTGGACTAGCCAGTCCATTAGGCTTTTATTTTCAGCCAGTCCATCATATTTCCTCTTGGTCACAGTATCTCAAGATTTCCATTTTTGTTTGATAGACTGTCCTCTGCCTTTGGACCTATTCAAATGGAGATAAATAGCTATTCCAGTTACTCATTGTGATTTCTGTTAGGAAATCTAGTATATTAATATAAAAGTGGAAGGAAGGGTAGGGAGAAGGATAGTAGTAGAACAGGGAACAGGTGATATCGCCAGGCAGGGCCCAATATTCTCAAATTCTTTATAAGTATATAGAAGCACACTGGGGCTTCCCTGGTAGCAGAGACAGTAAAGAATCTGCCTGCAATGCAGGAAACCCGGATTCAATCCCTGGGTTGGGAAGATCCCATGGAGAAGGGAATGGCAACCCACTCCAGTATTCTTACCTGGAAAATTCCATGGACAGAGGAGCCTGGTGGGCTACCGTCCATGGTGTCGCAAAGAGTCTTGATGATGATAAGCAAGATATATGGGTAAATTAATTTACATGCAGACAATTACAATGGAAAAATAAAGTCAATAAAGTCTAGGTCTCACGCATATAATCATATCAAGGATTCAGTCACTCCAACAATAAACTTGGATGAAAAAATAAAAAGTTCTTGAAATTTGGGAATATATGTCTTTCATTTTGGTATCTCTAGTGCCTAGCAGAATGGCTGGTACCCTTTTAATGAATACTAATTAAGGGAATGATGAATACAGTAACTGGGAAGGCTTCCTGGAAGAGGTACAATATCAATTGCACCATGAAGATGTCACAGCATTTGAACAGATTCTGAAGGGCAGGGTGGACCCAGTGAGTGACACACCATGAACAAAGGCTATGAAGTAATGCTGATTAGGAAGGCACAGCCAGCGAAGAAGAAAAGAAAAAAGTGGCAGTGGCCATACAGAGAAGAAAGAAAAAAGAATATGAGAGTGCACCTGTTTTTGTCTTGCCAGAAATTTCAGTCTAAAATTTTTTAAAAAATAAAATCTTGTTTAAAAGAAGACAGAAGTGATCATTGAGAAATCAGTAGTTAGCACTTCATGACTGGCTTTTGTTAGTTAATGGTCTCATGTAAAGCTCAGGTTGGTTAAGGCACTGAAACACCAGCATTGAATCGCAGTAATGATCAATTTCTTGGGGATTACACATTTTAAACCATAACAAATGATTTAAAATAGCAGTTGTGACAGCTGTGTTGGAAAAATCCATCATCCTGCAGCAGTTAATTACCATGTTTTTTTCCCCAGAAAGAACACAAGACAGTCCTTGATGGCCTTGTAATTTTGATTAGGCTAAAAACTTTATTTTTAATAATGCAGTTAAAGGAAACTGCTGTGGAAAGACTGCCAACTATTCAGCAACTCCTACATAGTCCTTCTAGTTATTTGCTTTGCCTTCTGTTGGCAAATCTAAACCACATAATCCCCAGGGCATTCTTTCTTTCTTTTCATTTGGTTTTGTGGTGGCAGAAGGCCACAAGGTACTCACTGCACTCATACCTATTTGGTAACCTTGCTTTTCATTCACACAGTTTTGTCCTTCTAGTCATTTGTTTGTATTCCAGTTTTTTCCTAGCAAACAAACCAAGTGATGCTTCAAGGTCACCAAGAGTACAGCCCTAAATGGCATCGACCACGTACTTCATGCTGTGCTGTGGATAACGTGGCTAACAGGATAATTTTCATCATCATTGTGTCTATGCAGAAAAAGAAGGACACGGGGTTCAAGAGAACTTTTAAAGGTTAGCATGCCCATAATCCTGCCTCCAAGCAGGGACTTTCCTTAACCAGTGTTTGAGATGGGAAGTAATGGTAGTTTGGTTATTTGAAAGTCTTTTCCTTTGCTTCCCCATTTAGTCTTCATCACTACCAACAAGCTCAAGAACCCCAAAGGGACAGATGAATTTGGAGCTGTCAGAGTTTAGAGGTGTGGCCAATACTGGAGAGGATCTAGCACAGATGATGAATGGGTCGAGTTGGGGAACATATAAGGAAACGTGTCAATCACTCTACACCCCACCAGTTATCCATCAGGAAGATTTATTTACTCTAAAAATTGCCAAAGGAAGAGATGCAGCCTGTTTGGGGAGCTCCTTAAAGGAATTCCATAGACTTTAGATTTGCTTTTAAATGCTGTAAGGAACTCACAGATGTGTACATATTTGATAAGTGCTATTTGATAATTAAGATTATTAAGACACAATTTTTATAATTCCCTTAAAATCTAGTATGCACAGTACAGGGCCACAAAAATTGTGTTCATTAAATTTATTGAGGGGAATAATTGACAAGAGGCACTAAAGAGAGTCTCTAATTTGATATTTACATGAGCATCCCGTCACCACAAAGGTCTTGATACAACCAAATGTACCAAAGTTGAAAAATTCTTTTTGGGTGTGACTTTCTCCTTTTGGAGTGAATTCAGAATAAGCAGGAGCAGATATTTCTGGCTTTGAGAAGATGGAGCTTGGAGTTGAATAAATACTATTTTAACCTTGATGCCTTAGGATGGCAGGCTTCTATAATCAAGTTGATACAAATTTCAGAAATTGCAATTGGGCAGAAACAGGAGCTACACTTCCTTCAAGAAGAGTAACAAAGAGATTGTTGCTTGACTTTATATTTTTTATCTTTATAAATATATTAGGAGATTTAATTGGCATTCATGTTATTTCAGCAACATAAATGAAATATATTTTAAGTTGGTACTTTATATTCCTGAGGCTTCATAAATTCCTTTTATTTAATTAGTCTATTTACTTGTCCATCTCTGCTATTAGACTGGCAGTTCTTTAAGGGAAGATTTCCTCTCTGTTGCCAGGCAAGAGTACTGGAGTGGGTTGCCATTGCCATCTCTGGTATATCTTTACAGTCTAGCACAAAGCCTGGCATGTCACCATCATTCTGCAAGTAAGCATTAAACTAAACCAAGTCAATCTCCATATGGAGCTCTAAATAAGGGAGGACATGCATGGGCAAAGGTGTGTATGTAATGGTGGAAGGGTGGTGTACAAAGATAATTTTTATGCCAAGTTATGTGTGAGAAGATTTGGAGGGAGTTCAGTGCCCAATGTGCCTATGATATACTGGGGCTTTCTGACAAAGACTGAAATGCTGCACTGCACCAGGGTACTCCAGGAACTCAAAGACCATTATTTGTCCATAGTGAATTTCATTTTTTACTCTATAATCATCTTTGGGTTCCATTCTGAAGCTACTCAAAGTTCCTCAAAATTCATTCAGTCAGAGACCATCCAGGAGATGATATGTGCTACTCAGAGGGCATGACCCTGCATAAGTAATGGCAGTGCCAAGGCTCTTGCCCAGTTGGTACATTTGATTGGCCTAATTCTTAGCCTTGCTTTCCTTAACCCATGGCTACTACTTCCAAAGTTTCTTCATTAAAGATCTGCTGTTTACACTTCTTGTGGTTATATCTACTACAAGTACATGAGATGGTGAGCACTCCAAGTTCCTCACCTCTTTTTTTTCCCCTAGCAAACCCCCAAATTACCCAAACCCTGGCTAGATGAAGCCAAAGAATATATACTGAAACACAAATTTTGTAGCTAAAAACCTTCTAACCACCAGCATAATCCAACAGAATAATGTTTTTCCTCATCCAGAAATTTGGGACAGTCATGGTCATGCTTATTAGAACTGTGAAAAGAGTCGGAAGAGGGCCTTCGTGGTTTCAGTGGCTATGTAGCTTAGAAACTCCCCTGTAATTTGAGGCAGTTATGTGTGCTTATACAGCAGCTTCAACTGAGTTTTATTACCCTTGTCATTACTCCTGCAGGGAAAATTAGGTCAAAATATGTAGTAACATCATTTGCAAATGAAGCTGCTCTCTATCGCGCTATAGCATTCAAAGAGCAAATTGCACAAAATGGACAATAAAGTTCGAAGTTCTTGGCTTCAGGATACACACAGCATTTGCTGGAAATACATGGATAGCTACTAGTAGTCAACCAAGGGGAGATTTCATCACACTGCAATGTGACAAGCACATCAGCATCCACAGGGGACAAAAGTACAAAGCCATTATTTGTGCTACAAATGGGTGGCATCATAAAAACTTTGATGTTGATCACAAACTCAGGTTTAAAGTCACAGTCTGTAACTATGTTCATGCTGAGGAAACTGTGTAGGAACTCTGTGGGACTAGGGACCACACTATGCCAAATGCTCTGAAAACATTTCCAAACAGCTTTGTCTATAATATATGGTGAAATAATGATCAAGTGAGAGATGATGAATTACTTCATGTGTGAAGCTTCCCCACAATGAGTTTTCCCCCTCTGAAGGTCCATACAGTAGAAAAATACAAAAGAAACTCAGCTACCAGAAGACACTTCTGTGTTCAGACTTTTTTCCCTTTAAGTTCCCACTTTCTTCCACTGTCATTGATAGTATCCCTTTTTAAAAATTTTTCTTTAAGGTTTGTCTGGGCTTGACCATGGGGTAGTTGGTGAGGGCATGGGCAAAGGCAAAGAATCAAACCCTCTATAAGCCAATGGTCTTCAGCATACACACAGACTGCTTTCTTTATGCAACGCATGAATCAGTTAACACTCATGCAAAATGCATTCCATCTGCCCAGACAGATGTAAGCTGCAGTGTTTTCAATTCTATCAAATAGCACAACTAGTTGAAAGAAAAAGACAGATGGGTAAGGAAAGAGACTCAACCAAAAGCAGCAGCTTTGGCTCAAAATCTACCCAATCAAAACAGAATCCTCAACTTTCCCAGGTCTGTTGACAGAGGTACAAACACAACACCTTCAGTACGAAGCTAAGGTGGAGAGGATGTTGATGCCTTAAAGAGAAAAATCCTTAAAAACTAAATTGTCTCCATGATCTACAGCAGTGATTAGCAGTTCTCAAAGGCACCTTTGAGGCATCTCTATTTGACCAGGATGGACACTAATACTTAGGGAAATGCCAAGGAGAAGGGAAAATGGAAAAAGAAGGAGTAGCGGGGGAAGTGAGAGGACAGGCAGGGCATAGGAAAGATTGAGGAAGGAGATGAAGAGAGAAAAAAACTGGCTTCTACAGAAGAGAGGCCAAGAAACACCAATAGCCTTCAGGGTTTAATCAATGCTCCAAAGCATAAAGTGTGAAGAAATTAAAGGACATTTTCCACCAATATTAATTTGGTAATTTACCACTAACTCCCAGTCTCTGCCAACCTTAAAATTTGGGGAGTCTTCATTCTTAAGAATGACTAAGATGACTTAAACCCTTAAACTGGCCTTGAATTGACCTTTGTGGGCAATGCTCCATGCCCTAAATGTTTACTCCCTTAACACTCCACTCTGCTACCACATTCCTTCATGATCCTGCTCTGGCCTTTTCAAAGACAAAGCAATAGCTAATCTTCTCTTACAGATGTATTGGGAAGGTCTTGTCTAGTGAACTTCCTTCTCATCAAGGAACTACACGTGCATTTTAACTAGAGCCATCCGCTTATTGGAGGGCTTTTTTTTTTTTTTTTAACTCTAAGGAATTATCTAGGCAAAGGGAATTTCAGCACATCTTGGCAACTATAGTGCTGGATTTGCCAATAACATGCTGTTTACATCAAGTCTGCAGAAATGAAATCTGAAGAGTGTGAAATTAACTAAAAGGCTCAAAGTTAAACCCCTAAGTGTATCCCTCACAGTTGCATAGCAGACAGAGGTGGGTGGGAAGAAATGATAGTGGGATATAGCCTCCCAAAACTGCTGAGTTGAAAATTGTAACATGATAAAAGGAGAATGATCCTAGTACACAGGGAAATAAAAGTACAGGAAGATCTTATTACAGCTAATTAAAAGAGGGAAATCACTGAGGCAAGTCAAATCTAGCAAGGAAGCAATGGGAGACTAAGGCAATAATAAGGCTAAAAATATAGATTTATATCAAATACCTTGCTATTTCAATAAAACCTCTGTATGTGTTCATACACATACATATGAGGGAAGAGCATTAGTGGGGAATGGTGTGTGTGTGTGTGTGTGTGTGTGTGTGTGTGTGCATCAATGACAGTTTCCAGATTTGGAGGAAAAAACAAGAGAAATCCAAAGGACCACGGGGGCATGTGGAAATCAACCTTGCCTTCTTCACAATTTCAACTTTTTTCTTTTCTCCTTCAAATACTCTTGCCATTTTTCCCTGCTATTTTCTCCACCACTAGCATTAGCAGCAGAGCCACAATTAAGCTCGAAATTCCCTTCCCAATCTAGTGTTTCTTCCACTCCTTCACACAACCTCCATATTTAAGAAATATTTATTAAATCTTACCTATATCCTGGACACCAGGCAAGACATAAAAATTACTTACAGTTTCTACTTTTAAGGAATTTTATTTTTTTATTTTTTAAGGAATTTTATAAATAGTAATAAAGGTACATAAACTACCAAAATGCAGGAGACAAAGTGGCAACTATTATAAGGGTGCAAATGAGTCCTTGATACTACCAGAATTATACTTAAGATTTTCCTTTTGAAAATATTTCACAAATTCAGACCAGCATTCCTCTAAATCTGTTAGATCTTATATGTCTGACTTCTTTCAAATTCCTAGAATATAACTGAAATCCTACACAACAGTTACATTTTCTTAGGCCATAGATTTTATATGGTCTCATATTGATGGCAATGCCGCATATTTTTGTTATAAGTTTCAGGATGGATTCATTATAAAATCCAATGAGGTAAACTGCTAATATTTAAAGCATATAAGGAAAACAGCCAATATCACAGACTATTTGACTTTTAATGTTTCCATTTTTATTTATAATGGAAGATAGGGTTTCATACGTAAACAGCTCTGTGAATTCAAATGCAGGCACAAATGTGCTGTTTAAATATTATTTTAACCAACCAAGTGTTTCTCTGACAATGCTGAGGCTTACTAAGTAATAGAAATACATTTGGTGAAATTTATTTTCAGGGTGGGCTTGTGTAAGTCAGGGACTATAGCCTAATTCTGGAATTAGGCCACTATGTTTAGCTGGTCTATCTATAACCGTAGCAAGCTCAGTTTGGCTAATTATCAGATCTTTAAAAAATATATATCACACCTGGCTTATGATCAGAGTATGGATTCCAGAGAAGACACTTGACTCATACCTGTTTTGGGTAAAAGAGCATCTGTATGATGTAGCTTTGGTTGTCATTTTGCCTTTTCAAGAGATTAAATATGTATATTTTGATTCATTAATTTAGAAGAATTTTCAGAAAAGCCCATCTGAATTACTCCAAAATCTAACTTCATTATATCGATCCAGGTTGACAAATAGACAACCTTAGTGAATCTACTTTAATGACTGGGTAAGAATGATTTTCAATTAGCTCATAAAGACTATACCAAGGATAGTTTTTCACTATTTTTTACTGCATACAATCCAACAAAAATGAACAGACTGCCTGTTTCCAAAGCATTTTTCTAGGAAGTATATGAAAATCTAGTGCTATCAAAGGATTTGAAAAATTTGTATTCTAAACAGATTAAATAATCTTGTAAGTATCTATAATTTGCTTAACATTCTTCCCCAATCAACCAAGGATAAAGAATTATTATGTTATGTGTTTACCACTATTATTAGATATGCATGGGAAGTTCAAAATAGCCCTTTCCTATTTAATCAAAATTATTGCTAGATTGGATAAATATGTGAGTGCATAAATATTTTTGAATGTATATTAAAATACTAATTTCTCTATGAATTATTTATATATGTAAGTTTTTTTATTTTTAAATACATGAAGTTTTGTTACCCTTTTGTTGTTGCTTTCTAAATTGTACTGAATTTTGGTCAGAGACTATGTTCTGTAAGATATATTTTAAGATTTTCTTCATAGCCAAACATATAATCAATTTTTCAAAATGTCGCTTATGTGCTGGGAAACAATGTTTGTTCCCTAATACTTGGTTGCAGAATTCTACTCATTTCTAAGAAACCAAGCTTGCTAATTATAGTTTCATTAATTTTATTTTTGCCAACTTGGTCTTTAAAATTCTGAGAGAGGTGTCAAAGTGTTCCATTGTAATTGGGAACAGACCAATATATCCTTGTCATTCTATCAGTTTTTCTTCACTTCTGATACTTTAATATTTTACCAATATATTTTAAATTTCATAATTATACAATAAGCTTATTTTAATAAAAATACACATAAGCCAGGAAAAAATTTATTAGAGTTCATAACACATATTAAAACCTAGAAATTAGAACTTCTTTTTATTACTTTTTGTTTTCCTTTGTTTTAAGCACTTGACTTACATTTTTTGAGAGCTATGCCACCTAGAGTATTCCCCAGGTTAAGCAGTGTTCCTTGGGCCAAACTGAAAGCAAAATAACTGACTGGCTGGTTTTCCCCTGAACTGACATACAAATGGCTCTGTTGACAGAATCTAAAAGAAGAAAAGATCATCTTGCCATAGTAATGCCTAAAAAGCTGTAAGATGAATAAATATCTTTTTCCTAAACAAGTGTTTAACAGGTACAGAAAAAGAATTAGATACGTGCAAAGAAAGGGAGCAAAGGCAGATTTTTTTTTCTTTATTCCAATTTTATGAATACACAAATCCAATTCCTTTCAGGTCCAAATTACAGTATTTACATAACTAATAGCTCGATAGCCTTCACCACTTGTGTGGGTTTAAATGTTTGCTGTACCTCATAACAGAGGATGAAACATATTGCAGGGTTTCCACAAGACAATTATTTAACAAAAGATTCCACTATCTCTCTAAGTCCACAACTAGGATTTCACAAAACCAAAGTATTCTGGTTTCAAGGGTCTTTGATAGTGGTATGGTCATGAGTCACTGTCAGGAGGTAATACATAAGTTATTGTTCTTATTTATCCTATACTACACCTTTATTCAACTGTGAACTATGAGAAGTCAGAAAATTCCTTATCCTTGTGGGGCAGTACCTGAAAGAATGTGAACTCAGGGGCCCCCTCAGGGAGGATACTGTACTTGTGAAAACTGAAAGTTCCCTCCAAGGAATAAATTGCTATCCTCCACTACCTCTCCTCCTATCCTCCCCAACCTATCAGTCTAGGCATAAGCTTAGAAAAATAGTGAGTTTGTTTTATAATTATCTGGCTGAAATGGATTCAGCAGCTGTTAAGGAGTGCAACAACACTGAAGTTCAGGGGACATTCACAAATTAAAGCAAACATCAGAGGCAATCATGAAGGGGAAAAACATTCCTGAAAATGACCCTCAAGAAGAGCTCTGTAGTAGAATGGAGTAGACCAATCTACTTTGATTGGGTGAAGTTGGAGACTGGGGGAAGCAAGGAAGGGGAGTAAGGGAAAGAAGGGGAGAGAGAGAAGCAGCAGCAGAAGGAGGAGGAAAAGGGGAAGAAGGCTGGGAGGAGGAAAGGGGGAGGAAGAAGATGAAAGATGGAAGAGAAAGAGGTGCAGGAGGAGAAAGAGGAGGTGAAGCAGGAGGAAGAGGAGGGTAGGGTAAGGAAAAGAGGGAAGAAGATGAGAAAGACTGACTCTATGAGAGTGGGCAAATTGTACACCCAAAGAAATTCATTTTACTAGTCCTTTCTGCCTAGTGTCTGTGAAGTTTACTAGTCTCACAACAAAATTCAGACACTCTAAATGAGCTAGGTTTATTCTCCCAAATTAACTCTGCCCTAACCAAGTCTTCCCTGATAGCTCAGTTGATAAAGAATCCACCTGCAATGCAGGAGACCCCAGCTTGATTCCTGGGTTGGGAAGATTTCCTGGAGAAGGGATAGGCTATCCACTCCAGTGTTCTTTGGCTTCCCTTGTGGCTCAGCTGGTAAAGAATCTGCCTGCAATGCAGGAGACCTGGGTTTGATCCCTGGGTTGGGAAAATCCCCTGGAGAAGGGAAAGGCTACCCACCCTACTATTTTGGCCTAGAGAATTCCATGGAGTATATAGTCCATGGGGTCACAAAGAGTCAGACACGACTGAGCGACTTTCAGTTTCAACCAAGTCTTGCCTTATAGAAAGTCAAATGGAAACTAGTTTTCCTACCTTGATAAGTTTAACTACCAAATTATATCAATAAGATTATTCAGGTATTGAGAACACATATATATGGGTGCATGTGCATATGTGTTTCACTTAATAGATATATATTCATTAAAATTTGGATGGTTTGGTACATTTGCCACCAGCTAAAATTAATGATAATTTTCTATAAAGATCAGATAGATTCCTCTATCTGGGACATTTGATGGTTTCAGAGTTTTTCAACTAATACTTATTTCATTCCTTTTAACTTTAAAGGTTTTAAAAACTTTCAGCTCAAACAATATGGAGAGATTTTTCTAATAAATAGGGTGAATAAATTTGCAACATTGGCCAGATATAACTGGGCAGTGGCCCATAGATATTTTAGGATCTCCCCTATACTTACAAGGTAATGAGATGTACTATATAACATTACAGACTAAATATCTGTCTTTTGTCTGTGTCCCAATTTGATTTTTGAAATTAAGCAGAGCTGAGAACTATGGGATCCTTCCTATAAGGATTTATAACTCTATGCACTGCACCTTCAGATATATAAACTCAGCATGTCCTTGCAGTATACATTCTAAATATAGTTATAATAACAGAGAAAAACTTTCAAAACCCCTTTTAAAAACTTTCCATTCAAATTACCACTTTATATTGCTATGCATGGCACTGAATGACCATAGATAAAGGAAATCTTAGAAGATCATCCTTTTGCAAAAAAATGACTCAATTTGGTTTAAACACATTGTTCTCCTGCATTAATGACCAAATCGACTCCAATGGCAGCAGAAGCTTTTGAGAGATGTTTTGGTGAGAAATAACAGTTTGAGAAATGTCAAGATAAGAAATGAAACTTCTAAATAGAATTCTAAGATTATTAGGCTCCCTTTTTCATTTGAATAGGAATAAAAAGTATTGACCCCCCCTCCACTTCCACAAAGAAACTCTACTTAAGACAATTTAAGCATTATCATTTTTTTAAGGAGGATACTCTTTTAGAAAGAATAACAGAAATCACCGATGTGAAGGTAAATGAATCTTTCCAGGAAAGTTTAGAGGTATTAAGGTTGTAAAGCTGACAGAAAAGGTTCAATGGTAAGCTGGAAGACTGTCTTCAAATACACATACACACACACACACTCACACATCCTGTGACTACAGAAAAGTGATAAAAAGGAAATAGGCTTTAAT
Source organism: Bos indicus x Bos taurus (assembly GCF_003369695.1). NCBI lineage: Eukaryota > Metazoa > Chordata > Mammalia > Artiodactyla > Bovidae > Bos > Bos indicus x Bos taurus. The sequence continues at coordinate 92,784,411 of NC_040105.1, read as the reverse complement.
TAAAGCAGGAAAGATTTTGACTAAACAGCAGCAAGAATTCTTTGACAATTACAAGAATAACAAATGGGAATGGGTTACTTGTTTCTCACAGAGCCTTTTAAAAACTGTGTGTGTGTGTGTAACTAACTTGAAGTTTGAAGTATGGCCAGTCTAAACGGAGAGTGTTAGTGTTGGAACAAAACTTACTATTCCCTGATATTAATAGTATTCAATAATACACTGCTTTCTTACCTTTTGCGACTTCAGGATCCTTTGAATCATTCCTAGTGTTTTCATAGTGACCTTCCTTCTTGCCTTTCAGGAAACATCATCAATGTAGCACACAAGAGTGGACTAAGGTTTCATAAAAATCATGTATCATACCATACCATAGCTTAACTATTATTCTTTGTCTTCCATTTATACATTATTGCTTTTGTTTTTTCCAGGTCTATCATGTCAGATACATGGAATATAAACTCTCCTGCTACTTTCTAATTTTTTAGTGGTTAAAATTCCCAATTCTCAAATCAAGTCACTCACCATTTAGAAGGTTTAAGGGCAGTTAAAGTATGAATTTGTTCGGTACCATGTAGGGCCTTTCTCACACAAATGTATTGCCACTAGAAGCAAATTTAATCAGTTTGCTGCAATACATTAAGATCACAAAAAGCACAAGCTCCTCCACCCTGGTTTTAGCATCTGCCACTAACTGTATCCATCATATATGCTGACTTAGGAAAGTGATAGCCAGAAACACACTGACTTAAAAAAAAAAACTAACTTTTTCTCTGTATAGTTTGCTTGTACAACAAATGATCCATATCATAATACCAAAATATTCTGTCATCCATTGTTATTCTCTGAAATAAATCTATGCATAATCTCAGCCGAAGAAAGTTCTAAGGAAAGCAATTCGGAAACTATAAAATATATTTCTTCATTTTGGAGATGTGTAACAAGTTTCTTTTTATTCTAACATATTTAGTGTCTTGTGATTCTATTTCATTTGTATAGGATAATTATCTGGCAGGTTTTTTTTCTTATCACCTTTGTAATTTTAGTGGTTAACCAGTAAATGTTCTCCTTGTATTTAATAGAAGGCAGTCAATAATGACATTTATATATTACTGTATTCAAAACCAGCTCTTGGTTAATCCATTTCACAGTTAAGGTGAAACTACAGTAGAGAATAATTTACTATAACAAAGACCCAAATATAATTATTTTCAAAATTAGAAATCATTCACTTTTTCTTCCTTGATGACAAAATTCTTTTAATAACTATTTTAAAGCAAGTAACTTTGTATCTTATGACTCTCTTTTCTGTGAAGCTCAAATATCTAAATTAAATTCATATCAGACATCATAAAAATTGATAATATATTAATATTAAAACAAATTAAATAAACTCATATCTATATTTATGATCAAATGGATGTTGACAAGAGTGTTAAGACATTTGTGGAGAATAAGTTTTCTTCAACAAATGGTATTTGGATAACCTGCAAAAAAATAAAGTTGTGCCCCTCCCTCATACCATACACAAAAATTAACTTGAAATGGATCAGTTACCTACATATAAGAGTCAAAACTAAAAAAACCCTTAGAAGAAAACATGGGAGTAAATCTTGGGGACAATGAATCTGGTAATGGTTTCGTAGAATAACTAAAGAAAATACAAATAAATTAGATTTCATGAAAATTGAATGAAAAGAAAACCCACAGAATGGGAGAAAATATTTGCAAATCATATACCTGATTAGGGACTTACATTAGCAAAAGATTTGAGTAGACACTTACCCAAGGAAGAAGCACAAGCGGTCAATAAGTACATTAAAATATACTCAACACCAATAATTATTATGGCAATGCAAATCAAAGCCACAAAGAGATACCACTCCATATTATAGCCAGAAGGATGGTTATAATTTTTTTAATGAAAAAGAGTGTTGGTGAGGATGGAAAAATCAGAAATTTCATATACTTTCAGTGAGAATGTAAAACGGTCCAGGCCTTGTGGAAAACTCTTATGGTTCCTCAGAAAGTTACATTCTTATCATGTGATTCAGCAATTCCATCCCAAGGTGTATACCCAATAGGATAGAAGGCATACAACCATGCAAAAACTTGTACATGAATCATAGAAACATTATCATAATAGTCAAAAACGTTGAAACATCACAAGTCTCCATAAAAACTGAAGAATGGATAAAGTGTGCTATATTCATACAATAAAATATTATTCAGCTATTTAAAAAGAATGATGCACTAATTCACACTATAACATAATGAACCCTGAAAAGAGTATGCTAAGTGAAAGTTATCTGGTCTCAAAGGGTCACATATTGTAGGATTCTATTTATGTAAAATTTCTAGAATATACAAATATTTTGAGACAGTATATTAGTGACTGCCAGTGGCTGAGAAAACAGGGAATGAGGAATGATTGCCTAATGGGTACAGGGTTTCTTTTGTGGGTGATGAAAAGATTTTGAAATCAGATAAAAGTCATGGTTGTACCCATTGGTGAATATACTAAAAAAACACTGAATTACATACTTTTAAGAGGTGAAAATTATGTTAACTTTACCTCAATAAAGTTGTTATTTAAAAGTGAAAGTTAAATAATGACAGTGGGAACATTAAGCATGAATCTCCTCTACTCTTTATTTATTTGGCTGTGCTAGGTCTTAGTTGCAGCATGTGTGATCTTTTAATTGTGGCATGTGAACTCCTAGTTTTAGCATGTGGGATCTAGTTTCCTGACAAGGGATTGAACCCAGGCCTCCTGCATTGGGAGCGTGGAGTCTTAGCCACTGAACCACCAGGGAAGTCCCCTGAATCTCCTCTAGTTTTAACAGAATAATTTGTCAAAATAAACAGCTTAATAATTGCTAATATATTATGAGCAACCTAGATAGCATATTCAAAAGCAGAGACATTACTTTGCCAACAATCCGTCTAGTCAAGGCTATGGTTTTTCCTGTGGTCATGTATGGATGTGAGAGTTGGAATGTGAAGAAAGTTGAGTGCCAAAGAATTGACGCTTTTAACTGTGGTGTTGGAGAAGACTCTTGAGAGTCCCTTGGACTGCAAGGAGATGCAACCAGTCCATTCTGAAGATCAGCCCTGGGATTTCTTTGGAAGGAATGATGCTAAAGCTGAAACTCCAGTACTTTGGCCACCTCATGCGAAGAGTTGACTCATTGGAAAAGACTCTGATGCTGGGAGGGATTGGGGTAGGAGGAAAAGGGGATGACAGAGGATGAGATGGCTGGATGGCATCACTGACTCGATGGATGTTGAGTCTGAGTGAACTCCAGGAGTTGGTGATGGACAGGGAGGCCTGGCATGCTGCCATTCATGGGGTTGCAAAGAGTCAGACATGACTGAGCGACTGAACTGAACTGAACTGAATGTATTAGAGTACACACACATATATGTTTAATCTCATTGGACAGTGAAGCAAGCTCTGGTATGATAGAGTATGTTGGTCTTTGAATCTCAGATGTTTACCATAACATAATTATGTGACCAATTATTAGGCAAGTTACTTGACTTCTCTGAATCTCAGTTTCCTCATCTATAAAGCTGGAATGATGATATCTTTCTCACAAGAAAGTTTTGGAGATCAAAAGAAATAACATACATGGAAGAAGTAGCACAGTTCCTGACACAAAGTAAGTACAAAAAAAAAAAAAAAAGGAAGAAACCAAAGAGAACTAATTCACTCAATGCAAGGTGCTGGGCTTGAGCTTTAAAAACAAATTAAGTCAAGGACTTTACCTTCAAGAAGTTCAGGGTCAACTAGGCTATTAAAAATGACCATAAACCAGATTTGTTATTCTTTCCAAGCTTTCTGTGTAGCAAGGGCGACTCAGCTACCCATTTATCCCCTCAGAAGATTTCTGTACCCTCCCACCCTCGCACTATTACACATATGATTATGGAAACATCAAGTAAGCTAGTGTGAAGAATTCTTCTTGTGCATGTTGTTATTAAGTGAACACTATAAAGCAGTTACTTCTCACTGGGGATATCTATATTATATATTTTTAAGTATTTTATAATTAATTGAAGCCTGATTTCCAAGCACTCTGTTGAGGAACACATTCCAGTGTGTTTCTGAGATATATAAAGACTTCTCAGTTGCTGTTGTTCTCTAGATTCAAGCCACATTTTATCTTAACCACACCCTTGCTGGGTTATGAGTAGCTAAAATCATGCTGATGCTGGCTATATATAATTGTTTGACAAGTCACTGACATAAAAATACTCTAATTTATCACTAGAGAATCTTATCCAGCAGGTTTCATTTACAGATGCTCTTTATAGGTTGAAGATAACCAAGTTCAACCAGAGAACATAGTTTGCCCTGGCCTTTTTCAAAATCATCGTCTTATCAAGTTTATTATTTTAACCAATCTATTTGTGCCTGGAAATAGAAATCATGTCTCCTAAACATAATCAGGTTATATTAAAAGCATATATCAATACTGCTCAGTACTGATACAATCAATGATACAGGTTTTTCTCATTTCTCTAACTGAAAGAGATCTTTTTGAGTGAGCAATTACAGGAAAGCAAGACAATAAAACATTCTTAAAATAATACCCACTCCTCTTAGAGGCAATCTTTACTCTTCTAAGATGAGTATAATTCTCTTACACTGAAAATAACTATTCATTAATTCGCTTTCCCCTCTTCTGCCACTAGCTCAAAAAAAAAAAAATTCCCAATGAAAGTGAAAACAATCCTAAAAACTATAAAACTGATAATAGTCTTTTTTTTTCACACTGACCAAAATGTCTTGAGTCAGCCAGATTCTGATTTCGGCAACCTGATATTAATACATCACTTCGACCCAGGTGGCTCCATCTTGACCCAGACACTGCTATAGGCTAACAGATGTTTCTCAAATTTCACGTGACATTATCCATTCCACCTGTTTCTGTGACAGATGATTTACTTTCTGACACTTAAACAAATCTCCCTAAATGCTCCTCCCCCCTCCCCCATCAGGTCACCTCAACAGAGAACTGCCTGACCTTAATGAGGTTCTAGTCCAACCTCTCAAGCTTATAAGAGGCAGAAACAACCTTCAGAAAGTGTAAGTAAACAGTGGTGTCACTTGGAGGAGGGGTATAGCCAGTGGTGTGGCTGAGCCTGAGATTATGCTTCTGGGGTTTCAGTCTCAATGCTCTTCTATGGCTACATAATTTTATCTCTATAGCATTTTGGAAATCTATCCATTCATCCAGACACATATCTTTTAAATCCTTCCCTTTCAAATTTCAAGAAGCAAAACAAAATTGGAGATGGAGCACATTTTGGGAGGTCGGGTTTATCAAGGTATAATTTACATTAGCAAACTTTACCTGTTTTAGAGTATATTTCTATGTGTTCTGACAAACACATTCATGTAACTACCATCACTATAAAGATATAGAATAGTCTCATTATCCTGGAAAATTCCCTTGTGGGGAGCACTTTATTCTTACAGTGCTGGTAATGAACTTAGCAGTTACTGGAAAGTTCTGTTTGACTTAATGTTTAGCTTAACTGTGAGGTAATCAAAAACATGTTTGGTTCCACTTTTGCTGAAAAGCTTTCTAAAATGCCAGTGTCAATTTGCTGCCTTATTAAGTAAAAAGAGAAAGGCAGGAGATATAGACCAGTTTACTGGATCAAGTAGGGTTCCTCGGGTGACAAGCCTGGGAGGAATTCTACCAAATGGGAGGGAGGGAGGGAGGAAGGGAAGAGGGAAGGAAGGAACAACAAAAGAGGAAGGTGAGATGGCAAAGGAAATTTTGCTTAATATATTTTGCAGACAGTCAGTCTTGAAGGTTGATATGGACAGAAGATTTGTAAAACTCTGGGGAATTTGTGCTCGCTTGCCAGCAAATGCGTGGGAATAGCTTTTTATGCTTGCTTTGTTATTTTCCTCCTTGTCCTACAAGTTATTTATGTAACAAAACCCCAATAAATTAATGCTCCCTTAGGTTGGGCTTAACCAATCAACATAGGACTTTAAGAAAAATTAGTTTTATTTCTTTTAAAAAATATAGTTTTCCAACAAATTGATATAAATGCCATAAGGACTCCCCCCGCTTTTTGCCTCATATGCCCAGAAATTTAGATCTTTATTATTCATCTGAACACATTATCTTATGTTAGATTACCAGGATAATTATCTTTATTCTTTTCCAAATTGGTTTCTGATCTCTCACCTTGATCTTAACAAATGCATATTAACATTATAAATTACCTCAAATTATCTGAAAAAGTCAAGGTTTAATTTATAAATTATTTACATCTGGTTGCTTGGTAACTGGCTAAAAAGAGTAATGAGGAACATGAAACAGTACCAACCTTTTGCTTCTTAACCGATAGCCCATATTTTATGAGGAGTGTGATTCTAATCAAAGATTACAAAGCAGTACTATTGTCTTAATAGTAAATTAGAGCAATAAAAAATAAGGATTGCTTTTAAAGGAAATAAATCAATCTCAATTTCTTCAGTATGATGGTTACTGTTTCACTACTACTGCAGGACAAAGAACCATTAGACTCAAATAACTAATGACAATGATAAAAATTAAAATTTTAGATGGCTTTCTATGTACCAGGTTCTGTTCTAACAATTATTACATAAACTCAGTTAATTTACTACTACTTTATGGGATAAGTAGTAGTATTATACCCACTGTGCAGATGAGAAAATTAAGAGGTCACATGCCCAAAATCACATAGGTACTTGAGTGGCAGAGCCAAGATACAAATTCAAAAATCCAGATCCTATGTTTTGAACGATTGTACACTACTGCCTTTCACTATTTGTTAAGTCATATAATTTTCTTAACTGAACCCAACAACCCACTTACTGATCAAACTTACTTGATTCAGCATCTATTTGAAACAGCTTCACATGCAGGGATAGTTTAGATACTGCTGTAGCTAAGAAGGGCTTCCCAGGTAGGGCTAGTGGTAAAGAAACCACCCACAAATGCAGGAGACATGAGACCTGGGTTCAATCCTGGGTCTGGAAGATCCCCTGGAGGGGGGCACGGCAACTGTCTGTAGTATTCTTGCCTGGAGAATCCCCATGGACAGAGGACCCTGGCAGGCTACAGTCCATAGAGTTGCAAAGAGTTGAACACAACTGAAGCGACTTAGCATGCACACATGTAGCTAAGAAAACCATGCCCTTTTATCCTGAAGTACCTATTTCTGTCCCTAAATAATCAGTGACCCTGTGGTGGTGGTATCCTTAGTTTGGTATATCATTTTTATCTACTTGCAATTGCCTACAAGCATAATAAGCACTGATGTCTTCTACTGCTGTTGCATCCATGAAGAGTCTTAAATAAGGAGCACGCACATAGGCAATATTGATGTGAATCTGAAATCAAACATCCAGATGTTTAGCATCTTATGTACATGAGCACTAACCCTGTAACATAGTGGACCACAATGGGATTCCTCATGGCATTCCAGGAGCATTAGTGTTACTTTATTACAGATTGTTTACATACCATTGAAGATCAAATGGCAAAAATGGAAAATAAACACAGTCACAGAATTTGGAATTCCTTTAAGAACTAGAATTCTAGGATAGTTGTTAGATACCTAGGTTATCTTCTCAGCAAAGTTTCCTCATAAGTTTCTTGATTTTCAATATTTTTGTAAGCAACTATTAATGTATCAACATAAAATAACTAGCTATATTTCCTAAGGTATAAATTCAAGGCTTTGAGAAACTATCCCCAAAGAGTCCTTTTTAAAGGCGGAATGATTATAGGAAATAGATCAATAGAAGCAACAAAAAAGTTACTATCCGAAATTATCCTTTTGAGTGTGGTTGATAAACATGAAACTTGAAGAAAAATGGTAAAAAAAAAATAGTAATTATTTTCATGAATCAAATGGCTCAGAGGAAAGCTATAATGACTGCTGATTAACTAATAGTTATAGAATGACTATTCATACTAATACAATTTAGTTTATTTATTAAATTTGTTGTTCCCTTAGTGTTAGGTACATTACAAAGGTATTAAAAAGTGAGGCATGAAGAAAGTTGTGAGACCTGAGTTAATATCTTAATTACATATTTTATCTTTTGCACCAAAAAAAAAAATGTGGTTTAGCAGGATTTCATATTATCTTCTTTCTGTCAGAATCAGAACACAATTAAAAAATATTACTGTCTCAATAAAAAGTGAGGCATGAATATCTAAAGGTCTCTACTGCCAATAATTTTCCTTTCATTCTTTTGTTTTATAAGATAAAGATCATAATTTAGGAGACAGTCACCTGAGGAGACAATTATGTGTGCTGCAAATGAAGACTTGCCTTTCAGTTAGAGGAGGTGAGAGGGCTTCAGGAGAAAGCTTCCAGAAACTCGACCCACTTTCAATCATCTCAACGAGAATACTTTCAGTGTCTTTTCCTTCTCTCCCACAACCCCTCACTCATTCATAGCTCTCTTTATAGGACTTACTACAATAAGCACTGTATTATAATTATTTCTGAATTTTCTCCTAATTCAATTATGAAGATATTACTTTCTCCCCTTCCCCCTAATTCTAGGTTTTGCTTCTTTCCAGACAATTCCATGCTTCCAAATTTTACCATTTGATATTGCTTATTCCACTGAATCAAAACTCATTTTTTACCCTTGTTATTGAATCAAAGCACAGAGGTGCCAACCTCAATCCCTTTCTTCTTCTTTTCCCCTCTGTGCAATAGCTTATATATCAAAATGTACACAGTTCATGACTGATTCTGTCAGGAAGACAAATAGTATATTCCCTTCAGGTCACTAGGACATCTCAGTGTTTATATCTCTTAATTAAGATTAGTTTCTTAAGTGTAGACTCGTCTGTCCTGAATGGTGGTAACTAACCTTTACTGAGTACTTTTTAAGTATCAGGTACTGTATCCTGTGAAGTATTATAATCCTTAATTTTACAGATGAGGAGGCTCAGATAGGTTAAGGAATTTTCCTAAGATCACACAGAAAGTGGCAGAGTTATGGTTAACACCCAGGTCCGAGTGACTTCAAAGTTCATGCTTTCTGCAATACCATAAGCAGCTCCCAAAGGCAACCCAGGTTTTATTTATTTAAAATAAGACTAAAGACAGCTGATACAACTAAGAATTCCCTTGTGCATACTGAAACTCAACCTCAGACAGAGCAGAAGAACATTTATCATCTGACATGTGCACTTAGGATGTTATGTACAAGACCATAGTGAACCGAACATGGGTTTAGTAAACTTGGGTGCAGTTTAAAAGAAACACAGGTGAAGTGTACTTGACCATAAAAGGTTTGGTGCTTCCTGTGACTCAAATGATTAAGTTTCATGTAAAGCCCATTAATGAAATATAAAATTATATTCATGTAGCTTGCAGATGTTAGTGTTTCCTCAGTTTCTTTCTGGGAATGTACCAAACTTAGGCTGTGTCTTGAGGTTATTGTGTCTTGAATGAAATAGCCAGCCATACAGTTAATCAGGAATTAATTTAGTCAAACAACTGGCTTGACAATGTTTCTTTTTTATTATTAAATTGATTGACTAAGTAGGCTGGGATAGAACAATCTGTTCGGTGGCAAAACAAAAAAGTCCTAAAATCACCTTCAAAGTAGCTCATTCTGTAAATCTTACCAGGAGAGGGGATCATACAGCTCTCTCCATTACCATACTTCTGCCCTTTCTGAGGAATCTTGCCCAGGTTTCCAGATCTGAAAGTTCTGCAGAAACATTTAGTGAATTCTAGCCCATCATCACAGGAAAATTTACTGCAGTATGCTGTTATAGTACTCCAAACCATGGCACTAAGCTGCCACCCCTGACTTGCCAAGAAAGAACTTTGCGAAGACAGCCCCCAAATGCTACTCGACTGCGTATTAAGATGTAAGGAACAAATTGCTTAAGTTTCCAATTCACTAACAGGATACATATGCAAAGCAAGGAAAAGTAACTAATTCTATAATCAAAACCAGGGCTACATGTATTTCTAAACTTTTAGGGATTTGTGGTGTGGGAGTAGAGGAGTCGGGAGATTTCCTTTTATCAATGCCCAAGGACATGCTTTCATAGTTTATTTTTACTGTGGAAGAGAGTCTTAATTACCTTTCTCAAGCCTATATCCTCTGAAAACCTAATCTGAAGGATAACCTATATAAATGCATGTGTCTGACATGGGGATATATATAATAGCATGTGCCATAGAGGGACAAAACAGCACCTTCATAGACCGTGGCAACCAAGAATTTGTACCTCTAACAAGTTCCTGAGTGATACTAATGCTTTCAGTCCAGATGCCAAACTTTAGGAACCACTGTATAAGGGTATTAACATGTGAAAGTAGAATTGGTGCATCAATTGCTCTAAAAAGTCATTAACAACAACAACAACAAAAACTAAAGAGTCATTCCAAGGACCACTGAGACACTGCACTGAACCTTACAGGAAGAAATTGGTAAACCAGAGGAGGAAAAAAAAAAACTAATTTCATTACTCAATTGATAGATGTGAAGTTCATCAGGGTGTAACAGGGTATTCAAAAAATTATTTTAATCACTATATACCACCTTCCTTTGCTACTAAGACTGTTAAGGTCTTGAGGGTTTGGAGCAGCTGAGCATATTTCCAGTAAATCCATATTGACTAGATTTTAATTCCACTATATGATCTGCCAAGACTTTAGAACCAGATTCTGGGCTCCTCTTTAGAAAGTGGTCCCCAATCATGCCACTTCAGCTGGCTTCCTTAATTAAAAACATTGGTGCTGCTTTAGGGAATAGATGCTAACTTGGGAGCAGGGGAAGTAAAAAAGAGAGTTCATGTGTTTGGCTTGGTTTAAATCCTGCTGCTTAGATTTGATATGTGCTTTAATCCCTCTTTTACATGGCCAAATATTAAAAAGAAAAAAAAATAATAAAAAGTCCAAGTCTCAAGTCATCTGACCAAAGAGCAACAGGATGATCCAAGAGCAGATGAATCAAAACCACATTTTTAAGGGAACATAGTCTTTTAACTGTATGCTGCTCAAGACATCTGGACAAATGGGCTTTACTGGTATCTGGAAAGAAAGATAAAATCATAGTAGAATTCATGATTACCAGTGTCCCTGAATTGCTTTTTAACCAAGCCAGTTCACCAATTCACTATTTTTCATTTGACTTAAAACAGTCAAATCTGCATGACCATTTCCCCCATCCCTTCTATCTAGCCTTCAGCCAGGATCCCTATGCTTGCATTTTCAGCATACTGAAAGGTTCTGACACATCTTCTGCAAGGTTTCTTTCACCCAAGTCAGTTCTCCTCTATGCCAGAGGAAGTAGTAGGACCCAAAACTCTGACTGAGGTTCATATGAGCAAGAAGAAAATGGCATTTCAAAATGATTGAGAAAGTTGTTTTTCCATTGATCTAATATAGTTTAACTGACAAACTTAAAAGTTGCTCTGAATATGCATTTGCGTGTGCCTGTGTGCATGCATGACTGTGTGTGTGTGTTTCTCTTCACTGAACAGGCCAAATCAGCCAGCTGTTAAATACTATGTAACCTAAATGGTAGGGTTAAGTCCCTCCAGTCTTTCTCCTTTCCTTGCTTTGCATTTAAATGAATGCTTTGCATTAAATAAGGGTCAGTGGAGGGTCATTCTAAGCAAAGAAGACTTGAGCTTGTGAGAATGAGAGAAACAGGCTCCCTCCATTAAGGGCAAATGGATAACCTCTGGCAAAGTGTATTCTGCCAACATCCCCAGTTACCCCACTCACTGACTCCTCCCATGTCACCCTAAGGCTTTCTCTTATACAGGTGCTACATCTGGCTTTGCTTTCCTTGGGATCAAATCCCCATGTTACAAAACTTTCCCTCTCCCCTCTCTCACAGACATCAGAAATAATTTACCTGCCTTGTGCCTCATTTCCCTTGGGATTAGGGTGAGAGCTAATCTCATCTGCGCTAAAGTGTTAATTAATAGTTTAATGCATTACTTAATTTAGAGTATGTGTGTACACAGGTCATTTCTGGTAAGATGTCCAAAGAAATAACTTTTTAATAATGGGGGTTTCAAGGAATGTGGTAGGTTTGTTTTGGGGATATATATTTGGTTTGAGATAGCTTTCCTGAAACTCATACCATACTGAGTTCAATCTTTGCCCTTCTAGCACATATGCTTAATTTTTTCCACATATGAAAAAAATAATAAACCCTCTCTTGAGATTTTCTAGTTTACACATAGAATCTCAAGTTCCTCTAGGCAGTGGTTCCCAATCAGAATCTCTTGGAGTGGGTCTTGAACATTAACATTTTTAAGTGATTCCTCCCAAGGATTTTAATATGCACTACTGCTTAAGAACCATGGAAATACAGAAGTCAGGGCATTCTGCTCCATTAGAAGGCATCAAACCCAGGCCTGATATTGTCTTTGCTCACAATGCTGCTGAAACAGAATTTCTCAATTCATGTCAAATTATGGATTGCTCTTGAAATAATGCAACACAAATCCATGAAATCATTCATTCTCTTTCCCTCATTGCCTCTCACCCCTATTATTTATTCTCTATTATCAGTGGTTATTCGACTGGCTAGAGGGCCATAAGGAATAACACAGAGACATTTTAAAGATGAGGCAGGCCAGGACTTCACTTGAATTCACTGTTTTCAAGTGTTCATTGCCATCAAATGTATCTGGGACAAACTACTCAAAATTTTACATAATAATACAAACCATATGGAGATAAACATGGTGCAAAGTGACTCTGGAAAGTCAACTAATAAGTTACTTTTACATTCCTCCAGATTCTGTCCATAAAAATTAAAGAGACTTATAGCAGTCAAGGTCATTTACCACACTTTGAATTGTCAGTAATTAAAGAAAAAATAAGGGGGGATATTAAAAAAAAATAAAAGAACGTGTCAAGACAAAGAAATGTAATGTGGGGCTAATGTGAGCTGAATGTAGAGGATTCATTTTCAGAGGCTGGAGTAACTAAAGTCTGATTTATAAAATATTTTTTATCCTTGCATTTTGATAAATACCGAAGGGCCTCCTTAAGGTAAATTGAATAATATCCTTTACTCCTAGCTGTCACTCAGAAGAGGCTGAAGGAATACATTTGAACATTTGAATCATCATTCTGATTTCAAAAACTGTAGTTTCACTGGTATAATAGCACGAGAGTTATAACTAAAAATGTGGAATTATCATAGTGTTAGTCATAATTTGCTATGAGAGAAAATGAGGCATTTCATCTCAGCTCCCTATGAAGAAGTAGCATACTCAGGGGATGACTATCTGAAACTTAGAGCATTAGCTAATATTTGAGAAGCCTTGAACAACTGAGTACAAGTTAGCAAGGGATAGAACATGGTATTTCTAAAACAAAGCAAGGCTTTACACCTTTAGATATTTGACCTTAAGCAAGTCACATCTCCTCTCAGGGCTTGAGTTTTGTCATCTGTAAATAATCTGATCTCTAGGGAGTCCTTCCAGCTCTGTCCCTGCAGTTAAGTTTGATTCTTCCCACTTGCCTCTGCTTTCTAACCAGAGAATATTAAAATAACTTTTATATGAGAAAGGCATTCCTCCATCAACTCCTGCATTCTCAGTGGTGATACCATTTTTATAATGCTTTCAGTCTCGATGAAAGGCTTTTTGCCTACTCTTTCCTAGGGTAGGTATGCAGATGCACTGCATAATGGGTTTATTATCCCCGTTATTTTTGTGAAACTGCAACTTAGAGATGATAAGTGACCCACCTCCTGGTCACTCAGCTCATGGAGTTAAATTCAGATCCGTGTAACATGAAAACACATGCTCCCACTGTGGCATGGCAGGGGAGTAGACAGACTTGATTATCCAAGGATGGAAGCTGCATACTTCAAGCTTGTGTCAAAATAAGCCCCTACATGAATTTTTAGCTGACTATTTAGAATCTATTCTATGAACCTATACTGAAACCTTCCTGACCAGGACTCTCATCAAAGGGATTAGTCTTTTAAGGAGTATGTGTCTACTGTCTAGATTTTTTTTTTTTTTTTTTTTTTTTTGAGCGAAGAGCTTTTCCTCTTGAAATGGTATAGCACAATATTGATAGCATGTCTCTGTTCTGGTTGATTCCAAAACCTATATTGTGCACCAGGCACTTTGCTATTGAAAGATTTTACATAAAATTTATTCTTAAAAATAAAAGCCAGTTCTCAGTGATTAAATTTAATTGAATCCTTCTTAAATATTTACTATTCAGAACAGACACTTCATGAATGGTTAATTAATTTCTCATGTAGCTTCTGATGTTCCCCATAAAATATACCATGCAATTTGGCTTTGTCAATTGACTGAAAAGATAATTCTCTAATTGACTCTGTCTTCATTAGAAAGTCTCTCTGAGATTGAATGGAGGAAAACAATAATGCTTGAAATGGAGAACAGTATACACTAGAGTCACTGGAACCTCATCTTATACACTCCTTCAGGGCTTGGTGGAACCACCTTCCAAGTTCTCATTGATCCAACTATATCATGTAGAAAGGTGTTACTTTTGTACTTAGCACTTCTCTTGTAGTTTTCAACAGCATAGTTAAAAGTGAGGGCTTTTCCGGCCAGAGTGATCTGGTTTCAAACCTGGCTTGTCTACTTACTGTATGACTTTAGATAGGTTATTTAACTTCTCTATGCCTCAGTTGCACAGAGCTGGACACGACTGAAGCGACCTAGCAGCAGCAGCAGCAGCATGCCTCAGTTTCACATACAAAATAAGATTCATAAAATCTACTTCATGTGATTTCATAAAATCTACCTCATGTGATTTCTCTAAGGCTCAAATCAGTTAATGCTTAATGGTAACTTGTACTGTTTGGGGCTAGGGTTCAAGACAGATTTTACTTTACGTCTATGCATTATACTGCATGGCATTCCCCACTTACTATTTAGGAACTATATCTTCCTGAAGCACTAGAAAAAGTTGATGATGGCAGAAATTCCAACAAATGAAGCCACTGAGAGAGCTGGTAGACGATGACATTGCTTCAGGCTCTATTTCTCTGTCTACTGTGAACTCTTAGCCAATCCAGAAAGGGCATCATTAACAATGCCACATGAACTACAGACTTCCCGTATATCACTGCCCCTTTTGGAATCTTAAAAGATCTACAGAAAGATTCTTCCTTTGCAAGTATCAGTTGTCCTTGAGAACATTCTCTGGGCCATCCTGAGGGAATTAGGGACAGCAACATACGATGGTTGGATTTAAACAGTTCTGCTAGCAATCTGTCTCTATTTTGCACTGTAAATCAGTCATGCCGTATGTATCCTTCTTTCAGGTCAGCCTCTCACTATCACAGGCAAAATGGTTAACTCACAACTCTAAAAAGAAATGGACCACATGCAACGCGGCTCTAAACAACACAAATGGTCCTTCTATGAAGAAACAACTCCGAATTGGAGCCAGTGATACCCTGGCCTGTGAAACAGAATAACATAAGATTGTTCACCTAAAAACAAAACAAACAAACATTGACTGATACTGGCTGCAATAACACTAGGTGCTTGGGTCCATATTAGGCACAATAAAACTCGAAAGTCACTGATCAAGTTACCAGCCTGGTGCCCTTCCACCTTTAGAGTAAGGGGGAAAAAAAGTTATATTGATTCTCTTTTCCAGCTCAGGGGACTGAGCAAGCAAAATGTTCTCCTTGGCACGTCAAAGAGAAATCTCTTCTTTCCTCTACTCAGACCCTCAGTAAAGAGAAAATTACACACTTGCACTCTGTGGCCCCTACAGCAACCAGCAAAGCAGCTTTGCTATGGTGCTTGAAGGGAGCACCAAACAACATTTGCTAGAAGCAGCAGGGAGGAGTAGCAGCTGTTTTGGGACCAGAAGACCACTCCTATCCACCCTTTGGCAGCTTCTTAGGTAGGCTGAACTGGCATTCTCTGCCATACTACAGCAGGTGGGCAAGACAATCTCTCTCTTATTTCTTTACACAGGGTTGGTGGGTGGTAAATCTGTGACCCAGGGAAAAGCTGTTCTAGATAGGGTTAGCAGATAAACTATAGCTTAGGCCCAGTAAAACTTGACCTTCAAATAAACAAATATTTTTAGCATAAGTACATACTTTTGGGATACATTGACACTAAAAAAAGAAAATTGTTCTTTATCAAAATTCAAATTTAACTGGGCATCCTATATTTTTATTCATAAAATCTGGCAGCCCTTATTCTAAGTTCTGTCTTACACTTCTATTTTTAATAACTTAAAAAATTTTTATATTGGAGTATAGTTGATTTACTATGTTATTTCAGACATACAACAAAGTATTTAGTCATACATCTATATATTTCTATTCTTTTTCAGATTATTTTCCCATGTAGGTTATTACAGAGTATTGAGTAGAGTTCCCTGTGCTATACAGCAGGTCCCTGTTGATTATATATTTTATACATAGTAGTGTGTATATGTTAATTTTTACTCTCCATTTCCCCCAGTCCCCTATCTGATCATCAGGGCACTGGAATATAACATTTGAATAAAGAAAACCAGAAAATATAGAAGAAATAAGTATAAAAGAGTTGAGAGCACATTACTATATTTACCAATATTGTTGAAAGGTGGATCATTTGCCTTTTAAAAAAAATACAAACTCTCTTGATTTGTAGAGAGTGAGGAAGGCTTTACAATTCAGTTTCAATGGAATCATGTAAATGGTTACTTTGATATTTATTTCTTTAAACGAATTATCCTTTATAAATTAATTGGTCATATTCTAATTTATTTATGTAAACCCTTTACCAACCCAACTCACCTTTCATGCAACTACCAGAGTCAAGAAGGTAAAGGAAACGGGGAGAGGTTAATTTGGAAAGTTCTGGTCTCATATGGGAACATCTTATCTGAAGGACCTCAGGGAGGTATGTTGATAGTAAGTTATGCTTCTCCAATCTACGTCCCTTGATGTCCAAGCATCAAGATCTGTCTGAGAAGTCCCTTCTAAAAACCATCTTGGACACAATGGAAAATGTCTATTTTCAATTTTAGTAAGGTTATGCATACTAGATGCGAACAACATTTTGGTAATTTCTGTTAAATAATCAGTCAACTAATTCTGTCAGTGTGTTTTTGGAGGGGAATGGTGGTGGTGGTGAAGAAATCAGTCAAACCAATTTTCACATTGTGCTGGCTGGGGTAAACATAGACTTTGCTCCCTAAAAATATCACCACTCTGTTTTTCACTTCTTTGAAACTACTTTGCACCTTTCTATCCCCATTTGTTAGTTCTGCCCTGAGTACAACTGAGGGGAGGATACAACTACCTATTATTCGGTACCATATGTTGCTCAAGTTAAAAAGGAATAAAGCCAGCATATATGTATGGTGTCCCTGACTTACGGGAGTTTCCCAAGGCATGGGACTAGGGACTAGAAATATAACTCAACAACAAAGGTATGTGTGTGTATATATGTATATACACATATATCAGTGTGCATGTGTGTGCTCACTCAGTCGTATCCAACTCTGTGAGCCTATGGACTGTAGCGCACCAAGCTTCTCTGTTCATGGGATTTCCCAGGCATGAATACTGGAGTGGGTTGTATTTCCTACTCCAGGAGATCTTCCCCATCCAGGGATTGAACTAGCATCTCCTGCATTGGAAGGCAGATTCTTTACCACTGAGCCACCAGGAAAGCCCATATATCAGTGTAGGGCCTGCAAAATCCACATTACTAAAATTTTTAGAGTTTAATATTTTGGGGGCATTTAATTTTTTGAAACCCACTAAAATTTAAGGTAGTTTAAAACCCCATTACAGCAACTGGCAAGCATGGGTAGAAGGCTGAGAGAAGCAAAGACATTTGTAAGCTCTTATTTATGTGTTTTTCTTTCTAATGGCTGCCAGTCTTCCAAGTCAGGAAATATTTGCACATGTTCTAGACATCTTCCTGAAGGTATGAGGCTCTCTTGAAACCATCCTTACACTTGGCTGTGCCAAAAACACTACAGCAAACTACAGTACCCCAAGAAAAAAATACTCTTTCAGGCTTCCTAAATGACTCATTCAGCCTAGAGTAATAAAAAATAAGTAAGGTTAATATTTCCATCCTTTGGAAATATTTATCTCTACACAGTGTCACCTTTTTTTTATATATAGTCAGAGTAGAAAGTTACTTAGGTGGCATAATTTTTAAAGGCCAACCTGTCTCCAGCACTGGCTTAACAGGGCATCATTAGACAATCCTTTCCATCAAGGCACATCTGCAGAGAGCCCCCAATAAAACGTGTTATTTGGGAATGGGTCACTTTTGTACACATCTTTTTAGTCCCACAAAAAATCGTGGCAAGTACCCATACATAGAAGGTATTCTGCTAGTCTCAAAGAGATTATAAAGGTGATTCAAAAAGATTTTCTGGACACACCTAATTGTCTCCTAGACCTACTTGTAGAATGACAACAGTGCTAATAAAAGGAGAAAATGAATGTAGGCAATAGAAAGCATACTAAGACATTTACATTGAATTTTTTTGCTTGGCATATATCCCTGATGCTCTTTGTGCCTAATATCTGCAAGGCACTTTACGAGGTGCTCTGGAAGTATAGCCAAAATGAAAATGTCCTGGTCTCTGCCCCTGAAGAAATCTGTGAACTAGTTTCAAAGACTAATGAATTCCTAGGCATACACTCCAAGCTTTCGTAGCTGGTTTTCCACTGTCATTGCAACACATTATTTTGTGAGGAACAAGGAGGAATTCGCTACCTACACAATTCTTGTAGAAATTAACCACCAGGAAAGCCTCAAGTTTTAAGTTCTATTAAAACCCTCATCTCCATCTGAAGGGATATTATAAGAATTTTACTTAAGCAGTACACTTGGTATTTACCTCATCTCAATGCCAAATCTGACTCCATCTACCTGTTCAACTGTCTTCCTCTGCCAGCCTCTAACCTTCCAAGCTGTAGCCACTTAGCCACTACATGAAATTTATTCCAGGCCAGATGGGGAGAACTTGTGTTCTTGAGCAGGAAACAAATTTTTATATATATATATATATATATAAGTCACTTCAGTTGTGTCTGACTTTGCAACCCTATGGACTATAGCCTGCCAAGCACCTCTGTCCATGGGTTTCTCCAGGCAAGAATATTGGAGTGGGTTGCCATGCCCTCCTATTTCCTGTAGCTCCTGCGTTGCAGGCAGATGGATTCTTTATCACTAAGCCACCAGGGAAGCATATATATATATAGATAGATAGATAGATAAATAGACACACACACACACACACACATATATATATAATTTCATCAATACTCCTAGAAATTAATCTATTAGAAAATACATAAATTTTTATTTATCTATTTATTTTATTTTAAAAATCCCCACCAATCAGAAACCAATCATCCACAGAGGAGATCCTGAGGTTCTGTTTCATCTTTGGGAGACACTAATTTTAAATGATCATTTGCTGCCTCCCTCTTCCCTGGGGCTCCCAGTAGGAGCAGTAACTGAAGCAAAATACCTCTGGCCTTGCTCACTGGACTAGAGTAAAGCATTAGCAAGAACTTATTTGCCTTCCTAGGGCTTCTAAGGGTTTGAGTAGGGATTTAGTCATGAGCTTCAAGTGTCCTATAAAGCCCATCTGCTTGTCCCAGTCTACTTCTGGAATTCTACTAAGTCACTTAGACTAGAGTATGCCTTAGTGCCCATTATGATGCAAACAGCTATGCTGGAGGGACATATCATAAATAATCTTCATTACTGACCTCAGCTCACCAATTTCCTGTATTGGAAAGAAACTTTTATATTTGGGCAGATATTTTTTTCAATCGGCCGATCTACTTTACTGCTTTTTACTCTGGCTTGTACCTGTTGAGGTGAATGGAATATAGTAAAGAACACAGACTTAGTGGCCAGGCAAATTTTGGGTTGACTCCTGGCTTTGCAAATTACTAGCTTTGTTCAGTAACTCAAATTTTGAATCCTTAATTTCTTCTTTATGAGATGGGGGAGGTTAAAGATAACAATTGTACCTACTTCAAAACACTTTTATGAGATATAAATGCTGCTGCTAAGTCGCTTCAGTCGTGTCCAACTCTGTGCAACCCCGTAGATGGCAGCCCACCAGGCTCCTCCGTCCCTGGGATTCTCCAGGCAAGAACACTGGAGTGGGTTGCCATTTCCTTCTCCAATGCATGAATGTGAAAAGTGAAAGTGAAGTTGCTCAGTCGTGTCCGACTCTTTGTGACCCCATGGACTGCAGCCCACTAGGCTCCTCCATCCATGGGATTTTCCAGGCAAGAGTACTGGAGTGGGGTACCATTGCCTTCTCCATGAGACATAAATAATACACTGTAAATTAAGCACTAGGCACAGTGTAACACAGTGAATGTAACCTTTTTTTTTTTTTAATGGTACCAATTTTTAGGACACCAAGCTCACTATCTCTAAATTGACTAATATTTATTTTCCATCTTTTTTACTCACTCAATTTTTGTACCAAAATTTTTTTTTTAATTTTATTTTTTTTCAGGGTTAGGAAAAGCTGTCCTTCTAAGAGGACTCTCAGATGTGTCCTTTTTGACTGAGGTGGTGTTTTGTTTTGTTTCTCTTCAGAGTTAATGATTTATATAAAACGTTAGTGGCAGTGCTCAGAATATAATCAATCTTCTTTTCCCTTAGGGGAACCTGAATAATCCAAACTCCTTTTCCTAGTGATAATGCAACTCTGTCTACAAATGACATACCTAAAAGGAGCTTTATTATTTTTTCAGCATGAATTACACATAAACCACCTCCATGTTATTATTTCTCCAATTGAAAAGACACAGTTTATGCCTCATCGTTCCTCTCTTTCTCCATGCTCTGGTAGAGGAGGAATACAAATTCCTGAGTGTAGCTGAGCAGAGAAAATAAGAGTACAGGTTAAATAACTACTTAATATTCTGATATTCTTTGATAGTTTAGTATTATTTTACTCACAGGCCTCTTTATAAGAGACTGCCTTTAATGTAGCCCCAGGAATGTAAAAGTTTAAGAACTTCCACTTTGAGTTTGAGGGCTTTGCTGGTGGCTCAACATCCTTCTACAATGCAAGCAATGTGGGTTCAGTCCCTGGGTTGGGAAGATCACCTGGAGAAGGAAATAGCAACTCATTCCAGTATTTTTGCCTGGGAAATCCCATGCACAGAGGACCCTGGCAGACTAAAGTCCATAGACTGTAGAACCCATAGGGTTACTAAAGAGTTGGACACAACTGAGTCACTAAATAACTTTTGCTTTGTCACCTCCAGAGAGCTACAGTGGCACATTAATTTCTAAATGCTACTTTTGCATCACCCACAAAACTACCTTAACTAAAGATACACAAATATGGCATGAATGTGGAAAAGCCCTAAAACCAAGTTAGGGTTCATTGTTATTTTCAAGAGTTAGAACTGCCTAAATGCTATCTTCCAAAGTATCTGTTTCATGAAGTGTGGTGATGACCTGGTTAACTAGTTTCTAGTGGCCAACTGTTAGAGGATCAATGACAAAAGAAAGAACTGTTGATACTTCAATCACCTTCACTGAATTTACTGAGAATCTGACCACTGTGTCATATATATATATATATATATATATATATATATATAAAATATTCTATATAGTATGTGTGTGTGTGAAAGTCACTCAGTCATGTCCAACTCTTTGCAATCCCATGGACTATACAGTTAATGGAATTCTCTAGGCCAGAATACTGGACTGGGTAGCCTTTCCCTTCTCCAAGGGATCTTCCCAACCCAGGGACTGAACCAAGGTTTCCCACATTGCAGGCAGATTCTCTACCAGTTGAGCCACGAGGGAAGTCCCTATATAGTATAATTATATATAAACATATGCTATGTATATTCATATATATGCGTTTTATATATGTATGTTATACAAATGTATATGTTTAATTGTATAGTCCTATAAATATATGTATATTTACAGTATATATAAATATATATGCATACATATGGAAAATAAACTTGATTTTCAATATATTCGACAAAGAGGACATAAATGTTTTTAGCAGTAGTCCCACCAGTCATGAAATTTTGTACATCAGTTTCTAAAACTGTATTATTTTCCCCCGGCACACAGAGATTTGTATTTTATTTACATTTTATAATTGGGATGTTTTTATCTGATTGAACAAAATCACTATGCTATAGTTTATTAGCCTCAGCTTTTGTTTAAAAATATATATTTGTCTCCATTCATTTAAATTTGTCTTCTCTGCTTACAGAACTCATTCGAAAATCAACTGAATTAAGTATATGAAGACATGAGACGATACTTTTTGGCATTACTCCAACATACCAAACATAGAATTTCATTTTCCCTCCATACATATCTATGAACTCATTAAATAGATAAGAGTAGTTGTGAAAATTTTTAATTGTGGTCTCTTTAGGGCTCTACATATGACTTTTATTATCACCTTTCATGCTATTGCTTTTTCCTCCCTCAAATTTTATCAGGAGGCAGGAGTAAACTTAGGTATAACACAAAAGGAAAAAAGACAAGCCTAAAACTCAGAGACTGAGTTATATTCCACAGTTGGAGAGATGTCATGGCCAACACAGAAATACTCCATGTTCTCCAAGGCCTTTAGGCCTCAGCACTTTCCACTAATTTGGTCCCCTGAGTCTCAATTTATTTAGTGTATGCTGGTTCATTCACCCTCATTGCAAATATTCAACCTCAGTTCTCTTATAGAGGAAAAACTTAGTCCTGGAGTCTGAGTTAGATGGCTCATTAGACTTTCCACATCCAGGAAAAAAAAAAAGGAGATCCCTATTTTCTTTCTCCTTTTGCCCACTTTCACCCTTGCACTCCCTTTCCTTACTTTATTTCATGACTCCCTCCTTAATATAGAGCTACAATCATAGGGAAAATAACCTCCTTCTTTAGGTCCACTAAAACTAAATCAATAAAAATGACCATCCCTCCCCACCAAATGTCTTCTGATAATTCTAACCAGCACCTAGTACCTAACACAGTGCTTGGGACACAGTGAACATTCGATAAATATTTTTAATTGTATTATGGAAAATTAAACATTCAAAACAATGTATTTATTTAATGGATAAATTTATGTTTCCTATGCCAGAGAAGCCTGAGGGTTACTTAAAGACCAATCCCTACTTTTGAGGCATATAATCACCAGGGGGCGATGTCATAGGAAGGAGGAGGAACAAAGAGAAGGCTCTGGACTTAAGATACTGCACCAGGAAGGCACAACAGTCTAGTAAGCCTGTGGCCTCAACTCAGCTGCAGCTTCTGTTTCTGCTTGTGAGCCTTGCAATGTATAATGAAATGCACAGTGTTATGCACTTTACGGCCGCTCAAGCAATATTTGTTGGCTGACTTAATTGAGCTATATTTGCAAAATGGCAAGGATGTGAGAAAACTTTCCTACCTAAAAAGAAAGCATTCACAGTGCTAGACATTTGGTAGGCAAATAAACAGTATAATTTCAGCCTAAAAGGAAAAATACTCAAACCCCTATCCAATAGGTCTAGTGGCTAGGCAACCCAAATGTCAGCACCATGTTTCTGAAACTTAATTTAAAATATGATAAATTGTATGTCATCCACTTTGAGGACATTTCTTTCCTGCCTTTCTGTTCCCACTCCCTGTCCCAACTTCAAATCCAGAAAATGTAACTAGTAAACCTAAATATTACCTGTCTGGTGAGATTTCCGAGTAAAAGCATTGTGTCAAGCAGTGATTTTTAAAAATCTAATTTAACAGGGATGCCTTGGACAGTGTTTTAAAAAGAAATTGCCATATTCAACAGTGCACTTCCAGATTGCAAGCGATTTGGGAATTTGCTCATCATTGTAATTCCTCCCACACCTTTCATATCTGACTTACTCCACTGAGTACCAAGGGACAGGTGACTGCTGTAAGATCTCTCAAGGATGGATGCTTACTTATGCCCATTATGTTTTTAAGTTTTAGAACAACAAGATATTTGACACAGTCTATTCCTTCCACCAACAGTAACTGAGTTCCAACTAGGCATCAGGCACAAGTGAAAATTAAGCTCTAGAACCAATTGTAAAGTTTCACCCTATCTCAGGTGAATTATTCCTTTGCCTGAAATAAGTACCTTGAATCTTTTCCCACTCCTTTTCCTGCCCTTATCACCTGCAAATGGCAACGT
The DNA here is from genome assembly GCF_003369695.1 of Bos indicus x Bos taurus. NCBI lineage: Eukaryota > Metazoa > Chordata > Mammalia > Artiodactyla > Bovidae > Bos > Bos indicus x Bos taurus. The sequence goes on along the minus strand of NC_040105.1, from coordinate 92,760,225 downwards.
GGGAACAGATGATTAAGGTTAGAAGTATAGTCAAGACTTCATGAAGATCAAGGTAAACTGGTTCACTCTGGCGATTCAGTTCATTGTCTTACCCCAATAGTATTCTGTGTAACAAAATGCTGTTAGGTAACAGTAACGCAGAACTAAAGAACCTCTTGATGAAAGTGAAAGAAGAGAGTGAAAAAGCTGGCTTACAACTCAACATTCAAGAACTAAGAACACAGCATCTGGTCCCATCACTTCATGGCAAATAGATGGGGAAACAATGGAAACAGTGACAGACTTTATTTTGGGGGTGCTTCAAAATCATTGCAGATGGTGACGGCAGCCATGAAATTAAAAGATGCTTGCTCCTTGGAAGAAAAGTTATGACCAACCTAGACAGCATATTCAAAAGCAGAGACATTACTTTGCCAACAAAGGTCCGTCTAGTCAAAGCTATGGTTTTTCCAGTAGTCATGTATGGATGTGAGAGTTGGACTATAACGAAAGCTGAGCACTGAAGAATTGATGCTTTTGAACTGTGGTGTTGGAGAAGACTCTTGAGAGTCCCTTGGACTGCAGAGATCCAACCAGTCAATCCTAAAGGAAATCAGTCCTGAATATTCATTGGAAGTACTGATGCTGAAGCTGAAACTCCAATTCTTTGGCCACCTGATGCGAATAACTGACTCATTGGAAAAGACCCTGATGCTGGGAAAGTTGAAGATGGGAGGAGAAAGGGATGACAGAGGATGAGATGGTTGGATGGCATGACCAACTCGATGGATATGAGTTTGAGTAAGCTCTGGGAGTTGGTGATGGACAGGGAGGCCTGGCGTGCTGCAGTCCATGGGGTCGCAAAGAGTCAGACATGACTGAGCGACTGAACTGACTAAACACAATTTTACCTTTGCATTGGATATCATAGTAGTTACTGAGCTAAATATTAGGTCTTGCTATCAGGTAGTAAGTGGAGGAAAGAATAGAAATACATTTTATTTGGTGCAATGAGTAACTTCTCCACCTAATAGCCAATAATCAGCTTCTATTTTGCAAGGTGGTAAAAGAACTATAGGACAGTTTTTACTATGCTCATAACTCTAAAAATAAGTTTCCATTTTATTGAGTTCCAGGCACTGTGCTAGGTGTATTGTTGAAGAGCCAAAAAAAAAAAAAAAAAAAAAAACCACTGGAGATTATCTAGTCAAATAGATTTATTTTATACTTGAGGAAATAGGCCCAGAAAAGTCAATCTACAAGTATTGTGTCAGTTAACGGGAGGGTCAGGTTGCCACCCACTGAGCTATCCTAAAAGGTCTTGGTCTCTCTCTTAATATTCCATATTCCATAGAATAACTACAGTCTCTCTGGGTATATTGATCTTTGGGAAACTGTTTAGTTTTTAACAGTACCATTAAAAAATGTTTCAAAATAATTTCTTTTTGTTTATATGGTCTCACATGGGCAAATTCTAAGTATTCTTCCAATTTGAATGACAATTCTTCAGCTATGAGACCAGAATCTAAAGGTGAAAAGGAAACTGCATTTTATGACTCTAGTGGAGTAAAAAAAAGAACTGCACTTTCTCCTAAAAAGAGAGAAAAGTAAAACCCACGATTTTAAGTGAGGTTTATACTGGCAGGCAGCAGGAGAGGGTAGAAAGACAGGTATTTAATTAGAAGAAAAAGAAGGAAAGGAAAAGGGTTACAATGTGGAGTGTGCAACTCAGCCTTCATTTCAACATGCACAGACCTCAGCAGACAGCTGGAAACCTGCCAGAGAACAAGGCCTTGGAAACAAGCTGGAAGACATTGGAGAGACTTTAACCAAAACAAACACCAGCAGGGGATGTGGTTGGCAGAGCTGAAAAAGCAAAGGACTCTATGAGTCACTCTGACATTAATTTTGAATGTTATCATGCTTCCATTTTGTTGTACAAGGTATTTATACATCATTTTATATACATATATATATTCACATATATATACATATGCACATATATATTATTTAGGTAAAGAACAAATAACATTACAATCATTAGAAATATACAATTTAAAATATATAAAAGTACATCCACTATCTCACTACTCTATTAGTAACATTTAATTCACTATTTTTAATGTGTAAATTTTTAACATAACTGTAATCAGAATATAAAAATAATATGCAATATGTAACACCATAAACATAGTTCTGTGCTGCTAGATAGCTTCATAAACATTGCTTTTCAGAGCAATGAGATATTAACTAAGTTAAGATAATTTACAAAGGGGAAATGATAAATGGTCAACAAAGGGTGGGGGAGATAGATTGGGAATTTGAGATTGACATGTACACACTGCTATATTTAAAATGGATAAACAACAAGGACCTACTGTATAGCACAGGGAACTATGCTCAGTATTATGTAACAATCAAAATGGGAAAGAATTTGAAAAAGAATGGAGACACTGAAACACAACAGTGTTGATCAACTGTGCTCCAATACAAAATAAAAATTTTTTAAAAAGATTTTTAATGAACTGCTAAATGCCAAGTATGGGCTAGCATTAGAGTGCAGTACTCTTAAAACAGTCAAAAGCTTTTCTCCACATATTTATGGTCCTGACCTGGTAGAGAGAAGCCCTTGCAGTAGGAAAGATGTGAAACCATATCCAATTTCTCTCCCCCTCGCCCATTCAGTAAAAGCCCTAAGCTTTAGGGGAAGGGCACCAAATGCTGTTCCTTCCAGGGTACAGATGAAGACCTGATATAGCTGGGGGAAATGTAAAAACATACTCAGTCCTCTACTTCTGGGGGAAGCACAGGAATCATTCCTGGATCCAAGCCATTTAGAGGTGTCTTACTAGTAATAGAAGGGCAGGTTAAGTAAGAAGGTCCCACTCTCATGACCTAGAGGCACAGGATCTGCCTAAGACAGGGGTTGAATCAGGAAAACAGAGAACTCTTTCCTGCCCTACTAGGTGCTTAGTCGTTCAGTCATGTCTGATATTTTGCGACCCCATGGACAGTAGCTTGCAAATCCATGGGATTTTCCAGGCATGAATATTGGAGTGGGTTGCTATTCCCTTCTCCAGGGGATATTCCTGACCCTAGTAAGAAGGGATGAGCAATATACATACCTCTGGGGGAGGCACGAGAGCACTGAGTGAGTATCTTTGAAGCACAGAGCACAAGGAAAAACTAAAGCTCATATCCCAGAAACTCAGAGTCCCCTGAGGTGGCAAATACCCCACAAAATACACACACAGAGCAGCATATGCATGTGCACACAAAACAAAAATAAAACAAACCCCCTATACGTTTCATATTTAAACCGCTGAAAAACAAAGAAGAAAAATTTTAAAGGCAGCCAGAAGAAAAACACAAAGGAACAAAGATAAGAATGACAGCAGACTTCAGAAACCATGCAAACCAGAAGACAATAGAGTATTATTATTAAAGTGCTGAAAGGAAAAACAGTAACTGTCAACCCCAAATTCTATATCCAATGTAAATATCTTTTGAAAACGGAGAGACTTTTCACACAAAGGCAGAGACTTAATTACCAGAAGCCCTGCACTATAAGAAATGTTAGAGGAAGTTCTTCAGGCTTAAGGATATCATACACAGAAACTTGGATTTAACCAAATAAATGATGATACCAGAAATAGCTCAAATGAGTATAAATATAATTTTTCTTCCTTTTAAATTACTCTAAAAGACAACTGACTAAATAAAAAGTAGTAGTATTGAGTAGAGGGAACAGAGTAGTAGTACTATGGGTTTATATCATATATAAGAACAAAATGTTTAACAACCATGAGCACAGTATACAAGCTGGGATACCACACAGTGAAGTGGTAGAATATTACTTGAAGGTATACTGTGTAATTTAAGATGGATATTGAAAAATCTTGATTATGGTAGTAGTTACATGATTTGACATATTTGTCCAAACTCATGAAATTGTACACTTACAAGGATGAATTTGTCCAAGTGTAAACCATACCTCAATAAGCTAGTTTAACAGAAAGAATTATTATGCACAACTCACCTTTTACCCTCTTGACTTTTCTTCTTCTTATGGCATCACAATTCTGATGACTGCTGATGAAAACCCATCTTTCTGTAGCCTTACCTTTGCTTTTTGCCTTATAAAACAGGGTTTTATTCCTAATATCTGATGGTGAAGAGAGCTATATACCTTCAAATGAAAGAAAGTACCCAAATACACACACACTTAAATACACACCCCTGAGGAATTAAAACATGTGTAGAGCCATGGATATGACAAATGTGCCATAAAGAAGAGAAACTTGTATGCATAAGGTTTAGGAATCTATGCACAAGGTGGCAAAATTTGCTTAGATCACACAATTGTTAACTAATTATTCAGTCTGGATGCAACCGGGGTAACATAAACAATACATTTGCATCTGTATCACATCACTGTCTAAAGCTTATTGTTTCTGTTAATAGGTTAGGTCAAAATGACTTAAGAAAACTTTTATCATGAATATTGACATTCTCTGTTCCTTATACTTACCAAGTTTCTTTCTACTTTTAGGACTCTTCCACAATTCTATTTCTACTACTCAGTGTCTCTGCTATAGGTACCTTTGTACAAATTTTAAAGATCTCCCCACCCTACCTGGGTAGATGAATTTTAAAAAGAAACTCCTGGGTAGATGCAGCCCTAAGGGTACAATGCTTGGCAAGCAGAGGGCACCTTTGTCTGAATTAGAAGGAAGCCCCTTCCACTGGACCCATTTCAAGATACTTCTACACAACCCATAGGGAGAGGACCTGTGGTCAGCTGATAGTAAGGATCAGTCCAGGGATAGTGATTTGGTATTTGAGGGATATGCCTAGGGAAGATGAATCCTCCATTTGTACATATCATTATACAGGATTGAGAAAATGTCTATTCACCATATTAGAGAGTCAGGGAAGGGCACCTGATAAATGATAGGGCCACTAAAGCACCGTTATCTCCAACAGAACCCTTTACACTGCTCCTGCTCTACCTCAAATGAATCAGCATCATCCTCTACAATCATACCTTTGCTTGCTTATCTCATATTTGTTCTCCTGCTGTCAGTTTACCAGTGATTTCCCCAGGGAGGCTGACCCTTCAGTCTAAAATAAGCCCCCTTCTTCTTTACTTTTATATCACTAGGAATTTTCTTACAGAGATATATTACAATTGCAATTATATAATTATTTATGTGTTTACTTTTATATATTTGCCTCCCCCAACCCTCCCAGACACACACATACACACATTTAATCACTTATACGTTTCTAGTCCATAAACTCTAGAAGAGCAGGAACTATCTGCTTTGTTCACCAGTTTATCTCCAAAGTCTATCACAGTGTCTGTCATATACTTTGTGGTATATAAAAATCATTGAACAAATGCATAGATTTTCTTGTTAGATTATTTGGTAAACTATCACATACATATGCATATTCATGTACACAGGATGATATAGAATGCTATGGAAACTTTTGCAACATTCAGCTTAAAAGTTGAATGCAAGTAACCAGAATGGTATGGATATACAATATAAAATAAGTGATATTTTTATTTGAGTACATATTATTTGGATTAGTTGCCTTTTCCTTTGGCAATTTTATTAACTTTCTGCTAATAATGTTTAGATCTTAGGTTTTGTTGGTTGGTTCAATATAGCTTTCTAATCCATTTCTTTCATAATAATTCTCACAGTTGTCACTGAGCTATCTTAATTTGATTGTTCTCTCAAAGTGAAATATGCTTTGGCATTATTTGATTTGCAGTGTAGGGTTTTGACTTGCAATCATTGTTGTCATTAGAAAATGCAGAATGAAAACATAATGTAACTCCACTTACCAAATAGATTCTGCCATAAGTACCAAGGCCAATGGTTTTATCCAGTGAGAATATTCCAGTTGGATCCTGCAAAAATGTTCAATAAAACTTCTGAATTTTCTTGGAAAAACAGCTGAGCATTAAACTGTATAGAATGCTATTTTCAGTCTGCCTTGTTCCCTTAGAATTTCCATGGGAAGAACCTAAGTTTTATTTACCAAAAGAATAAAGATATCACAATCTCCCTGGACTGAGTGTACTATTTTTTTAAAAAAAGCAATTGTGTGAACATTAAATAGTTGTACAATTGATTATCATAAAACTGTGAAATTGGTACAATCATGTCTAGGTGAGGCATATTCATAATTTAATTAGAAATACTATTAGAAGTAGAAAGAAATTTATTTACTTGCAATGACAAACTCTTTTCATATCCATCTTTTGAGTGCTAACCAGAAAGGCAGAAAGTGTACCGTACAGTAATGGTAATATTGAGTAGATATATAACGATAAGTAGATATTGGCTATAAAGTCTAAATTATTTATATAATAGGAATTTCCCAGGTGACTCAGTCAGTAAAGAATCTATCTGCAATGCAGGAGACCTGGGTTGGACCCCTGGGTTGGGAAGATCCCTTGGAGAAGGAAATGGCAACCCACTCCAGTATTTTTGCCTGTGGACATAGGAGCCTATCAGGCTATAATCCATGGGGTTGCAAAGAGACGGACATGACTGGGCAACTAACACACACACACAAACACACAAACACACACTTCTTAAGAAGAACATTGCTTCTAAATATGAATAACAAAGCAAGATCATGGCAATAAAAGAGTATCATTTAAAAAAAAGACAGAGTTGCTTTTGTTTGTTTTTAAGTTAATCTTTACATCAGCTGAATATGTTTTCATGGCACAAATTCACTGTTGATACAGTCTGTGTCTTAACCTTAAATGTGACATCATAGAAGACAAAATACAACATGTTTATCAACAGTTTTCTGAGGTTTCCACATTCATCCTTAAACATTATTTTCTTATCTTAAAATATTGATATTAATTTCCTGTTCACCACAAAACATGGTTTCTTGAACTTTATCACTACTTAAACTCTTATCCTAGCAGCTTATTATGCTATTTTGGCAAAACATTATGAGACATGAGTAGATACCAGTTTACACACAAAGTAACTGGAGCATTGGCAAATTCTTGGAAATTCACACGCCTTATAGAAAGCACATTTTATATACACAAACTTCATGTAACCTTGTTTGAAAATGTTTTTATCATTGTGACAAATATGAGCTAAACAGAAAAACTATTGAGCAAATGCAATGTATATGACTGAAATTATAGACTCCTTTAAACTGGTGTGATATTTGTGTAATCTAGCAAAACTGTCATAGGAAAATGACACAGCTCTGGGATTACTTTAATCAACAAATATTCACCTGGACAGAGTCAGGAGACTGAAAGTTTAGCCCCAGTTCTGCCTTTAATTAACTATATGATTTTGTGTAAGTTACTTTCTCTGGGACTCAGTTTTAACATATATAAAATAAAGGTGCTGTGTTAGGTGACTTCCTAGCTCTAAAATTCTTTGGAAAAAAAATCAGATTCTGACATTTGAAAATCCAGATGCTTCCAATGCACTGATATGACAATTGCTAGTAGGCTACTTTCTTAAAATTCTCATTAAAATCAGTGCCACAATATGCACAATATCATTGTAGGAAAACAGTTCTAAGAAACACTCCCAATGAAAATGAAAAGTTTTTTAAACTATAATTTTGAGAATATAATAAAAGTAAAAACAGAAGTATAGTGGGTTTTGATAATAACCATATCATTATTGTTATAATTCATTGAAAAAATTATGGGAAAAAGCCAACAAAGAATTTCCTAAGGTTCGGCTTGAAGAGCTTATCAATTTAACATATTCGTTTAAAGGAGATCTTTGTGGAATTTATATGAGACATTATTAATTCTGGAGAAATAGTCTCTAGTCATTGGTCAAAAGAATCAACTATATTAGCTGGTTCTTATTGGTAAACCATTCTTTGTATAGTTCAGGCTGCATTTTAGCTTAAAAAAAAAAGAAAAGATACCATATATCAGAGAATCACTGCATTATCTGAACATGTTTATTTCCAAATCTTTGAACACAGTCTTTAATTTCTTTAATTCCTTTTCTAGCCCTCAATAATGTAAGTACTATACTCATACTTGAACTCAAGTATCTATTTACTCAAAAAAGACACTAAGGAAACAAACGGGAGAATAAAATGCCTGTGCAATTCTTGGCGGCCTTATTTTATCTATATTCATATTGTTTAGAAATTTCTTCCTGATCACAAATGACTGAAACATCTTAAATTCATTCTCCTCATGCTTATACTTAAAGAAGGTTTAAAAAACTTTTTCTTCTGTTCTTAATGGAAGCTAACTCTAGTATTCATTCACTCTAAGAGTATTTTTTCATTAGTTTTATACAAGATTTTTTGTTTCTGTCTCCACATTAATCTTTCAAAACTAAATGTCAAACTGAGCAAAAAGAGGAGGGGTCTATGCTAATGACTAGGATAACATTACACAATTTCTTATATCAAATTTTCCACTGAATTATAGTCAGAGAAAGTTTATTCTAGGCTCCCAAGGGAGGAAGTACTGAGAAGTCAACTTTTTTTTTTTTTTTTGGTGACTGTGAAATTGAAGGATTCTCACTAGCAGGGTCTTTATGATTACTTGGTCCTCTCCTCTGCCCTGCTATTTACAGATAAGAAAAACAGAAGAGGAAAGACCTTTATATTTATGACTGTTACATTAATTTAGAGAATATTTGGTGGTTCAGTACATACTTTGGTGTTCCATTTGGCTAAAATAATAGTTAACAAGAAGCCTTAATTTGTGAAAGTTTTCCTCAAAAGATAGTACTGAAAGTCTAATTTTTAAAACATTTTGAATCGTAAAATGTTGGGCAAATATTCTATACTTTGTTATATTTTTCTACGTGTCTAAAAAACTCCTGCAATTTAAAAGTCCTAGTCTGTTTGCCCCCTGAAATCTAGAATTTTAGGGAGATATTTCTGTCTTCTGAATTCAAGAAGAGGTAAGAAAATGATCACATTGATGGGTACTTGTATTAAGGGCTGGGGTTAAGGGTAACAGGAAGAAAAAGAACCACTAGGAGGCAGTGTTTGCTGGTCATGGGAGAGACACAGAGCCAGATCTACAGAGCCAAATACAGCAGAAATTAAGAACAAAGGGGAGATGATAAATGGTCAACATAGGCAGCAATGCATTTCAGATTTAGGGCAGTAAAAGAAAAACACAGAACATATTCTAGTAGTTAGCTAAAGAAAGAAAAGAGATTGCAAGTACCTAGAAGGAATAGCATAGGCTATTGTTCTTTTGTTTCAAATACTAGAAATAGTGACTTTAAGAAAATAGTTTATGGATAGAGAAACTGAAGATGGCAGATATAACAAAATAAGTGTCAGTAAGTTTCAGAGATATTTGGACGAGTGGGCTTCACAATTCACGTGGAAATTTAAAAAGGACAATCTCTTCCTCTAGACCAGTGTGTCTCAAACTGTGGACGGCACAGACTCTCCCAACATGAGACTCATCTGGGGATTCTTGTTTAAAATACAGATTCCCAACCATGGAAATATGAAAACAGCATTTCTGTGGATGGGCTCCAAGCTCATTCTTGAGAACTGTTCTGGTGCACTAACATAAAACCTACTGCTCTAGATACTGGGGCAGGGGACTGAGAAAACTGGCTAAAGTACAACGCTGTGTTGAGGCGATGCTCTAGAATACCTAATGGAGGATGTGCTGAATATTTCAATCCTTGTGGACTAGAAGGTAAAACTGATTCCAAAGAGGAGGCTAAGGGATTTGAGAGAGTGAAAGGTTCTCATGACTGAGTGTGGAAGGTAGTCTTGGTCTTCCACCCAGGGTGGTGGAAGACTGGGAGAGCTGGCAGTTTATATTTAAATATAAACCTAATGTAATTCAAATATGGTTTTTTGGATCATGTACTATTTCAGATCACCTCTGCCACTACTGTCCTCCAGGCCTGTCTAATCCTGACCCCAATATAGATTAGGACTACACATGGCAGTGTCAAATACCCAGGCCACAGTCGTGAGGAATGTCATTACCATATTGGGCACAGAAGGCAAAGGGACTATCATAGTAAAAGACATGCCAGATTTGGAGATGAAGAAATAGTTTCCAGTTCCAAGGATGGAGTGACATATGTACACTAAGGAAAAAACTTTATATATATGTATACATATACATATACATATATATATATATCCCCAGGTATTGCTGTTGGCAGGCAATGTGAAACACACACAGATTACAAATATATATATATATATATACATATATATATATATATACATACACACACACAAACACACACCTACATATAATGTTTTATATATATAAAACATAAGGCTTTTGCAATTCTTTTTTCAAAAAAGGAAGCACAAACCACAAATCTCTGTATTTTCTTCTCTGTTTTTCACCTGTAGGAAATATTTATTCAATAGTTAGTGAAAATGGAAAAATGATAGAAACCTATTAATTAACAAAGACAATGTAGTTTACCCACCTCTCGTTCTCTGATTATTATGTTCACTCTCTCATTTTATGTCTTTAACTTTAGGGAATTATGCAAAAAATGTACAGTTCCCCTCCTCTCTCCCTGTTTACACAGCTTTCATTGTTGCTTACTATTTTAGGTTTTAAAAAATATCTAATAGCAAAAGTGTCAAATAACCTTCTACCACTTTCTTTAAATCACAATTTTCACAGCCAGCCTGACTTCTCTCAAAGGTCCTTGTCTTGTGGTCATTTAGCTGGCCAACCCTGAAACGGACATAAAATATCAATTTTAAACTACACCTGTATTTAAATATTCTATACTCTGCATTATTCTTTTTTGCTCAGTATGAAACTCTAACGTCTGAATCCCCTCTCATTATCTGGCTTTTGCCATGTTGGTATATTTAGTGTTGACAAATGCCAACTTTTTTTTATCTCATATACATCCTATTGAGGATAATTATCACAAGGGATCTCAGTATACGCAGGTTTCTTTGCTTGCTTTATCATGTCTATTTTGCACCAAAATGCAAATTTCCAAACAGGTAACTTAGATATCTCTTGACCTCTTTATTTACTCTTATTTCTTCACCAAATGCAAAGAAATCACTAATCTATACCTCAGTGACCAAAGCAACAGTGAACTTTTCACATCTCTAAAAATTTTATGTTAAAAAAAAAAAGAAATTCTAAAAGGGGTGCTCTTCTTCCACTTGATTTCTTAGGGTTTAGACCTAGATGGATATTCAAAGGGAGACTTAGGCATAATTTGCTCATATGGTGAAGATCTCCATGATATAAAATGGCTCCTATATAATAGAAATTTAGAAACTGTTAGAAGCTGAGGACTTAATAAGATTTTCGTAAAGTCTGTAAAATGAGCCAAACATCAGCGCCCTGAGGTTTTGTATCTTCTTCCTGCGCCTGCATTAAAAACTACCCTCATCTTTCTCCCCTCCACCAACACCCAGAAAACTAATATTTCACTAAACTGCAGCCTTTCCCTTTATTATCTTGGCTCTCACCAAGTTCTTATTTCCCAGGCCATGACTGGGTCAGTTAGTCTGAGCCATTTTCCCCCATTTTTTTGTGGCAATCAAACCCCTTCTCCTTTTCCTCCTTGCTTTTGGGATTCCTTGCTCTGTCATTTCCAGGAAGTCTTTCCCATTCTTGCCTTTAGTCAGTTTTCAAAAGAGTTTATTTCAGCTTGCCTATCTATGTGTGGTTTCCTTATTTCCCCTAGTTTGCTTTTTTTTTTTTTCCCGCTTTCCCCCACAATACACAGATGATGTTGGAGGAGGGTAACTAACATTTTATTCGTTGGTTTTACACTTGGGAGCAAATCTAGTCAGAATATGAAAGTGCTGTTCAGAAAGGAAACCACCAATTGAGGCCTCCATATTCCAGAAATCTCATGTATACACCAAGTGGGAGAATACTTTTTAAAATTCTGTGAGTTTATTTTATGAAGCTGCATCAATAACCACAATGTTGATTATCTGTAATTCCACATGGTTATATTGAGGCTTCCTTTAAAACAGGCTGAGAACAATTTGCTAAAATGTTACCCATGTGCATTATCTCCTCCTCCACATGTTTTAGTGTCAAATTGTATAGGTGAGGCTTGGAGAATGCCCAGTGTTTGAGGGGAAGGGGAGTCTGCCATCATCAATAAGACAATATTTAAATGTAAATATGTATAAAATTAAGGCACTGATACTTTGAATAGTTCTATAACCTCGAGGTTAATATTTAGCTTTTACCAAAGCAAGCAGGCCACTGCCCTGAACTATACAGTTGCTTGGCCATCTTTCCAACATGGGTGCGTGCTTATTCCCTTTCAGAGAGTCCAGGGACCCTTTACATTCAAGAGGGTGCGAGTGAAATGCCAGTCTAAAAAGGAACTTGAAAAACGGATTTGGGTGGGATCCAACATCTGCCAGAAACCAGATGCCAATGAAATAAACGGCGCTGCTAAAAAAAAATTAAGTCTACTAATAACGACAGTGATAATAGCTCACCAATCAATCACAACTCCGGAGGAAAGCTGGGCAATTTGGGAACAGGGGAATCCACAAACGAAAACCACGAGAAAAAGTTAGCAAGTGATTAGCAACTTGAGCGCAATACCATTTAAACACAAATTGGGGTGTGAAGAATTCACTTCTTCCCCAAGCCGTCGAGTTCTTTAGCTCCCGCAATACTAAAACGTAATTAGTGCCCTGGCAGAATAAGGTTTTGCAAAGTGCTATTAGAAAGCGAGATGGCAACGGTTTGATTTTCTGGCCCGCTGTCACCTAGAAGGAAAGGTCAAGCCGAGAGTGGGCATCCCTTCTGGCAAAAGCAGCAGCAAACGACGGGGCAGCGAGGTGACATAGGAGTGCTCTCAGGAAGCCACGCGTCGTCGCTCTCCTTGGGCCCCCGCTAGGACAAGAACCCCAGGGCCACTAGACCAGAGGCCACATTGGGAAAAGGTCCCGCTGTTTGTGGCTCGCACCATTCCACTGCCACCTCTCTCCACCACCCCCCTCTAAGCCTGGCCCTTCGCCTTTCCGTGAGTTTGGAGCGACTCGGGTGCCCAGAGGGGCGCCCTCCCCAAAGCCCATTCTTGGGGGTTCCCTCCCGCACTCGCGATCTCCTGGAAGTTCTGGCCAAGCCAGGCTCCGGGACATCGGTCCCCTCCCTGGATGCTCAGAACTCGGAGAAGACAGCCCTTGGGGGGTGAGGGGGTCGACGGGCGTCCTCTACTCACCGGCAAGTGGCCTAGATCCGTGACTTCCTTGTCCCTCCAACCGCCAGGTCCCGCCATGGCTTCGAAGGGGAACCAGAGCGGGCGACTAGGTCAGGTACCCTCGCGGGAGTCCGAGGTGGAAGCGTACAGAAGTTCAACGAAGAGAGGGGAAGCGAGAGGGCCGGGGAAAGGAACGGGGAATCAGGGTTGGCGGCGTGGGAGAAAGAGGAGGGGAAAGTGGAGGGAAAAGAGCGAGGAGTGGAGAGAAGCTGGAGTTTGAGAGGCGGGAAAGCGAGTCTGGCTAAGGCGAGAGAAGAGTCCGAGCGACCGTCCCGGAGACCACGGAGCGAGAAGGGTGCTCCGCGGGCGAGAGCGCAGCGTCTGCCCGGGGCAGGGTGCGCCTCTTTCAGGGTGGGGAGGGGGGCGGTGCAAGGGGAGGGGGGGCCGGGGAGCAGCTCGAAGGCGATTGGTGCAGCGTCACGTCGCCAGGTGGGCAACCGAGCGCCGGGGAGGCGGGCGAGGGGGCCAGTGACCGAGGGAGGTGCTGAAGGACTATAACGGTTTGCTAGCCGGCCCCGGCGCCCGTCCCCTGCCCTGCAGCCCCCTCCCACCCCCTCCTAAGTCAGCCGCTGCGCCCGCCGCCCCCGCCGGCGGGTGTTCCACAGGAAACTTTTTCGAGGCAGCTGCCAGCCCCGGAAAACTGGTCCCGCTCCGCGCCGCTCCCAGTCTGGGCCCCACAGCCCTACCACAGTCCAAACAGCCTGCGCCCTCAACTCTCCACGAAACACTTGAGACTTTTCTAGTTGTCTGCCTTCTCTTTCTGCTCTGATTCTATTGCTCCATTTGTTGCAAAGACCCATCAAGCGAGATAAGGAAATAACTTACCACTGGGTTAAGGATCCGACCCAGGCGAGTCCCCGGTGCGGGCGGGGCCGGTAGAGAACATCAAGTGCGCCGCAGGGCTACCGCAGCTTGGCCTTCGAGGCCAGTAGCCGAAGGCAGCGCAGCGTGGACTGGACCGCTGCGAAGTCCCCTCGAGGTGGATTACATCTCTTCTAGTCCTGGGCTAGTTGGTACCAGGCCCGGGCTGCTCAGTCGGAACCGCACCTGTTCACAGGTGCTGGGAGTTAAAAGAGTCTGAGTCTCTGAAGCTTTGGTTAACCCGGGTGTTAAGTTTGCAGTTCGCCGCGTTCGCAAAGCTCAGAGAAAGTTCCTGCGTCCTTCCCTGTCTTCAGCTCTCTGGCCGGGTTTCATTCATTCGCTCCTTCCTTGCAAAACATTTCCGGGCGCTCAGGCTGTTCGCCTCCGTTTCCCCAGAAAGCGCAGGAGGTCCAATACACGGTTTTAAAGAATCTGACAAAAGCGCTTTAACTTGGAGAAGTAAGACACCTCTTGAAGAGTTTATGGGAAAAGGGAGTCGGTGTCTAAAACTAACCGCATTCTAAGCTCTTGCACTGCGAGGAACACTTTAGAAAACGTCCCAAAGCTGCTTACTTCCCCTAGCTCATCGACCACGTTGAAGCACCCTCGCTCTGAACGTGATGTAGGGGGTTTGTTTCCGGTTTCTTTCTTTTTTAGGCAAAAAAAAAAAAAAAAGAAAGAAAAGAAAGAAAGAAAGAAAAAAAAATTCTACCTCTTCTAGAAGGATTTAAGGAATAATTTTTCCCATAGACCTGGAGCTCACTATTTCTGACCCACGCCTTTCACTTTTGTTATTATTTTCTTTATATATTCGTGGATTTTGTTTATTTCGTGTCTGTTTCAATTTCTGAGTTTGACCCCTTTACATTCCTTAACCTCCGAGCCTCAGTGAGTTCTGTAATCGCCAGTCTATCTGAGGAACCCGGTCTCGCTAAATAAAGAAAATTCTCTGTGAACGGGTGCGGGGAAAACCAACTACTGCCTTCCCCCCAAAAGAGATTCGGTTGTTCTGGATCGAATTTTCGTGTTAATTCAAATATGATGTAAACCAAGCAAATTATATTTTCCAAGAATTCAAATCTTGACAACTCCACCGCACAAACTCTTGCTCTTTTTAACACAGTTTAAAAATTCCTGTATGATCGGTAAAACTCTTCTAGATCTCTCTGAATATTAATCTGAAAATAACATTTCATAACTAGAGCTGGGCAAGTGAGCTAGTTAATAGAAAGTTACACTTTTTAATACATAACTAGGTTTTAGAAATCAAGACACGGAGTCAAGAAATACAACATTTAAAGGATATCTAAAGAGAATCTTTGCTAAAGGGAAGAAGTGTTGAGACTTTTTTTTTTTTTAAACAACGTGGTTTGCTGACTGTACGGTGTGGGGAAATGCCCTGTAGCCCCCGATGGCAGAGACTGTTTTAGCCTGTCTATGGGGACAAGTCCAGACCAGGCAAAAGAATCCAGGCTAGATCATTGGGCTCTCTAGTTGCAGGGCTCCGTGGGAGGCTAGCGGCTTCATGACTCCATAGGGATTAGCCACATCGCCTGGTGGGACCCCCGTGGTGGGGGGAGGGGAAGGTAGGTGTTTGACCAGAACTTGACAGAGAATCTACACATTTTTTAAAGTTATTATTATTTTCAAGGAAAAAGGAGTCATGGAAGACCTTGGAAACTTTGCCTTGTAAGCTGGCATTATGGGGATTTTTGTGGCCAGCTTGGGTAAGGTCAGCCTGGCTAGCTGACCAGAAGGCAAATAGATGGCCCCTGAGCATGAGGCTGAGACAAATCCTGAAGTAGGGCACTTGTTTTCCACCTTCAGGGTTTCTTTTCCCCTCACCCAACAACCATCACTTCCCCTTCCCCCTTCCAAAGTGGTTTTTTTCTCTCTTTCTTTCCTGACCTCAAACTGCATAAAAATAAGCCCAGTCAATCCAGAGTCTAGAAACTTGTCAGATTGTCTTCTACCCAGAAATCATTTCTCTGCCAATACATAATTTCTTGTATATATTCCATCCTTTTCTCCTCCAATACATTTTGTTATCTTAAAGCCCTGTGCATTTTGTGACTTTTGGTTGTTGTTTTTAATAGCTAAAATTTATTGAGTATATGTTATATACTGGAATAAGTGTTTTGGAATAAGTGTTCTGGAATGTTCTGGAATAAGTGTTTTGTGTATGTTATCTTATTTAATTTTGTCAAAAATTCTTCCAGCTTTTAAATGATCTCTGTCTCATAGGCAGGGAAGTTGAGGCACAGAGAGATGGAGTAACTTTCCTAAAGCCTCACAGCTAGTAATTGGAGGAATCTGGCTTCCAATTCAGGCCGTCTGACTCCAGAACCCACTTGTCAATGACTGTTGAAGGGTCAGTGCATATTTTGAGACTGTGTGAAGAGGAGCCAAATTCAAAAAAGCTTCAGGGTAAGTGAGATCAGATGACATTAGTTAGGCCCCTGAGCTATCCAGTTCCCCCTTCCCCCTTTTCAGCCTTCAAGCCCTCCTAACAGAAATAACAAGGGCTTTATAAAAAGAAATGGAGCCCAGCTATAGCCCAAGTGACCTGCCTGAGCAGAGATTAC
Source organism: Bos indicus x Bos taurus (assembly GCF_003369695.1). Taxonomy (NCBI): domain Eukaryota; kingdom Metazoa; phylum Chordata; class Mammalia; order Artiodactyla; family Bovidae; genus Bos; species Bos indicus x Bos taurus. The sequence goes on along the minus strand of NC_040105.1, from coordinate 92,743,547 downwards.
CAAGTAGATCACCTCATAGGGAAAAACCATGGATTTCAAGCTTAAGAAACTTCCAGAGGAAAAAAATCCAGCAATTTTCAATGCTTGCAAAATATTAAAATCCATTCTTATTCCTTCCAGAGAGATTTTTTGGCCGAGAACAAACCTTATTCAGTGGAGACTTGTAGGAGGCTGTGTTTGTGAGCAATTGTACTTAGCTGACCTGAGATGCTAAATGGCAAGGTTACAGCCAGTTAGCTCAGTTGGTATGAGTATTGCAGACATGGTGCCAAGGGTATGGGTTTGATCCTCCAGAGGGCCAGTGTGCATCTCTCTACTCTTTGGCCCTTGATAACACCTCACCCCTGGGCATCCAGCGATGCCATTTTAGAAAAAAAAAAAAAGAAACTCCAATATCATTGCTTTCATCTTTGTATACAAAGAATTGCATATTCATTTTTCTCATGTAAATTGCTAACTACCATAAGCTGGAGAAATTACACTGACGAGTGTGTGTGTATTATGAAAAATACAGATCCAAAAGAGTCTAGGCTCCTTTTCCTTCTTTTTTTGATTTATACATTTATAATTGGCAATATATATCTTAATAGACACTTTAAAAATGAAATTTATTAAGCATTTAAGCACACAAAACAGTCTGCCATTTATTGTTTTTCTTCTACTTTGACACCTTGGGTATGAAAACGTAAATCTTGTAAACTTCTGTTAGGACAAGTTTGCTGCCTACAAATAAGGTTTACATAGCAATCTTCTTGAAAAGATACTTTGTACATTTGTGATTGTAAATACTCAAGGTCCAATATTTCCCAGTATACTTGTGAGCCGTCTGGGGCAGCCTACCTTTTAAGAGTCTGAGGGATTCCTTTCTGAAGGAGGAACCTCCTTTGGGAACCATCGGGCTAAAGAACCTGCTTAAGGTTTTCTTTTCTTTGGAGACAATTTTGAAACTGTAGGATTTCTGCTATAGTCCCCAACAATCTTGCCACTGATTCTTTGGATTTTTCCTATGTTTCACTCCTCTGAGGACAAAGCAAAAAAAAAAAAAACCTGATGTTTCTCGGGCTAAAGGTCATGAAATGTGCCTTCTGACCATACTTTGCAAAGCTTCTGTTACTTGTCGTGGAATGCTCTTAAGCTCGGCATGATTTGAGCTATGCTTGTTTCTAAAATGGGGCCCTGGAAATCTGATCCTGGCTGAACATGGGTCTTGTCGCTATTGAAAACTGGAATGCTACTCTAAAAAAAAGACAATTGTTTTATAAAGAGAACTAAAACAGGGAAATTAAAACCAAAAGTCAGATGAATTTCTGAAGTTAGCCATGGGACTTCCTTTTCCCCCATTCTTTTCACTCTTTGAAGGCCATGCCATTCTAGTCCTGGAATTCCCAACCCAGCAGCTTCAGGCTAGCCAGCTTGCCTCACTCAGCAGAAGCACAGAGGAATACATTTACTGTGATGGTAATGAGGCTTATGCTTCAAGACACCTCACTTGCACTTTTACAGACCTGGGAGTGGTACTAGTAATTCTGTATTGGCAATTTTATATTCTGTTTTGAAGTGGGAGCCCCAAATAATAAAAGCTTCAGATCCAACAGAACTTGGATTTGGCCCTGAATGCATAATGTATGGAGAGCATAGTAAAGTTGAAGTATATTCATGTGTGTGTGTGTGTGTGTGTGTGTGAAAATCTCCATAATATTACTGAGACTTACAAAATGAGCTGCAACTAGCAATCCACAAGTAGAGTGTGCATTTTGAAAAGAGAGAAAAATGAAAGAAAAGAGAAATAACACTGAAGTTGAAGAATTTAAACATCTACATAAAAAGGAATACATTACTTAAGTAGAATGGATATCCTTTTGACTGAAAATTAAAAAGAAAGAGAAAACGGAAATGGTATCATTATGAGAGTATGCTACAAACTAATGACTGGAAATAAATGGGCACTATTTTCCTGAATCTAGATCACAGCACTGCCACTAGGGAAAGAAATAATAATGATAGTGAGCATATTGTTAATGTTTTATAATATTGTATTAGAAAATATCAATGCATTGGAATGTCAGACAACTCAAAGTTGAATGCCGAAAAAGACAACAGTCTCTACCTTCTCTACCACATCACATTCTACCACCATAATCCCCTCCCTCTAGTTGTTAACAATTTGATGTACACCATTTTCTATAATGATAAGCTTTAAGAAAACACTTGTATACATGGTTCTCTCTCCTTATTCTTTTGTTCTTTTATTTTTTAATTTATATCTTGAGAAGTGGGATTCTTGTTCATGGTTCTATCTTGTAGAGAGCAACACATACATGTACAAATACACACAGAATCAAGAACGTTCTGAGAGAATATTACTTCAACAAAAAATATTGTGATACACTACACAATAGTGTAGGATAAGAGAGAAAATTGATGGAGAGCACTGACCTGTTGCACTTAGGGACAAAGCTCTAGGCTCAGAAAATGAAAAACTAAAAAAAAAAAAAAACCCTGCATATATGCTTGTGGTGATCTTTAGACTATGAAAGAAGTGTTGCAAATTTGAAAACAGGCAAAATTCCAATTTTCAAAACAGAACAAAAAAATAGATTTTAGAGACTACTGTTGTTGTTGTTTAGTCGCTAAGTTGTGTCCATCTGTTTGTGACCTTATGGATTGTAGCCTACCAGGCTCCTCTGTCCATGGGATTTCCCAGGCAAGAAAACTTGATGTTGGTTCTAGGGGAATTCTCACAGAATATTGAATAGATGGCTCCTAAGAGGTAGTCCCCCAGAGAAGGTGATGGCACCCCACTCCAGTACTCTTGCCTGGAAAATCCCATGGATGGAGGAGCCTGGTGGGCTACAGTCCATGGGGTCACAAAGAGTCGGACACGACTGCGCAACTTCACTTTCACTTTTCACTTTCATGCATTGGAGAAGGAAATGGAACCCACTCCAGTGTTCTTGCCTGGAGAATCCCAGGGACGGGGGAGCCTGATTGGGCTGCCGTCTGTGGGGTCGCACAGAGTCAGACACGACTGCAGTGACTTAGCAGCAGCAGCAGCAAGAGGTAGTCCCCAGGAGCAGGGATACGTTGATAAGCCTCTGTGACAAACCAGCTCATATTCTATTTTGAACATATTCTATTTTGTGACATCAACCTTCTAGGTACCCCTCAGTGAACCAGGCATCTTGTTATTCATGACATGACTTTATCTGGTGTCCTCCCACAATTGATGAGGGCTGGCCTCTGTGGCTAATAGAATATGGATGAGGTGATAACATATGCTTTATAAAGCTAGGTCATAAAAGACATTGAAGCTTCTATCTAGGTCTCTCAGATTGCTTGCTATGGTGGAAGCCATTTTCCAGGGTTTGAAGACAGTGAAGCAGCTCTGTGGTGAGACTACATGCAGAAAAACTAAGGACAACATTTAATACCATCTTGTCACTTGTGTAATGAGTCACTTTGGAAGTGAATTTTGTAGTCCCATTCAAGCCTTAAGATGATAACACTCATGGGTAACATCTGATTGCAAATTCATGACAGACCCTGAGCTAAGCCACTCCTAAATTCATGACCCATAGAAAACATGAGAGATAAGAAAAGGTTATATTTTTACACCACTAAACTTGGGGATGAATTGTTGTAAAGCAGTAAATAACTGATCAAATGAGTTGCTCACCAAGTAGATGAGGTTACTCCTATAGTCAGTCTGTCTTTATGTCAGCAAAGAATCTTATAATATCATCTTACACAAGATAGACAAATGTGGGCTGGAAAAAGCACAGAAAGGCATGATTAGATGAACAAAACAGTTGACTGATGAATCAATAGCAAACTGAAGAGAACTTGTGATACTGATATAAGGTTATGCTGAGCATAATGAAATATACATTCCAGAGTAGCACTATCCCATAGAACTTCTGTGGTGGTAAAATGTTCTATATTTGCACTGTTAAGTATTATAGCCTCTAGAAACATGTGGCTAATTACTTGAAATGTGGCTGTTACAACTTGGGAACGGGATTCTTAATTTTACTTAGTTTTAATTAAGACAACTTTAAATTTGTTTATACAGTGCATAATTTACACAGTGAATAAGTTAAAATTATACAGTTGCTAAAGGCCACTATACTGGACAGTGCAGCCCTCTATGATTTAAGAAATAAGGTTTGTTAAAATTTAGTGGAAAAATAAATAGAATCTTAAGGACAGAAACTCTAAAAAGAATGTGATACAGAGTTTCTGTCCTTGTCTTTGTGCTCAACTTATTTATCAATGCTGTAGGTGACAACCTGAAAGACATGCATGTAACTTTGGTTGATGAACCCAAACTGTAAAGAATTATTAATCTATAGGTTGATAGCATTTTTCTTAGGCCTGCCACTCCAAGGTCGAGTGAGGAGGGAGTAGAGTAAAGGCAGTGACTGGGCTGAGACATAAGGTAGTCTTTAGGTTTAGTTCAAAGGAAAGTGTTCCAAGGTCAGAATAGGGTAGAGAAGACAAGCAATAAATTGGTCATAGGTTGGGAGGCAATGAAGCAGAAAAGCTGAGAAGATAAAACTAGAGATGAGACTGGAGCTGCCAGGAAGCTAGAATGATGAATGGGTAGGGGGTTAGGAAAGGGAGGCAGGGGGTAAACTGAAGTGAAGCGAAGAATACACTCAAATGAAGGCCAGTTCCTGCAGGCTTTTGGCTGCCTTGTTTCTCTTGATTTTCCTTATGGCATTCCCTCTGGGCATGGGCTAGAGCATAATGTCAATTCTAAAGAGAATCAGACTGTTCAAGAGCCTGCTGCTGCTCTTGAAGCAACTGAAGTCGCTTCAGTCATGTCCAACTCTGTGCGACCCCATAGACGGCAGCCCAACCAGGCTCCCCCGTCCCTGGGATTCTCCAGGCAAGAACACTGGAGTGGGTTGCTATTTCCTTCTCCAATGCATGAAAGGGAAAAGTGAAAGTGAGGTCACTCAGTCATGTCCGACTCTTTGGGACCCCATGGACTACAGCCTACAGGCTCCTCTGTCCATGGGATTTTCCAGGCAAGAGTACTGGAGTGGGTTGCCATCGCCTTCTCCGTTCAAGAGCCTAGAATTAGTCTAAACCAACCAGATGACATTTTACAGATTTAATTATGAAATTTTACGTCTTGGTTTGAAAAGCAAATTATTTCATAAGAAGAAGGAATGAAAAACTAAACTTTAAAAGGTAATGTTAAGCTAGTATTGCAGTGATACCAGAAGGACCAGTAAGATAACCAAATCAAGGAGAATTTTCTTAATTGTACCCAGGTAAATACACCTGATGGAGGCTGATTATTTCAGAATATTACATTTAAACAAATTAAATAGTCTCCAAGCTAGGGAAAGTGAATAATGGTGACTAATTTAGAAATTATGACATTTGGAAAGGTTGAGGGACTGGTGATGTACAGCCTTTTGAGAAAACTCAGGGGGATGGAGTAGCTATCTTTCCATATTTTTAATGGGAATTCATAATAAAGGAGAATCAATGGATATGTTCCAAAAGGTAAAACATATAGCAATTTAAACAATATTCTAATAGTTATCACTGTAAAGAATTAGCTGCTTTATAAAGGAAAGTAATCTCTCTAACTGGAAATGTTTTAAGTGGAGACTACATGATCATCTGCCCTGGATTTGTACAAAGAACTCATGGATTAGAAGATAGATTGAACTAAGGCAACTCTAAATCCTTTTCAATTTGGAGAAACTGCAACTACAGTTCTTTTCCTCTATATGTTGTGGTCTCTGGCTATTCACTCAGAAGACATTGCTATTCTGTTTCCAACTTAGGGACATGTACTATCCTTAAGTCACACCCATGAAACTACATTTTATATAAAGTCACAGAACAAATGCTACAGTTGGTTAGAATGCAAAGACATAACTAGCTATTTTTATATGTGGAACAAGTGCCAAGCAATGCAAACATTGCCACCACTCCTTCCCTCTCCCTTTAGCATCCTTCTGATCCTAGGGGATACCACACCAAGTGCACTTTCATCACAATCTGCAAATATCTATTTCCATTTCTTCTGTTTTTCTCTTTGTGGTGTTCAAACATTAAGGAGGGTCTTTAAGGTCAAGATGTGTGTGTGTCTTGGAGGCGTAGTGTGTTACTTCTGGAAATTTGTGACTATGCTACTTTCCCAACCATAATTTAGGGAGCAAATCCAACCAATTATTCCTCTTGTAGAGCTTCCAAGAGGAATCTGTGAGAGTGTACATGACCTACATGATATACATTCTCATCCAAGGAGGATACTGAAGGCACAATGATAGTATTCTTTAGTATTTTTTTCCTTTTCAATAACCATACATACTCGCTGTAACAAGTCAAGTAATATAGAGATGTGTAAAGAAGAAGTTAATAATCACTTCTCCTCCCATCTCACACCACTGAGATAATCAGTGTTAACAGTCTGGGTTTTATATTTCCATGCTTTCATCTTTACTCATAAAAATATATGCAAACATAATATATTTTTCTCTATTTTTTAAATGAGAAGGGAAGATTATACTGTACATATCACTCAGCACCTTGCTTTATTTCACTTAATATTTTATATACATCAAAGCTAATAGTTCTAACTTACCATCTCAAGAGCTTCAGGAAAATACTTAGAGCTTTGACCACATAAAAACTAAAATAAGTCAATGGACCTGGAAAAATGTTTGCAATGTATATGACCAACAAATTCTTAACTTCACTAATAGACAAGAAGCTACTGAGAATTGATAGAGGAAAAAAATCTCCCTTATGGAAAAATGGGAAAAAGTTAGGAATACGCAATACACAGAAGAAATATAAGTAACCAATAAATATTTAAAAACATGCTCAACTTCATAGAAGTCAGGAAAATGTAAATCTAGAGGAAAAACATATTTCATTAAAATTATGAAACAAAAACTTTATTGTGAAATGAGGGTAACAGTGAAACTATGAAATAGTGGTATATAGAGTAAAGCATTGCCAACATCCATTGTTTCATCAAAAAAGCAAAAGAGTTCCAGAAAAACATCTATTTCTACTTTATTAACTACACCAAAGCCTTTGACTGTGTGAATCACAACAAACTCTGAAAAATTCTGAAAGAGATGGGAATACGAGACCACCTGACCTGCCTCCTGAGAAATCTGTATGCAGGTCAAGAAGCAACAGTTAGAATATGACACAGAACAACAGTTTGGTTCCACATTGGGAAAGGAGTACATCAAGGCTGTATATTGTCACCCAGCTTATTTAACTTATATGCAGAGTACATCATGCAAAATGCCGGGCTGGATGAAGCACAAGCTGGAATCAAGGTTGCCAGGAGAAATATCAATAGCCTCAGATATGCAGATGACACCACCCTTATGGCAGAAAGTGAAGAAGAACTAAAGAGCCTCTTGATGAAAGTGAAAGAGGAGAGTGAAAAAGTTGGCTTAAACTCAACATTGGGAATACTAAGATCATGGCATCTGGTCCCATTGCTTCACGGCAAATAGATGGGAAAACAATGGAAACAGTGAGAGACTTTATTTTGGGGGCTCCAAAATCACTGCAGATGGTCACTGCAGCCATGAAATTAAAAAATATGCTTGCTCCTTGGAAGAAAAGCTATGACCAATCTAGACAGCATATTAACAAGCAGAGACATTACTTTGCCTACAATGGTCCATCTAGTCAAAGCTATGGTTTTGCTGGTAATCATGTACGGATGTGAGAGTTGGAATATAAAAAAAGCTGAGCGCTGAAGAATTGATGCTTTTGAACTGTGGTGTTGGAGAAGGCTCTTGAGAGTCTCTTGTACTGCAAGGAGATTCAACCAGTCAATCCTAAAGGAAGTCAATCCTGAATATTCACTGGAAGGACTGATGCTGAAGCTGAAACTCCAATACTTTGGCCACCTGATGTGAAGAACGGACTCATTGGAAAAGACCCCGATGTTGGGAAAGATTGAAGGCAGGAGGAAAAGGGGATGACAAAGGATGAGATGGTTGGATGGCATCACCAACTCGATGGACATGAGTTTGAGCAAGCTCTGGAGGTTGGTGATAGACAGGGAAGCCTGGCATGCTGCATTCCATTGGGTCACAAAAAAGAGTAGGACATTACTGAGTGACTGAACTGAACTGAAGAGTAAAGCATAGTAGTTCCATCTTCACCTTTGCAGTCTCATTCTCCATGAGTTAAGAGTATTTATATTTACGACACAATTCAAACCTAAGCAAACCCATAACAAAGGATATTCTTTTGCATTATTTTTCCTAACTTTTAAAATAATTGACTTAAATATTATTTCAGTTTCATGTGTACAACATAGAAGTTACACATTTATTTACAATACAAAATGATCACCACAATGTCTAATAACTGTCACCACACAAAGTTATTACAATATTATTGACTATATTTCCTATGCTGTACATTACATCCCAGAGACTTATTTATTTTATAACTGGAGTTTGTACTTATTAGTCTTTTCCTCTATTTCACCCAACCCCTCAAGGACCATCAGTTTTTCCCTCTATTGGAATATAAATAGATACAAATATAAATAGATCCAATATTCTATGGATCTATTTCTGGTTTACTTTGTTTGTTCATTTGATTTGTTTTTTTTAGATTCCACATATAAGTGAAGCATTATAGTATTTTCCTTTTCTTACTGACTTATTTAACTTAACATAACACCCTCTAGTTCTATCCATGTTGTATGCAAATGGCACACTTTCATACTTTTTATGGGCTGAAAAATATTTCACTGTATTATATATGTATACATATGTACACATATATATCAGATATTCTTTATCCTTTCATCTGTTGATTGTCATTTAAGTTGCTTCCATATCTTGACTATTGTAATTAATGCTGAAATGAACATGTGGTGTATATATATATTTTTTCTAATTAGCGTTTTCCTTTTCTTCTGATAGTTGTCCAGAAATGGAATTGCTGGTAGTTATATTTTTAATTTTACAAGGAAACTTCATGCTCTTTTCCATAGCGGTTGCACCAGTTTTCATTCTTACCAAGAGTGCACATGGATTCCCCCTTTCTTAGCAACACTTGCTGCTGCTGCTAAGTCGCTTCAGTCGTGTCCGTTTCTGTGCGACCCCAGAGACGGCAGCCCACCAGGCTCCCTCGTCCCTGGGATTCTCCAGGCAAGAACACTGGAGTGGTTGCCATTTCTTTCTCCAATGCATGAAAGTGAAAAGTGAAAGTGAAGTCGCTCAGTTGTGTCCGACTCTGTGCGACCCCATAGATGGCAGCCCACCAGCCTCCCCCATCCGTGGGATTCTCCAGGCAAGAACACTGGAGTGGGTTGCCATTTCCTTCTCCAATGCATGAAAGTGGAAAGTGAAAGTGAAGTCGCTCAGTCATGTCTGAGTCTTAGCGACCCCATGGACTGTAGCCCGCCAGGCTCCTCCATCCATGGGATTTTCCAGGCAAGAGTACTGTAGTGGGGTGCCATTGCCTTCTCTGACAACAGTTGTTAGTTCTACCCTTTTTGATAATAGCCATTCTGACAGGTGTGAGGTAATAGATATCTCATGGTGGTTTTGATTTGCGTTTTCCTGGTGATTTGTGATATTCAGCATCTTTTCATGTACTTGTTGGCCATTTGTATGTCTTCTCTGGAAAAATATAGATCTTCTGCCAATTTTCAATCAGATTTTTTTATATAGAGTTGTATGAGTTATTTGTATGTTTGGGATATTATCACCTTACCAGATAAATGATTTGCAAATATTTTCTCCCATGCCATAGGTTGCCTTTAAATTTTGTTGATTGTTTACTTTGCCATGCGAAGTAGTTTTATATAGCTCAATTTTTAGTTTTATATAGCCCCATTTCTTTATTTTTGTTTTTGTTCCCTTGTCTGAGGAGACAGATTCAAAAAATTATTGCTAAGAGGGATGTCAGAGTATATTGCCTATGTTTTATTTGTGGAGTTTAAAAAATATTTATTTTAATTGGAGGCTAATTATTTTACAATATTGTAGTGGTTTTGCCATATATTGACATGAGTCAGCCATGGGTGTACATGTGTCCAGTTTCGGGTCTTATATTTATCTTTAATCCATTTTTTCGGTGCTTTATCTTGGCTTGCTTGTTTGTTTAGGGAATAAGAAAGTGGTCCCCCCACCCCTGAAAAAGTGGTCCATTTTCATTCTTCTGCATGTAGCTGTCCAGTTTTCCTAGCATCATTTATTGAAGAGACTGTCTTTTCACCACTGTATATTCATAGCCACTTTATAATAAATTAATTGGCCATGTAAGCATAGCTTTGTTTCTGGGCTCTCTATTCTGTTTCATCGGTTCGTGTATTTGATTTTGTTTTGGTGCCAGTACCATATAGTTTTGATAACTATACCTTTGTAGTAAAGTTTTAAATAAGGGAATGTAAAACCTCCACCTTTGTTCTTCTTCTTAGGATTGCACTATTTGTCCACCCCCACCCCATGGCTCCATACAAATTTTAAGATTTTCTGTTCTAGTTCTGTGTAAAATGTCACTGGGATTTTGATAGAGATTTCATTGAATCTGTGGATTGCTTTGCATAGTATGAACATTTTAAACAATATTAATTCTATTAATTCTTAAAATCCATGAGCACAGGGTATAGAAAGAAAGAAAATGAAGTCACTCAGTCGTGTCTGACTCTTTGCAACCCCATGGAATGTAGCCTACCAGGATCCTCCGACCATGGGATTTTCCAGGCAAGAGTACTGGAGTGGGTTGCTATTTCCTTCTCCAGGGGATGTTCCTGACCCAGGGATCGAACCCAGGTCTCCTGCATTGCAGGCAGATGCTTTACAGTCTGAGCCACCAGGGAAGGAGTCCCACACAGGGTGTATATTTCCATTTATTTGTATCATCTTCTATTCCTTTCATCAGTACCTTATAGTTTGCTGAGTACAGGTCTTTCACTTCCTAGACTAAATTTATTCCTAGGTATTTAATTCTTTTTGGTTCAATTGTAAATGGGATTATTTTATTACTTTTTTTTCTAATAGTTTGCTATTAGTGTATAGAAATGCAAAAGGTTTCTGTGTATTGACTCTGAAACTACAACTTTACTGAATTTATTTATAGGATCTAATAGTTTTTGGTGGGGTCTTTAGAGTTTTTTTATATTGTATTTGTCTGTACAAGTAGTGACAGTTTTACTTCTTCATTTCTAATTTGGATGGCTTTCTATCTTTTTCTTGTCCGATTACTGTGATTAGGGCATCCTATACAATATTGAATAAAAGTGGCAAAAGTGTGAATCCTTGACTTGTTGCTGATATTAGAGGAAAAATTTTCAGCTTGTCATGGTTGAGAATTATGTGATCTGTGGATTTTCCATATATGGCCTTTATTATGCTGAGGGATGTTCCCTCTATACTCATTTTGTTGGAAGTTTTTAACATAAATTTATTTGGATGTTGAATTTTGTCAAATGCTTTTTCTACATCTATTGAGAAAATCATATGATTTTTACACAGTGTTAACATAGTGTATCATGTTCACTGATTTATGAATGTTGAAACATTCTTGTATCCCTAAAATAAATCCCACTGGTATATGATCCTTTTAATGTATTGTTAAATTTGGTTTGCTAATAATTTGTTGAGAACTTTTGCATTTATGTTCATCAGGGATACTGGCCTGTAATTTTCTTCTTTGTAATGTCTTTATCTGGCTTTTATTTCAGGGTAATCCTAGCCTCATGGAATATGTTTGGAAACATTTATTCCTGTTTAGTTTTTTGGAATAATTTGAGGACAGGTATTAACTCTTTAAATATCTGGTAGAATTCACCTGTGATGCCACCTGGCCCTGAACTTTTGCTTGTTATGAGTTTTTTGATTACTGAGTCGATTTCATTATGAGTAATCCATCTATTTATATGTTCTACTTCTTCCTGATTCAGTCTTGGAAGATTTTATGATTATAGGGCTTTATCCATTTATTCTTTGTTAATTTGTTGGTGCATATTTGATTGTAGTTATCTCATGACACTTGGTTTTTCTGTGGTATATGTAGTAACTTCTCCTTTTTCATTTTTTATTTCATTTACTTGGGCTGTTTCTCTTTTTCTCTTAATAAGTCCAGCTAAAGTTTTATCAAATTTGCTTATCTTTTTGAAGAAGCAGTCCTAAATTTTCTATTGTTTTTTTTTATACACTATTTTATTTACAATGTGATCTTTGTCATTTTCTTCCTTCTACGAACTGTGGGCTTTGTTTGTTCTTCTTTTTCTAGTTCCTTTAAATGTAAACTTAGATTGTTTATTTGAGATTTTTCCTGAGGTAGGCCTGTATCACTGTGCACTTCCCTCTTAGAACTGCTTTTGCTCTGTCCCATAGCTTTTGGAATATTTCCATTTTCATTTATCTGTAGATATTTATTGGTTTCCTCTTTGATCTTTTCAATGATGCATTGGTCATTTAGTAGCATTCTATTTCGACTCCAAGTGTTTTGTGTTTTTTGCAGTGTTTTTTTTTTTTTTCCTGTAATTGATTTCTAGTCTTATACTGTTGTGATCAGAAAAAACGGTTGATTTTTCAGTCTTATCAAGCTTGTTGAGACTTGTTTTGTGGCTTCACATGTGATCTATCCTGGAGAATGTTCCATGTACACATGAAACAAAATGTGTACTCTTCCATTTTTGGGTGAAACATTGTATATGTATCTATTAAGTTTATCCAGTCTAATGTATCATTTAAGGCCAATGTTTCCTTGTTGATGTTTTTGGTCTGGACAATCTATAGGCTTCCCTGGTAGCTCAGTTGATAAAAAATCCCCCTGCAATGCAGGAGACACTTGTTTGATGCTTGGGTTGAGAAGATCCCCTGGAGAAGAGATAGGCTACACACTCCAGTATGCTTGAGCTTCCCTGGTGGTTCAAATGATAAAGAATCCACCTGCAATGTGGGAGACTTGGGTTCGATCCCTGGTTTGGGAAGATCTCCTGGAGATGGGTATAGAAACCCACTCCAGTATTCTTGCCTGGAGAATCCCCATGAACACAGGAGCCTGACGGGATACAGTTCATGGGGTTCCAAAGAGTTGGACATGACTTGATTTTTTTTAAAAGTAAGGTGTTAAAATTGTCTGATTGTATCACTATCTATTTCTCTCTTTATATATTTGCCTTATGTATTTCAGTGCACCTATATTGAGTTTATTGGAGAAAGCAATGGCACCCCACTCCAGTACTCTTGCCTGGAAAATCCCATGGATGGAGGAGCCTGGAAGGCTGCAGTCCATGGGGTCACCAAGGGTCGGACACAACTGAGCGACTTCCCTTTCACTTTTCACTTTCATGCGTTGGAGAAGAAAATGACAACCCACTCTAGTGTTCTTGCCTGGAGAGTCCTGGGGACGGGGGAGCCTGGTAGGCTGCCATCTATGGGGTCACACAGAGTCAGACATGACTGAAGCGACTTAGCAGCAGCAGCAGCAGTATCTCATTGTTGTTTTAATTTGCATTTCCCTGATGACATATAATCATCTTTTCATAAGTTTCAGATCAGATCAGTCGCTCAGTCGTGTCTGACTCTTTGCGACCCCATGAATTGCAGCACGCCAGGCCTCCCTGTCCATCACCAACTCCCGGAGTTCACTCAGACTCACGTCCATTGAGTCAGTGATGCCATCCAGCCAACTCATCCTCTGTCGTCCCCTTCTCCTCTTGCCCCCAATCCCTCCCAGCATCAGAGTCTTTTCCAATGAGTCAACTCTTCGCATGAGGTGGCCAAAGTACTGGAGTTTCAGCTTTAGCATCATTCCTTCCAAAGAAATCCCAGGGCTGATCTCCTTCAGAATGGACTGCAGTCCAAGGGACTCTCAAGAGTCTTCTCCAACACCACAGTTCAAAAGCATCAATTCTTCAGTGCTCAGCCTTCTTCACATTCCAACTCTCACATCCATACATGACCACAGGAAAAACCATAGCCTTGACTAGACGGACCTTTGCCATCAATATAGCTTCTTTGAGCTTCCCTGGTGCAGGAGACATGGGTTCGATCCCTGGGTCAGGGAAGATTCCCTGGAGAAGGAAATGGAAACCCACTCCAGTATTTTTGCTTGGGAAACCCCATTGACAGAAGAGCCTGGCAGGCTGCAGTCCATGGGGTCACAAAAGAGTTGGACACAACTTGGCGACTAAACAACAAGAAATATCTTCTTTGGTGATATGTCCATTAACATTTTTGGTCCATTTTAAAATTGGATTTGTTTCTTTGTTGCTGAGTTTTAAGAGTTCTTTGTATATTTATATAAAGAGTTTTTTTCTCAGATGTGTCTTTTGTAAACATTTTCTTCCATTCTGTGACGTGTCTTATTCTCTTGACATTGTCTTTCATAGAGCTGCTGCTGCTGCTAAGTCACTTCAGTCATGTCTGACTCTGTGTGACCCCATAGACGGCAGCCCACCAGGTTCCCCCATCCCTGGGATTCTCCAGGCAAGAACACTGGAGTGGGTTGCCATTTCCTTCTCCAACGCATGCATGCATGCTAAGTCGCTTCAGTCATGTCCAACTCTGTGTGACCCTATGGACAGCAGCTCACCAGGTTCCTCTGTCCACAGGATTCTCTAGGCAAGAATATTGGAGTGGGTTGCCATTTCCTTTTCCAATGCATGAAAGTGAAAAGTGAAAGTGAAGTCTTTCAGTCATGTCTGACTCTTAGTGACACCATGGACTGCAGCCTACCAGGCTCCTCCGTCCATGGGATTTTCCAGGCAAGAGTACTGGAGTGGGTTGCCATTGCCTTCTCCTTTCATAGACCAGAAGTTCTTAATTTTAATGAAGTCTATTATTTAATGAAGTCTATTATCAATTATTTCTTTCATGGGGTATGCCTTTGGTGTTGTATCTATAAAGTCATCAACATACACAAGGCTTTCTAGGCATTTTCCTATGTTATCGTCTAGGAGTTTTGTAGTTGTGGTCTTTTACAATTAGGTCTGAGTTTTTTGATTAATTTTTGTGACAGGTGTAAAGTCTATCTAGATTCTTTTTGGTTTTATTTATTTTTACATATGGAGGTCCAGCTATTCTAGCACCATTTGTTGAAAATACTATTTTTGCTCCATTGTATTGCCTTTGTTCATCTGTCAAAGATCAGTTAACTGTATTTATATGGGTTTATTTTTTGTTTTGTATTCTTTTCCCTTGATTTGTCTATTTTTTCCCACTAATATCACACTGCTTGATTAGTGTAGTTTTATAGTAAGTCTTGAAGTCTGGTAGTGTCAGTCTTCCAAATTTGTTCTTCTCCTTCAATGTCATGTTGGTTATTCTGTTTTTTTTTTTTTTTTTTTTGCCTCTCCATATAAATTTTGGAGGGCTCAGCTAGTAGAGAATCCACCTGTAATGCAGGAGGTCCCAGTTCAATTTCTGAATTGGAAAGATCCCCTGGAGAAAGGATAGGCTACCCACTCCAATATTCTTGGATTTCCCTTGTGGCTAGATGGTAAAGAATCTGCCTGCAAAATGGGAGACCTGGGTTTGAAGATCCCTTGGAGGAGGGCATGGCAACCTACTCCAGTATTTTTGCCTGGAGAATCCCCATGGAAAGAGGAGCCTGGTGGGCTACAGTCCATGGGATCAAAAAGAACTGGACACGACTGAGCAATTAAGCAGAGCACATCACACATTGGAACAACTTCATTTATATCCACATAATAATTTGCTGGGGTTTTGATTGGCATTGCATGGAATTTATAGATCAACTTGGGAAGAACTGACAGCTTGACAATATTGTCTTCCTATCTTTCTCCATTTATTTAATTGTTTGATTTAATTTATTGGATTCATGAAGTTTTTTGCATGTAGATCTTTTTTTTTTATTTTTTATTTTTATTTTTTTAATTTTATTTTATTTTTAAACTTTACATAATTGTATTAGTTTTGCCAAACATCAAAATGAATCCATCACAGGTATACATGTGCTCCCCCTCCTGAACCCTCCTCCCTCCTCCCTCCCCATACCATCCCTCCAGGTCATCCCAGTGCACCAGCCCCAAGCATCCAGTATCGTGCATTGAACCTGGACTGGCATCTCGTTTCATGCCTATTTTTTTAAGATTTATACCTAAGTATTTAATTTTGGGGGTCTCAAAGAGTCAGACATGACTGAGTGACTGAACAACAACAAATTTCATTTTGGTGAGTCCTAATGTAAATGATACTGTGTTTTAAATTTCAAATTCCACCCATTCATTGCTGGTATATAGGAAAGTGATTGACTGTGTTTATTAACTTTGTGTTCTCCATCCTGGGTGTAATTGCTTATTAGCTCCAGGACTTTCTCTATTGATCTTTTTTGATTTTCTGCTTAGGCAATTATATCTTCTGCAAGCAAATACAGTTTTAATTTTTCTTTCTCAATCTGTATACCTTTTATTTCCTTTTTTGTCTTATTGCATTGGCTAGGACTTTTAGTTGGAGAAGGCAATGGCACCCCACTCCAGTGTTCTTGCCTTGAGAATCCCAGGGACAGGGGAGCCTGGTGGGCTGCTGTCTATGGGGTCACACAGAGTTGGACACGACTGAAGTGACGCAGCAGCAGCAGCAGCAGGACTTTTAGTATGATGTTGAAAAGGAGTGTGGATGGTTAGGCCATTCAATATGGTTGTTCTCTTGCTGTCTATGCATCCACATACTCAACCAGTACCTGCTTATCTCACGATTGTCCAATCCTGTTAATTATAGGGCTTAATTAGTAACTACCTACAAACTTGCCCCCTGCCTTAGCTGCTGGTTTTCCTGGTAATTGACAAGCCGACCTAATGTCAATCCCTCCTTTCAATGGTGGCCTCCTTCTTTCCCAAGTAGTGAACATGACTGCTGCGTTCTGCTTGCCGTCTGCCATTCACAGTGGGGTGTTGCTCCAGGATGTTTGTTTCAGACAGGTAAGATCTCTTGTCCAATAAATCCTTGATGTCTCTGTCACTGTCTTCGGGCTCTTTCTTCAGTCTCAAGGCTGGCAAACTACAAGGTTTACAGGTCCACAAGGTGTAGCCCAAGAATTGACAAAGCAGCCAGGAGACCAAGGAATCTTGTGCTGAGATGTCAGGAATTAAGGACAAGGAACAGAAAGTTCTGGGGAAAATCCTGAGGTATCTGTCAATTAGCATGTGGGTCGCTGTGGCAGCTGACTACCATGAGAGAGGCCTTTCTCTTCCATTATACTGATGATATCCTGTTGGCCTCAGAGTCACTTTCCAGTTTAAATGTAGCAGCCCTTTGCTTATAGTTCCTCTGACTACATGTGGACGACTGGGGAATACAGAGAAACACAAGGATCTGGATTATTTATAAAATTGAAGCATACCCCCAACCCACCACCCATAAACCATAACAAATACAGGATTTAGGAAATATTAACTTAGGGGCAGGCTTGTGAATTGGATGTAGCCAGTTACCTGGAAGGGTTTGGTTGAGGCCTATGGCAATGGCAAAATAATAAAACAGTACCCATTAGCTTCTAGTCCCAGATACGGAAAGGGACAGAGCAACAATATAGTGTGAATAGAACAGCTACATGTAGTCTACAATGTATCACAATAGGTTAAGACATTTTGTTGTTGTTGTTCAGTTGCTCAGTCATGTTCAACTCTTTGTGACTCCTTATACTGCAGCATGCCAGGCTTCCATGTCCTTCACCAACTCCTAAGGCTTGCTCAAACTCTTGTCCATTCAGTTGTTGATGCCATCCAACCATCTCGTCCTCTTCATACCCCTCACCTCCCGCTATCAATGTTTTTGCCATTCCCTTCTCCAGTGGACCACGTTTTGTCAGAACTCTCCACCATGATCCATCCATCTTGAGTGGTCCTACACGGCATGGCTCATAGTTTCATTTAGTTAGTTAGACTGTGATCCATGTGATCAATTTGGTTAGTTTTCCATGATTGTGTTTTTCATTCTCTCTTCCATCTAGATGAGAATCAGAGGCTTGTGGAAACTTCCTGATGGGAATGACTGGCTGTGGGGTAAACTGGGTCTTGCTCTGGTGGGCGGGGCTATGCTCAGTAAATGGAATCCAATTTTCTGCTGATGGGTGGGGCTGTGTTCCCTCCCTGTAGTTTGGCCTGAGGTCAGACTGTGGTAATGGCTACCTCCATCAAAAGGATTTATGCCAGCATGCCATGGCTCCCAGGACTGTTGTATTCCATCCCCCTGACTGTTGACCCATGCCTTCACCAGAGACTCCTGTACACTCACAGGCATGTCTGGCTCAGTCTCTTGCGAGGTCACTGCTCCTCTCTCCTGGGTCCTGGTGCACACAAGGTTTTGTTTGTTCCCTCCGAGAGTCTATTTCCCTAGTCATGTGGAAGTTCTGTAATCAAATCCCACTGGCCTTCAAAGTCAAATTCTCTGGGGTTTCTCAGTCCCTTTGCTGGATCTTCAGGTTGGGAAATCTGTCATGGGTTCCAGAACTTTTGCAAAAGAGCAAGAACTTCTTTGGTGTAAATGTTCTCCAATTTGTGGGTTGTCTGCTTGGCAGCTCTGTAGTGGGGCTAATGGTGACCTCCTCCAAGAGGACTTATGCCACATGCTGCATCTTCCAGGTCTGCTGTAGTCAGAGATCCTGTCCCTGCGGCAGGCCACTGCTGACCCATGCCTCCGCAGGAGACACTTAAACACTCAAAGGCAGGCCGGGATCAGTCTCTTGTAGGGGTTCAGACATTACAAAAGATCTACGCAAGTCATCTAGCAATGCAAAAAACTACTATTGGGCATCTAAAACAGCTGTGTATGACATAGAGGCTCTCCATGTACATTGATAGTGACCAAGAAATCCACTTTACCAGCCATGAAGTTCAGAACCAGGCCAATAAAAATGACATACCACTGGTGTTTCCACCTGCCCTATAACACCTCTGCTGCACACTATGAAGTTCAGAACCAGGCCAATAAAAATGACATACCACTGGTGTTTCCACCTGCCCTATAACACCTCTGCTGCACACTAACTGGAAAGGTAGATGATCAGCAGTTGAGACTGGAAACGCTCTCAACATGTTGACTAGAGGCTAACTCAAGCCCTATGACTATAACTGGACATCCCAGGAGTAATCATCCTAGTGCTTATGCTATGTTAACCCAGAAGCAACTAGTCAACACCATCCAAGTTCAACTGTTGACCACCAAAGGACATTTGCTAACTATTAAGCAGGACAATAACTTACTTTTGCCCTTGCTATAGGATGCTACAGGAGGAGAAGGGGATGGCAGAGGAAGAGATGGTTGGATGGCATCACCGTCTTGATAGACATGAGTTTGAGCAAGCTCTGGGAGTTGGTGATGGACAGGGAGGCCTGGCATGCTGCATTCTATGGGGTCACGAAGAGTCAGACACGACTGAGCAACTGAACTGAACTGAAAAGGATGTACCTCCAGAGGAACACATTATCAAATGGTCATAGGACTAGTAGGTAAGGCCAGATGGTTTGGGTTTGCATCCCATGGGGAATAGGATTAGAAAAGGGACTTACAGATTTCATCTGTGTTCTACCCGGCCCCACCTAAGACTACTTTAAGGTAATAAATCCTGGCCCTCTACTGAAGAAAGGCACCACTATATTAACTTTGTGGTCTGTTATACTGCCTCTTCAGTATTTGGCATTGGCTATGCATACTGAGGGAGAAGGCAATGGCACCCGACTCCAGTACTCTTTCCTGGCAAATCCCATGGATGGAGGAGCCTAGTAGGCTGCAGTCCATGGGGTCACTAGGAGTAGGACACGACTGTGTAACTTTCAAGTAGACAACCTGAGTGACTTCACTTTCACTTTTCACTTTCATGCATTGGAGAAGGAAATGGCAAGCCACTCCAGTGTTCTTGCCTGGAGAATCCCAGGGACGGGGGAGACTGGTGGGCTGCCGTCTCGGGTTGCACAGAGTCGGACTGAAGCGACTTAGCAGCAGCAGCATGTACCTGCCCTTTGCCCCAGCTGCTGGTTTCGTTGGCAACTTATAAGCCAACCTGATATCAATTCCCCCTATAAATGGTAGCTTCCTTCTCCCCTGAGTAGCAAAGATGGCTGTTACATCCTGGCTGCCTTCTGCCCTCTGTGGTGGAGTGTAGCTCCAGGGCTTTTGTTTTGACTGTGTAAGATGCCACATCCAGTAAGCCATTGATGTCTCTGTCTCTGGGTTCTTCCCTCAGTCTTAATGCTGGGCGACTACAAGGCTTGCAGCCCAACATAATGGTAAGCGTGGCACCCTTGCCTTGTTCCTGATCTTAGTGGGAAAGCTTCTAATTTCCCATTATGAAGTGTGATGTTAGCTGTACGTTTGTTGTAGATATTCTTTATCAAGGTGAGAAAGTTCCCATTTATTTCTACTTCTGAGTTTTATCACAAACAGATGTTGGATTTTGAGAATTATGAAGGGCTTTTTAGATTACAGTGTTTATTCTGTGTCTATTAATATTTTCATGTAACATTTTTGGCCTGTTTTTTTCCTTCCCCTGTTAGTTGGGATAAAATGGTTTGAGTGGGCTGGAATTGGACATTTCACTTCCCCAGGTCAATTAAGTTCTGATTATATCTGTAAGATTAGATCAACAACTTTCCCAGAAGGGTGGGCATTAAGAACAGAGTATTCTGATATATTTCAAAATGGTTGCTTTACCTTTTCCCCTGCTGGAAGCACAAGGGGATTTTTCTGTAGTATTTACTGTGAGAACCTGTTCAACTCCTAGAGATAAGTTTCACAATATCACGAAGGCCTCTCTGACTGGGTCCCCCTGGAGTTTTAACTCCCAGACTTGTCCACACTGAGCCTCCCTCCAGCAATTCCTCATTTACAGTTCAAGTTTTTCTATCCAGGCACTGGTTCCCACAGGAGTTTCTGATTATGAGTTTCCATTCCTATTAACTGAAAAATCTCTGTATTTCCCTGTCTCTCCAATTTTGGGGGCAGTGCTTTGACCTGTGTCCTCCCCACTCTTATGGTTGTTGATTTCTTTTTTAGGTATGTTTGACTTTTTACTTGTTTGTTAGAGTGGTGATTTCCAAGTGCCTTACATATAGAAAAAGGCCTTGAATCTATTGATCTTTCTCTTTCAAGGGTATGAGCTAAGTGACTTAGCTGCCGCTGCTAAGTCACTTCAGTCATGTCCGACTCTGTGTGACCCCACAGATGGCAGCCCACCAGGCTCCCCTGTCCCTGGGATTCTCCAGGCAAGAACACTGGAGTGAGTTGCCATTTCCTTCTCCAATGTGAGTTTGTGGCAGTGGGTGTTAAAGGTGGAGAAAACTTTTTTAATATAGCAAAAATTATTATTACATTGAGGCCTATCATTTATTTCATTTTATCTAACTCTGCAGAACTCTCAGCTTGTTCTTTGGTATCTGACCTTAGCCTACCTGGTAGCCTGATGAGGAGACTTTCAACTAACATTGCCAATGTGCCAACTAACATTTAGAGTCAATATTTTTGTATGCCTCCAGGCCAGAAGAGCATTATGCTCGAAATCATCATTTCACTGAGGAATTATCATTGTAGTAGTACATTTTTATGGAGATTATATAGGAGATTAGTAACTTTCTTATTGAATTAATTCAATAAGAAACTTGCTTATTTAACTTATATGCAGAGAACATCATGCAAAATGCCGGGCTGGATGAAGCACAAGCTGGAATCAAGATTTCTGGGAGAAATATCAATAACCTCAGATATGCAGATGACACCACCCTTATGGCAGAAAGTGAAGAGGAACTGAAGAGCCTCTTGATTAAAGTGAAAGAAGAGAGTGAAAAAGTTGGCTTAAAGCTCAACATTCAGAAAACTAAGATCACGACCTCTGGTCCCATCACTTCATGGCAAATAGATAGGGAAACAATGGAAACAGAGACTTTATTTTCTTGGGCTCCAAAATCACTGCAGATAGTGACTGCAGCCATGAAATTAAAAGACGCTTACTCCTTGGAAGAAAAGTTATGACCAACCTAGACAGCATATTCAAAAGCAGAGACATTACTTTGCCAACAAAGGTCCGTCTAGTCAAGGCTATGGTTTTTTCAGTAGTTGTGTATGGATGTGAGCGTTGGACTATAAGGAAAGCTGAGTGCCAAAGAATTGATGCTTTTGAACTGTGGTGTTAGAGAAGACTGGAGAGTCCCTTGAACTACAAGGAGATCCAACCCGTTCATCCTAAGGGAAATCAGTCCTGAATATTCATTGGAAGGACTGATGCTGAAGCTGAAACTCCAATATTTTGGCCACCTGATGTGAAGAAGCAACTCACTGGAAAAGACCCTCATGCTGGGGAAGAGTGAAGGCAGGAGGAGAAGGGGACCAGAGGATGAGATGGTTGGATGGCATCACCGACTCAATGGACATGAGTTTGAGCAAGTTCTGGGAGTTGGTGATGGATAGGGAGGCCTGGCATGCTGCAGTCCATGGGGTCACAAAGAGTTGGACACGGCTGAGTGACTGACCTGAACCTGAGCAACTTTCTGAAAAGAAGGTTCTGATGCTTAATTTGGGGTAAGAAAAAGAATAGCTAATATTGGTTTTCCAGATTGCAACTTAGAGCTTCTTGGTCAGATATCTCAGTAAAAACAGAAACACCACCTAGGGCTCTTTTATGGTCTATACAACCCAGCATTTGTCTTATACTCAGAGAAAATTATGTCACACCTTTGATTTAATGAATGCTTAAATCATGAAAAGTACAGTGCTAGTGTTTTACATTAGTCATCTCATAGGAGTTCTATAAGCATGCTATTAATATCTCCACTTTTGCATAAGACCACTGAGGCTCATAGAAGTTATTTGTTCAAGGCAGAGTGAGAACTTACACCCAGTTTTGTGAAACTTTAAAGCTACATCTATGGCTAGGGTCAGCAAACTTCTTCTATAAGTGGTCATATAGTAAATATTTCTGGCTTTTTAGACAATATAGTCTCTGCAATTAATTCAATCTGCCATTGTTGAGTGAAAGCAGCAATAGAAAAATATAAATATATAAATAAATAAACATGGCTGTGTTCCATTGAATCATTTCCATATACTGAAGTTTGAATGTCATCTAATTTTCATGTGTTATGAAATATCATTTTTCCTTTTTCTTTCAACCATTTAAAATGTAAAAAACATCCTTAGATCATGGGGCATCTAAAAACAGGTGGCAGTCCAGATTTGGCTTGTGGAACCATGTTTGCTGATCCCTAATCTATGGCATCTCAAAGGTTGCAAAGTTTATTGAGCATGTAATTGAAAGACTTCATCAGCCATTAACTTTCTCTTAATAGCTCAATATGAGTCAGTCATTCATGCCCACATCTAAGCCTTTTTTGGAGATGTTTGTCTATTCAGTACCATATATGTACTGATTTTTATCTGGTACAAAGTAATCCTCTTCTAAGGATCTTTTCAACTCTTTTAGCATTCACTGAACAAGCCTGTATTTATTGAATTCTTTTTTTTTTCAAACTGGCTCTTCTTTATTTTGCATACCATGCCAAAGGTTTGCCCACTGTGCCAACATTTGTTCTATAACATAGTCATCCTCCAACACCTTCAGGGCATCTTCTACACAACAATTAATGACTCTCATAAAAATAACAAATATGTAACTTTTAAGTATTAAGAGTGATTGAAGAATTATACTATTGTAAATGATTTCAACAAAAGGCAGCCTTACTAAAAAGTGCTTAGACATTGCAGTACATTCCAAGAAATGCCTATTTTTATTTCCTGATTCCTTTAAACATCACTGTCTTGCACTTATCCCTCAATACTGAGAGATAATTAATGCAAATGGCTTGCTTACCAGGGCCTAGCACAGGGCCTGTCACATAGTAGATGCTCATTTGTTAAATGACTGAATGAATAAGCATCCCAGGTTAGCTGAAAAATTCCCACACCAATCAGATCATGCACATTGATGATTTTGATGTGACACAGCATAAGGTAGTTGGGTCTCTTCAAATGGATTTATTGGTCCCCCAAATACTGGCAGATGGAAGATGTTTTTGAGGCTTTTTTTTTTTTTTTTTGGTCAGAGGATTCCTTGGTAGGCCAGAAAACTAAATAGAATGGTGATTGGGATGGAGAATCCCCCAAGTTATTCTATATCTTTTTTTTTTCCCCTTTAGCTGCACCACGCAGCTTGTGGGATCTTAGTTTTCCTGACCAAGGATTGAAACTGGGGCCACAGCAGTGAAAGCACTGAGTCCTAACATCCAGGGAGCTCCCAATTCTATACCTTAAAGAACTTCATTTAGGGCAGAATTACTGTCTGGCAAGGGGAATTGTGAGGACTTCCTTGGCTCAGATGGTAAAGAGTCCACCTGCAATGCAGAAGACCCAAATTTGATCCTTGGAAAAGGGAATGGTTACCCACTCCAGTATTCTTGCCTGGAGAATTCCATGGATGGAGGAGCCTGGCAGGCTACAGTCCATGGGATCGCAAGAGTTGAACACAACTGAGTGACTAATACACATAAGGGAAAATGTGAAGTTAATTCTTGGTGCCTGTAGTCTTGGCTTTATGGTTTGTATTCTCTGTTAATCTGAATTAATGTGAGGAAAAAGTGGTTAATAAAACCAAAATTGTGGGTGTAGTTTTCACATGGGCCTTTTAGTTTTTGCTATGTTCCAGAACTGCAGACCCCAACACTAACCATTGTCAATTCTGTGCTATAACTTCTGGCTTTCATCATGAGATGGGCACAGTTTGTATGTGAATAGCTCAATACAAAACATCCTTCCACTACCTTGAAATGAGTTCATAGCTTATGACTTACTAGTGGTGGTGGATCAGAAGTGTCTGTAACCCTGGAAAAGATTTCCAAAAGGAAATAAAAGTAAGTGGGGAGTGATGGAAGATTACCATTTTAGTGTGCAAAAACAGAGAAAAACTATCTGTCATATCTCCAGGCACTGACTAGACTTTATTGGAAAGAAGTGGGATTCATTTATTTGAGGAATATTTGGGGGTGCTTTGTGTCAAATAGACAAATATGTGTCTTTTAACAATTGCTAGAAAAATGATACAAAGGATATAAAGAATAATAAGGAGAATGTCCTTATCTAAGGCAGTAAAATTAAAGCCTCAATGAAGAAATGACAGTTAGCTGAGAATGCTACCTGATAGGTATGTTTCATGCCTCATTTTCCCCTAAGTCCAACTGTTTTGTTGGGTTGGGGAGAATATTTTCTTTTTTTGCTGTGCCATGCAGCTGGTGTGATCTTTGTTCCCTGACCAGGGATCAAACCTGTGCCCTTGGTAGTAAAAAGAGTGGAGTTCTAACCACTGGACTGCCAGGGAACGGCTTGAGAACTTTTCCACTAAAATAATCTGTAGACATTAGAGAGCAACTTTTTAGATTCTGTGTAGAAAGGAAGGGAAATGACACATTTTTTGAGCATTTGCCCTGAACCAGACTCCTCACATATATTATTTCATTGTATTTCTTTCCTAAAAGAGATCCATGCAGTCTGCATTTTTCCATTTTGTAGATGAACAGACTGAGACTCCAGCTAAAATAACTTGCCCAAAGTAACATGGGAGTCTGAGATTCAAAATTAAGATTTCTTTGCCTCTGAAATCCATGTTCCTTGTCATTATACTATCATGCTACCTAGTAGTGTGAGTTAATTCACCAATAATACTAATTGCTACCAACTGGGAGAGGGGGACTTCCCAAGTGGCGGTAACATTAAAGAACCCACCTACCAAAGCAGGAGAGGAGAGGTGTGAGTTCGATCCCTGGGTCAGGAAGATCCCCTTAAGGAGGGCATGATAACCCACTCCAGTATCCTTTCTTGGATAATCCCATGGACAGAGGAGCCTGGTGGGCTACAGTCCATAAGTTTGCAAAGAGTCGGACATGACTGAAGGGACTTAAGCATGCACACACTGCATTAACAGCTTTAGGGACATTGTTTCACTTCCAATTAGCTCCTGCAGGAACTACTAATGTACTGTATATGAAGAAATCAGGCAAGGCATAGGAGGCTTAAGCAATTTGCTCAAGTCACATAGCCAGTCAACTACAGATACCTATAATCACCACATAATTTTTCAGGAGTTGCTCTGCTTGTCAATCTTTAGACATATGACTGGACTGGGTTTGATGTTCCCAGAGGGGCTTTGTCTTAAAGTTGGTTTGAAGGTAATGCTAATCATTCAGCTGGGTCCTCACATTTCTTCAGCCCAGGTCCAGATTCCCTGGGACCAAAGTGAGGTATAAAACAAGATCACTCTTCAAATGCCAAGTCAGTGGAATAAAACAGGATACTGTTGGTATTTTCCTTTGCCAAAGACAATGCCGTTTCCATTAGTAAATCTATAAAAGCCAGAAGTCACAAGGAAGGTTCAGCAAGAGAATGAATTCAGCCTACTGCCAGAAGTGAAATCCTTACCTGTGAACATCTTTTCCTTTAAATATAGTTTTCAGTACATTACTACTAATTTACATGTTTGAACATTTTCATTATGAGAACAGACATTTTGTTCTACTAAAAAAAAAAAAAAAAGAAAGAAAAAAAAAAAAAAACAATGCTCACAAACTGATTTGGCTAAGCTACTGGAAAATACCTGAAGAGGAGGGAGAGGGGGTGGACCCAACTTGTGAATCTGAGAGTATATCTCAGGTTCTGCTTTGCTTTTCATGCATCTCCTTCCCTCACCTAGAGTGAAGATGCCATCCCCATCATATATAGCTTCCTCTGTAACCTGGTATCCTCTCAGCAGTTTTACCTCCTCTCTGAGCAAAGGAGCTGATACATTAATCAGTAAGTCATTGATAAAGCTAAACATTTTCTCTTTCTAAGGAGAGTGGTTGAATTTTAATAATTTAACATGTATTACAAACTTACTGTATTCCTGACACTGTGCTAAATATTAAATTGAATAAATGTAATTAAGTTTAATCTATGATAATCCAATAAGGTAGGTATTGTTGTTATTAGTACCACCCTCTTTTTATAAATTTGCTAAAATGGGCTCAGATTGAATAATTTTCCCAAGGCCACTCAGCTAATAAATAGTACAGATATGCTTGGAATAGAAATCTGATTGAATCTTAAGTCTGTGTTTTTAACCATGTCTACAGTGCCTTATATGCAGAGTACATCATGAGAAACACTGGGCTGGAAGAAGCACAAGCTGGAAGCAAGATTGCTGGGAAAAATACCAATAACCTCAGATATGCAGATGACACCACCCTTATGGCAGAAAGTAAAGAGGAATTGAAAAGCCTCTTGATGAGAGTGAAAGAGGAGAGTGGAAAAGTTGGCTTAAAGCTGAACATTCAGAAAACGAAGATCATGGCATCTGATCCCATCACTTCATGGGAAATAGATGGGGAAACAGTGGAAACAATGTCACACTTTATTTTCTTGGGCTTCAAAATCACTGCAGATGGTGATTGCAGCCATGAAATTAAAAGACGCTTACTCCTTGGAAGGAAAGTTATGACCAACCTAGATAGCATATTCAAAAGCAGAGACATTACTTTGCCAACAAAGGTCCATCTAGTCAAGGCTATGGTTTTTCCAGCAGTCATGTATGGATGTGAAAGTTGGACTGTGAAGAAAGCTGAGTGCTGAAGAATTGATGCTTTTGAACTGTGGTGTTGGAGAAGACTCTTGAGAGTCCCTTGGACTGCAAGGAAATCCAACCAGTCCATTCTAAAGGAGATCAGTCCTGGGTGTTCTTTGGAAGTACTGATGCTAAAGCTGAAACTCCAATACTTTGGCCACCTCATGCGAAGAGTTGACTCACTGTAAAAGACTCTGATGCTGGGAAATATTGGGGGCAGAAGGAGAAGGGGACGACAGAGGATGAGATGGCTGGATAGCATCACCCACTCGATGGACGTGAGTTTGAGTAAACTCCGGGAGTTGGTGATGGACAGGGAGGCCTGGCGTGCTGCGATTCATGGGGTCGCAAAGAGTCAGACATGACTGAGCGACTGGACTGAACTGAACACTGCCTTAAGTCAAAAAGATAAAGCAGTAAGTGAAAGTTAGGCATCAGCAAAATACATAAGGGAGGTATTTGTAGGGTAATGAGGAAAAGGGAAGGAGACAGATGGTGTCTTCATGATACCCTTATAATCATGCCATGAATTAGGCTACCTATTCTATTCATTACTCATAATGATGAAGAACAGCTCTTCTAAGCCTAGTGTCTCTCTGTCTATCTATATCATTATTGAATGGGTGAAAATGTTATTTTTTGATCCTATGGATGAACAATGCACGTTGGTTCTAATACTAAGTCAAACCCTTTTGGAAAAAATAAATTTTTCTCTGGAGAATGCTTAGCATATGTCCCAAGGGATTTAAATCTGTATACTACTTGATAGTAACCTTTGATTTGTTAGCACCCCTTGAAATGAACAAACAATGCACATTTGGTATGACAGAATCTGAAAGTGTACTAAAGTTTACTCTTCTTGACTTGTGGGTTCTACCAAGTTTGACCATTGTGCCATGATCTGTTTACTGGTGAATCAAATAGTCTCAATTCCCAGAAGAATATATTGATGTCTGAGTGGGTAGTACAGCCATTAATTTGGGGATCTTAAATTATATTGGTCTTGCATTATTAGTAAGGTAAAAAGACAATTGTTTTTAATCTTTATGGATCTACTAACAGAAAAATGTTGCTAATATTCATGCCATTTAATATCCTTACTTTAGTGTATGGTAATTTTAAACAACATTTACTTCTCTCAAACTTCTGAGTTTATTTCAATGGATTTCCTATCCTCCCCCAGTTTCAAAAGTTCTGTTTCTCCCTCCCCCAAGTATTTCCTATTGAAGGAGGCAAGTTGGAGGAAGGCCTCAGTATGTTAATCATGTTGTATCCTTAATCTCCTTAGCCAGTCTCACTGGCTACCATCCTTTAGTCACTCCTACCATCCTTTAGTCACTTGAAGCTACTCCTTGGTCTTTATTTTAAAAAAATACCACTCATTAAATTTGTGCAAAGTAGCATTTTCAGTAATGTTTCTGGTTTCTCAGGATGGATATATATGTATTTTTTCAGTTGCTAAGTTTTGCCCGACTCTTTGTGATCCCATGAACCACAGCATGCCAGGCTTCCCTGTCCTTCATTATCTCCCCAAGTTGGCTCAAACTCATGTCCATTGAGTCAATGATGCCACCCAACCATCTCATCCTTTTACCCCCTTCTCCTCCTGCCCTCAATGAGTCAGTTCTTCACATCAGGTGGACAAAATGTTGGAGCATCAGCAGTAGTCCTTCCAGTGAATAGTCAGGGTTGATTTCCTTTAGGATTGACTGGTTTCATCTCTTTACTGTCCAAGGGACTCTCAAGGGTCTTCTCCAGCACCACAGTTTGAAAGCATCAATTTTTGGTGCTCAGGATGGTTATATATTATATGTTATTATATACTTTATATATGGCTTCCCAAGTGGTTCAGTGGTAAAGAATACGTCTGCAAATTCAGAAGATGCAAGAGACATGAGTTTAGTACTTGGCTTAGGAAGAATCCCTGGAGGAGGAAATGGCAAACCACCCCAATATTCTTGCCTGGAAAATTCCACGGACCAGAGGAGCCTGGTGGGCTACAGTCCATGGGGTCACAAAAGAGTCACACATGACTGAGAACACACATATACACACCTTCATTTTATTTTTTTCTTCACTATATTGGCTTCTATGCTCAAATCTGTCCTATAATATAATGACATTATTTCTCAAGTAACAGGTTTTTAGAAGCTTTCTGTTTACTTTTACCAACACACTGACACAGTGAATTTTCCGTTGGGGAAATTTTCAATAGTATTTGCACAGGCCTGTCTGGCTACAAAATTCCATTTATTTATTTATTTTTTTGCTTACTGGGCTAGGATTTGGCTTCCTTGGGTCTATGCCCTTGGCTTGGAATGTAATTTCATCTATGTAAATGAGGAGCCCAGTTAATGAAAGCTTTTTTGTTTTGGGGATGAATATTCTTCAGATATTAAATATTTTAAATTTACAGATTAAAAGTTTAAGTAATATTACTTATTTTTTAAGCTATCTTTAAAACAAGCTACTTTGTTAAGAAGAAATCCTCAAGCTCATCAATACAGATACTATATTGATTTCCAAAGGACAGAAACGTACTTTCAGGTTTTAATGCAGTTTCACTCTGATATAGAATTGTTTGTATTATCATAGGATGTATGTATTATAGGATTGGGATAAATGAGGTTGCAGTGAAAGCAACATGCTTCCTAATTATGTCTTTGTTTTTCTCTAAACATATTTTTGGAATACATCAACCTGGTGTCTGTTTAAGGAAATTCTGATGGGAAAAAAATGTCGTTCTATTTTGCTTTTATTGTCAACTTAAATTGAGAGACTTTTAATGTCTTCATTTTATTTGACTTTTTTGCTGCCAGTGTCAATTTCTACATGACCTATTGGGTTATTTGTATGTTAGCAGTGATGACTGCATTTTTATGAGGAAAGGAAGGGTCCTGCTGACTCCAACATCTGGGTACCTGCACGTCCTTAGCTGGATGGCCTTAGAGGGTGAAATGAGAGGTTTAACTCTGTAACTGATGTCACTGGGAATACCCACTTAAAGGTGATAGCTTTATGTAAATGGTTATTGTGTGTTTGCTACATTCTGTTTAACACCCTGCTCCTCTTGGGCAAAAGACTTGCCTTAATTCTCAGTGCTCCCTGATTGATTCATCCTTAATTCAATATCTTGCCCTATTATGAAGAAACACCATGTTTACTTTTTTGTATTTTAAAAAAAGAAACTCATGCTATATTTTCAGTGATCAGTACTTTCAAGGGTTTGTAGTGAGTATAGGTTGACAAGAGTAGAGCAGGAAGAACATTATTCTGTATTTGCTGACATTAGGTCTGGTCTTTGACCTGGAAGCTGCCCACTAATAATAGCTGCCCACTCCTTTTGCTCTTCTTTCTCCAATCAATAGGATTTACAATGCAGGCTTACATTGTATTTTCCAATTTTTCACCTTTCGGCCACCAAAGCTTTTAGGGTGGCACTTTTAATGATAGTTAAGGAGTGAAAATAAGTGCTCAAAAGAGAAAGGAAAAAGGAGAAGCAAGTTGAAGCATGGAGTGTTAATTGGGATGGGTACTTTTCACAAGGAATAGAAGATAGTATAACAGAAAGAGGCAAAGATATGGATATTCCAGAAATACCTTCTAAAGGATTTTACATTTAGACTGGATGTTTATTATTGGGAATACTAACACCTGCCTTGTGGGGTTATTGTGGAAATTAAAGAAGATACATATTGAAAGCATTTTGTAATCACAGATTTGTGTTATTAAATAATCACAATTCCAACAGTAAAATCTTCCAGTCTCCCTCACCCTCACAAACCCACCTCAAAAGAAGCCAGAAAAATCCTTTATGGTTCTCTTTCCTTTGACTGAGGATCTCTGAATGAGCATTAGTCCTAGAATCAGGCTATCTTGGTTCTATTTTCTGTCACTTTTTAGCTATGTTTTCATTGTACCAGTCACTTAACTTCTATGGGTCTTGATTTCTTTTATAAAACAAAGATAATATCTACTTAATATAAGTATTGAGAGTATTAAATATGCTATGAAAAGTACATGCACAGTGCTTAGAACACAGTAAGTACTTAATACATTGTAGGTCCCTTCCCACTGGTACCATTGTAGGTAGCCATTATAATCATGAAGAAAATTTTGTCAAAGTAGAACCTCTAAGCTAAGTCACTTCAGTCATGTCCGACTCTGTGTGACCCCATAGATGGCAGCCCACCAGGCTCCCCCGTCCCTGGGATTCTCCAGGGAAGAACACTGGAGTGGGTTGCCATTTCCTTCTCCAATGCAGGAAAGTGAAAAAGTGAAAGTGAAGTCACTCAGTCGTGTCCGACTCTATGCAACCCCATAGATGGCAGCCCACCAGGCTCCCCCTGTCCCTGGGATTCTCCAGGCAAGAACACTGGAGTGGGTCACCATTTCCTTCTCCAATGCATGAAAGTGAAAAGTGAAAGCGAAGTCGCTCAGTCGTGTCCGACTCTTCGCGACCCCATGGACTGCAGCCTACCAGGCTCCTCTGTCCATGGGCGTTTCCAGGCAAGAGTACTGGAGTAGGGTGCCATAGTAGAACCTCTATTATTTGTTAAATCCTACATTTTCAAAATGGCAAGAACCCCTAAATATCTTCTTTTGTATTCGTGGTTTTGTTAAGAATCATAAGATGATGATTACCAAGGCAGGTTTACAGTGAAATATGGAATAATCGGTCTACAGCTTTGCTCAGTCCTCTTTGTGGAGTTCCATGAGAGACCCACACTCGTTGGAAGAAGCTAACCTTAACAGAGAGGAATATGTTCTTTGGTTACAGTTACAGGAATAGTTGTGCACTCCTGGGAAAAAGCTCCAAATAAATGCATTGGCACTTCTGATAACCTTCTCTCTCTGTGTTGACATTTCTGTTACCTTTGAATAGTCCTTAATATTTTAATATGTTTAGGCAAAATTAATAGGCCATTTCCTGGCAAAGTAGGACTTAGCTATAACAGAGCCTGGTGGTTTCCATATGTGAACCTTAATATATTAATTATCTTCCAAAGTGTGCTTTTAGAATGCTTGACAGGCATATAAATTTACTGATATCAACCTCATCTGTCATTGTAATTGAAAAATGATGCTTTCATTTCTCAATGATATTCTTCATTTTCAAACTAGGCATTATATTCCAGTATTCCATATGCTGTAGATTTCTTTTGTCTTTTGAGACACTCGTGGAAGCTCTGGCAGAATTAAGAGACTGTCAAAGTTTTATTACAAGCATGGTTTAATTACTGATGTAGGGCAAAGGGTAAAGAACATATCATAGATGTTATAGCCAAAGCTGAGCTTTCCTACATTGCAGCTCCAGTTGTAAACATTTTTCTGTGATGCCTATAAACATTAGTGACTTACGCGTATACCCACCTTTTAAACATAGATCCAAGGGCTTCTGGAAAGCAACTAAATGGAGGCAGTAAACTTAACATGCAGAAGTATACAGAAAGATTGATTATGAGGTCTTTTGAATATTTCCCCTTAAATATCCCAAGGAATTCAGAAACTCTTAATCCCTAAAAAGGATCCTGTCAAGTTTAACCAAACCCAAAGAATTATTTGGGCCCCCAGCTCAGTAGGTACAACAATGGACATGTTCCAGGTTGAGACTGGAATTGATTTGAGGGTAAAAGGAATGAGTAGGTTTTGTCCATTTTCCTTTCCTTATATCACACAGATATGTTTGTTCCCCAGTCTCATAGGAGGGTCACACAGAGGGAAAAAGTGAGAGAGAGATAAAGTAATGGAAACGTGTGTGAAATCAAGAGGCAAAAATGGAGAAAATGTCAAGATAAAACTAAGCAGGCTGTTGCACTGTGATTTGGGCAGCAAAGGAAATGAAAGTCGGAACCAGAAACTCCAAGAGACTAGAGTGGTCTTAAGAGTCTGGTTGGCAAAGGGTTGGTTAGCTTAGGGAAGGTTCTAGGAATCTGAGCTCATACGAGAACTAGATTCTATTTTCTTTGTGAAAAAAAAATTTAAGTCTTTTGTGTTTTGGTTCTAAAATTGACTCCAACTTTATATAGGACTGGACTCACCCATTAAAATAATTTTCTTTTCTCATTTCTGGTATCCACTCAACTGAGTTTATTGAAACTTCATTTGCATAATCAAGGTCAGAGGTTTCACTGTTAAACTTTTATTTCCTTTTGTATTATACTTATCTATGCAAATTATCAACATGTCAATTACATCTTTATCAGCTTAAGGAGGATAAGCCCCATTGCACCCAACAAAAATTGGGGTTGTTACCAATGCTGTACTTTTGGAAATAAAAAAAAGAGTAATGTATGTTATCCTCAAGAAGTTTACAATCCAGCTGGCTTTCTCCAAGTAGTTTAGCAGCTTGTGGAATCCCCTTGATACTTCAATTCTTATTGGCTAGGTTAAGCCATAATAATATGCCAAGATCACAATACTTAAAAATGGCTGACATTTGAGCAGGATTTGACACTCATCCACATGGAAGCGTGATTCTTATTAAGAGATTGTGAAATATATAGAAAATAGGAGGTACTGGCCCTCATTACAGATCAAAAGTTTAGGGTGATTGACACTCTTTGAGCAGGATTTTTCCATCATTTTTTTCTTTTTTCCACCCAACCTAAGTGGTTTTGTAACTCTACAAAAGTCACTTAACAGAGACTGAGCCTTAAAGTCCTCAGCTGTATGGGGGGGGGGGTGATATTGTTTAACTTACAGGGTAATTATGAGAATCAATGAGGTAAAATACATAAAGTATCTGTGGTAGAAACCATGGATTGTTTCCCTAAATTCTGTATTATCCTTTTTTTCTTAATAGCAGAATGGGTAATTTTATTTTGCCACATGCCCACCTCAAATAAAGACTTCATTTCCAATCTCTTTTGAATCTGGGTGTGGTCATGTGACTAAGTTCTCACCAAAGGGGTCAGGTTGGAGAAGAAGGAACTGGCAAGGAACAGGGAGCAACCTCCAGCCAACTGCCAGCAAAGAATTGAATCCTGTCAACTTTGAGTAAGCTTGGAATCAGATTTGTCCCCAGTCAAGACTTCACATGAAACACAGCCTCAGCCAACACCTTATTTGCATCCTTGTGAGAGAATGCATGACACAAGTTGCAACTAAGCCATGACCAGATTCTTGATCCACAGAATTGAGTCATTTTAAGTTGCTAGATGTTGGTGTGTTTATAATGTAGCAATAGGCAATTGAGACAGGGATAAATTGTGAGTGGAATATGTGAATTCCAGAAAGTATCATATGGTAGTCTAACATATGATCCAGAAATTGCACATCTGGTTATTTATCAGAAGAAAATGAAAACATTAACTCAAAGATATTTTCATCCTCATTTACCTTACAATGGTAAAGATACAGAAACAGCTTAAATGTCCGTGGATAGAAGAATGGATAAAGAAAATCTTACACACATACACACAAAAATATTAAACCGTAAAAGAATGAAATCTTGCCATTGGTATCAACATGGATGGACCTTAAGGTCATTATGCTAAGCAAAATAAGTCAGATGGAAGAAGATAAATACTATATAATCTCACTTATATGTGGAATCTTAAAAAAAAAAAAAAAAAAGTTAAAAGATACAGAGAACAGATTGGTGGTTGCCAGAGGCCTGGCATGTGTTAAATGGATAAAGAGGGTCAAAAAGGTGCAAATTTCCAGTTAAAAATAACCAAGTCTTGTGGATTTAATGTACACCTGGTGGCACAGTGATAAATAATCCGCCTGCCAAGCAGGGGATGCAGGCTTGATCCCTGGGTCATGAAGACCCCCGTAGAGGAGATGGCAACCCACACTGGTATTCTTGCCTGGGAAATCCTATGGACAGAAAATCCAGGCAGGCTACAGTCCATGGGGTCACAAAAGAGCTGGATATGACTTAGCGACTAAACAACAACAGGGTGACTATGATTAAAAATATGGTATTGCATATTTTAAAGTTTCTAAGAGAATAGGTTCTCAAAGTTATCATCACAATAAAAATAATGAAACTACGTATAATGACAGATGTTTATTAGACTTCTGGTGATCATTTCACAACATATATAAATATCAAATCATGTACACCTGAAACTAATAAAATGTTACATGCCAATTATACCTCAATAATTTAGGAAAAGAAATTCTAGTTTTCTTTCTACTCCAAGTGTCAAGAATGAATATGATATACCTTGTGATGAAGTTCTTTAGGAATATACAGTCTAATTTCAAAAAGATTTTAATGGTTTAGCTAAATATTTTGGGTTTAGCTAAATTTTTTCTCAACTAAACTCTATTCCCAGCACTCTTCCTCTTAACATTTAAATATACTGGGTTCTCTACAGAATATTGAATCTTTTTTGTAATGGGAAAAATCAATTTTGTCATAGCAATATTCACCCCTAATTCTATCCATTGGTTTTAAAAATGGAGATTTCTATATGTTTCTTCTTACTTAAATAAGAATCTTTATGTGTATAATGAGTTTTGATTTTATCACTGGCAAAATGTATTAACTTACCCAAGTGCCTTACAATCTTGGAGGCTAAGTCTCCCCATTGGGGAGAGAAATAATTATATTACCCTCCTCATAGTATAAATTAAATGAGAAAACACACCTAAAATATTTAGCATAGTGTTCCACACAAGTAAATACTATATAAATTCAAATATGTTGCTTAAAATGTTATTATAAATACATTTCTCTAGGACAAAATTTTCAAGTTGACCATGGCCTTTTTAAATTAATATATTGGCTCTAGGGTCCTCTGGAGACAGTGCCTTAACCTGAAAGAATGAGTCAGATGTTGAAATACTCAGGTACTAAGGCAGACTAATAAGATGGGTTTGTATACCTGGACTTATGCAAAGACCTAAATACTTAGAATTTTATTCAGTAGCTGACCTTTGGTATTACTTACAACTTGTACAATGTGTAAGTTTAAGAAAAAAATGATGCTCAAATGCTGGTCTCTCTGGATTTTATGTACTTTTGACTGTGGGGTTTATCTGTGGGATAATTAATTTTGGCAAATACTTGCTGGCCTGGTTTTCTGGAAGTAAGAGATATTCATATAATCTGGTCCCAGGTCCCTGTGAATTTCTCTATGCTTCTCATCCAGCTGTTTGGCTTGCCAGAGACTCCTCAATACTGAAATTTTTATACAAAGCTCTTTGCTCTCCACCCCACCCAAGCAGCTTAGTTCCCTTAGGAGTGTGCTCAGAACTGAAATCACTGGAAAATTATTGTAGCTCCAATTGATGATAAAGAAATCCTGAGTTGGCCCCAGAGTTTAACAGGCTCAGATAGTTTATGAAAATGAGATTTTGATAGAGCAAATAGCATCTATAGGCTTTAAAGCTAATGAAGAAGTATATTCTTTATAGAGGATAAAGATGTTCTAACTTGTCATCATGAGATTTTTGTGTTTAATTTTCTTTTTCTAGTTGTATCTAGTTATGTTTATATAATTTATCTATTCTCTTTTTGAGTATTTGGGATAAGAATGACTGTATATACCTATATACATATGTAATATATGTATCTCTTTATCTCCAGTTCAGTTTAGTCGCTCAGTCATGTCCGACTCTTTGCAACCCCATTGACTGCAGCACGCCAGGCCTCCCTGTCCATCACCAACTCCTGGAGTTTACTCAAAATCATGTCCATCAAGTCAGTGATGCCATCCAACCATCTCATCCTCTGTCGTCCCCTTCTCCTCTCGCCTTCAATCTTTCCCAGCATCAGGGTCTTTTCAAATCAGTCAGCTCTTCGCATCAGGTGGTCAAAAATTATTGGAGTTTCAGCTTCAACATCACTCCTTCCAATGAAAATTCAGGACTTATTTCCTTTAGGATGGAATAGTTGAATCTCCTTGCAGTCCAAGGGACTCTCAAGAGTCTTCTCCAACACCACAGTTCAAAAGCATCAATTCTTCGGTGCTCAGCTTTCTTTATAGTACAACTCTCACATCTATACATGACTACTGGAAAAACCATAGCCTTGACTAGACGGACCTTTGTCGGCAAAGTAATGTCTCTGCTTTTAAATATGCTGTCTAGGAAAGTCATAACTTTTCTTCCAAGGACCAAGTGTCTTTTCATTTCATGGCTGCAGTCACCATTTGCAGTGATTTTGGAGCCCAATAAATAAAGTCTGCCACTGTTTCCATTGTTTCCCCATCTATTTCCCATGAAGTGATGGCACCAGATGCCATGATCTTAGTTTTCTGAATGTTCAGCTTTAAGCCAAATTTTTCACTCTCCTGTTTCATTTTCATCAAGAGGCTCTTTAGTTTTTCTTCATTTTCTGCCATAAGGGTGGTGTCATTTGCATATCTGAGGTTATTGATATTTCTCCCGGCAATCTTGATTTCAGCTTGTGATTCTTCCAGCCCAGTGTTTCTCAGGATGTACTCTGCATAGAAGTTAAATAAGCAGGGTGACAATATACAGCCTTGCTGCTGCTGCTGCTGCTGCTGCTAAGTCGCTTCAGTCATATCTGACTCTGTGCGACCCCATAGATGGCAGCCCACCAGGATCCCTGTCCCTGGGATTCTCCAGGCAAGAACACTGGAGTGGGTTGCCATTTCCTTCTCCAATGCATGAAAGTGAAAAGTGAAAGTGAAATTGCTCAGTCGTGTCTGACTCCTAGCGACCCTGTGGACTGCAGCCTACCAGGCCCCTCTGTCCATGGGATTTTCCAGGCAAGAGTACTGGAGTGGGTTGCCATTGCCTTCTCCGGTACAGCCTTGACGAACTCCTTTTCCTATTTGGAACCAGTCTGTTGTTCCATGTCCAGTTCTAACTGTTGCTTCCTGACCTGCATACAGATTTCTCAAGAGGCAGGTCAGGTGGTCTGGTATTCCCATCTCTTTCAGAATTTTCCAGAGTTTATTGTGATCCACACAGTCAAAGGCTTTGGCATAGTCAATAAAGCAGAAATAGATGCTTTTCTGGAACTCTCTTGCTTTTTCGATGATCCAGCGGATGTTGGCAATTTGATCTCTGGTTCCTCTGCCTTTTCTAAAACCAGCTTGAACAACTGGAAGTTCATGGTTCATGTATTGCTGAAGCCTGGCTTGGAGAATTTTGAGCATTACCTTACTAGCATGTGACATGAGTGCAATTGTGCGGTAGTTTGAGCATTCTTTGGCTTGCCTTTCTTAGGGATTGTAATGAAAACTGACCTTTTCCAGTCCTGTGGCCACTGCTGAGTATTCCAAATTTGCTGGCATATTGAGTGTAGCACTTTCACAGCATCATCTTTCAGGATTTGAAATAGCTCAACTGAAATTCCATCACCTCCACTAGCTTTGTTCATAGTGATGCTTCCTAAGGCCCACTTGACTTCACATTCCAGGATGTCGGCTCTAGGTGAGTGACCACACCATCGTGATTATCTGGGTCATGAAGATCTTTTTTGTACAGTTCTTCTGTGTATTCTTGCCACCTCTTCTTAATATCTTCTGCTTCTGTTAGGTCCATACAATTTATGTCATTTATTGAGCCCTTCTTTGCATGAAATGTTCCCTTGGTATCTCTAATTTTCTTGAAGAGATCTCTAGTCTTTCCCATTTTTTGCTTTCCTCTATTTCTTTGCACTGAGCACGGAGGAAGGCTTTCTTATCTCTCCTTGCTATTCTTTGGAACTCTGCATTCAAGTGGGTATATCTTTCCTTTTCTCCTTTGTTTTTCACTTCTCTTCTTTTCACAGCTATTTGTAAGGCCTCCTCAGACAGCTGTTTTACTTTTTTGCATTTCTTTTTCTTGGGGATGGTGTTGATCCCTGTCTCCTGTACAGTGTCTCAAACCTCCGTTCATAGTTCATCAGGCACTCTATCTATCAGATCTAGTCCCTTAAATCTATTTCTCAGTTCCACTGTATAGTCATAAGGGATTTGGTTTAGGTCATACCTAAATGGTCTAGTGGTTTTCCTTACTTTCTTCAATTTAAGTCTGAATTTGGTAATGAAGAGTTCATGATCTGAGCCACAGTCAGCTCCTTGTCTTGTTTTTGGTGACTGTACAGAGCTTCTCCATCTTTAACTGGAAAGAATATAATTAATCTGATATTGGTATTGACCATTGGGTGATGTCCATGTGTAGAGTGTTCTCTTGTGTTGTTGGAAGAGGGTGGTTGCTGTGACCAGTGTGTTCTCTTGGCATAACTCTTTATCTCCAGAATGAAGTAACAGAGATTTTTTTTAATAACATAATACATGTGACTTATTGATGATCATGGATTTTAACCAATGATGCTAACTGTCCACATATTTTAATGCCCTAGTCCAAAGACTAATTAATTTTCCACTAGTTGATGTGATAGCCTGCCTAAGTGTATTTAAAGTCAATTTCTTTCTCCCTGTTTTTATTGTGGCAAATCTACCTTATTCACACCCGCTTGGATGGCCACAACTTAAAAAAAAACTGAAAATAATAAATGTTGGTGAGGATATTGTGAAAATGGAACCTTTACACATTACTGATAGGAATATAAAGTGATGCAGCTTCAGGAAAACAGTTTAGCAGTTCTTCAAAAAGTTAATCTTAGAAAGAAAATATATCCCAGCAATTCCATTCCTAGGTATATACCCAAAAGAATTGAAAATCCATGTTAAAGAAAATAAAAGACTACTTGAATGTACATAGCCGTACTATTTATTCACAATAACCAACATGTGGAAACCACCCAAAGCAAATGTCCATCAGCTTATGAGGAGATAAACAAAATATATATCAGTATATTTTATATAATGGAATATTATTCAACTGTAAAATGAACTGAAGTACTGGTATGTGGTACAATATCAATGAACCTCAAATATGTGATGCAAAGTAAATTACGCCAGACACAAAAAACTCACATATTGAATGATTCCATTTATATTAAATATCCAGAATAGGAAAATACAGAGTCAGGAAGTAGATTGGTAGTTGTCAAGGGTAGAGGGGAGGAGGGAAGAAATAGTGATTGCTTAATGGGTATTGGAGACTTCCCTGGTGGCTCAGACGGTAAAGCGTCTGTCTACAATGCAGGAGACCTGGGTTCAATCCCTGGGTTGGGAAGTTCCCTGGAGGAGGAAAAGGCAACCCACTCCAGTACTCTTGCTCAGAAAATCCCATGGACGGAGGAGCCTGGTGTCCATGGGGTTGCAAAGAGTCGGACACGACTGAGCAACTTCACTTTCACTTTAATGGGTATTGAGTTTTCTTTTGGTGTGACGAAAATGTTTTGGAGCTAAATAGAGGTATTGGTCACACATATAATGCTGTAAATGTACTAAATGCCACTTAATTGTACATTTTAAATGGTTAGTTTTATGTTGCATGAATATCACCACAAAAATGTTTTTAAAAAGTTTTATCTTATTGGGTTAATGAAGGAACTTTACTGGCTTCTTTAGAAGACAGTAAGCCATCACATTCATGTTGCTTTCTTGGAAATGTGTGTTACAGCATTGAGGTTCACATTTTCTACTCTGAAGTGAATTGGGTTTTAGAGGGCAGAAGATTCAGAAAAAGATGTCTTTAAAGTAAGGATAAATGTTTTTTTTAAAAAACAACATTAGCCAGTTGAGTCCCAATGTCCAGTTAACTGGCTCTTAAACTCATCTGGGTCAACCTAATTCCTGATTATATATCTTTTGGGTGTCATAGATCATGGCCATTGGAAATCAATTAACTTGTTGCATATTATGCTCCAGTAACAATTCCTGTTTGTACTTCTCCAAATATGAATGTTATTTCATTTGTTTTTCTCTTTGTATTTTCTGTACATTTTCTTTGGAATGCTCTTCTTCTCCTTGCTTACCTAGCAAAATTTTACTCTTCTTTTAAAACCTAAGTTAAAGTATCACCTCCTCAAGAAGACATAGTGGAATAGCAGAAGGGAAAACTAGTATGTTGTACATACTTCTACTAGTCTACTTAGGACAGGTCATTATAATTAGGTGCTTGAGTTTCTAACTTTCCCCACTAGACTGAGCTCCTTACGGACAGGAGCCTTATCCGGTATGCTATGTTCTTTCTGCCTGGTAAATTGCAAGGCCTGTAAGAGGAATT
Source organism: Bos indicus x Bos taurus (assembly GCF_003369695.1). Lineage (NCBI taxonomy): Eukaryota > Metazoa > Chordata > Mammalia > Artiodactyla > Bovidae > Bos > Bos indicus x Bos taurus. Next base: position 92,701,928 of record NC_040105.1, on the reverse strand, counting down.
CATAAACATATGTTAAAAGTCATTTAATTATGCAAAAGACAGTATGATATTGCTTTCCTTGGAGGCAAGAAAAAAATGAAAAGATCCTTGGAAATCTAGTAATATCTGAGAGTGATCTCAGCTGCTATAGAATTCTTTTTGAGAATTTTAGCTTCAAGAAATCCTGTCTCAAAGCCTCAATCATCTATCTTCTCCCAAGATATAATGTCTCTGCTGTTTTCTTCCCAGCTTCTCCAGTTCAGAAAGGTTCCTGATTATTTGTACTGGCAAGAGTATTTCCTGTAGATGCTGTTAATGTAAAATACAGCATTCTGAGATCATGGGATCTACACTGAAGAATTTTTTTTCTACTTGTATCTGCTGCCATGGCTCAATTGTTCTGAAGACTTGGAAACTTCTTTTGTGACCTGATTTTCTCTAAAAAATGACAACTCCCTCATCCCTAGAGCCCTTGAAGGTCTCTAGAAGCTTTAGCGAGGCAGATGAGTCTGCCAACCTCAGCACTCTGCCAGTTTCCATCCTGTACATGCTTTTAACCCTCAGGGTAGAGCAAATGCCTGGAGATATTCTTTCATAACAGTTATTTGGCAAGAAAAATAGAAAAAAAATGATAGCAGCCAAGGGTCACGGTTTCTACATTCTGCAAGAATATCTTTAAGCTTATTCTCCTTTTATTTTCGTAAAGGAAAAAAGTTCAATTTTTGTGACAACAACTTGCATTCTTTTTTGTTTTCTTCCTGGGATGGGACTATCATAGCTCTAACTCTAGACTGCTTATATTCTTTGCATTTTTGCTTTATTTGAAAGTGTTATGCTATACACCCTCCCTTTTTTCTTATTATGCATCTCAGCCTTCCCATGTTTAATTTTCAACTTCTGGAGGAAGACAGTCTTATTTGGGGACCACTGGCCCTGAATGGACACATAGATGGGCTTCTGGAAACATGCCAATCCTCTCAGATTTGTGAGTGGAGCAAAATTATGTATATTTGTATATGCGTGCATTTGTTTGAGGAATAGGATCCATAAATTTCACCAGATTCTCAACATGGTCTATGAGTCAAAAATATGTTCAAAACTATCAATGCATACAAACCTAGACAAATCTGCCTGAGAGACTTCTTCAGAGAATAAAATAAGTGTCTCTGGCCTGAAAAGGAGTTTCTTCTCAAAAGGAGCTTTCTCTTTCTTTGAGGAGTTGTCATGAGACGAGACTAGAACTTTCTGGATTGTAAAACAACCATTTTTGGGATTCTGCACCTAGAGATTGAGTCTCCTTGTTCAAGCTGCTGGAACTTACAGACTACTAGCTGACCTGTTAGAAGTCACATAAAAATCACCAGTTGTAGCTCCGAAAGGAGAAACAGCAAAGGAACTGTTGCTGGACTTATAAATCTTTTTCAAATATTTGAGGTCCAGCTGTTATTTGTAGGTTGCTGAGGAAAATGTTCCAGCATATTAATATCTGTGAATTTATATGTGTAAACCTGTGTACATTTCTTTATCAATCTGCATTTATTCAGCACTCTGAGATGATTTACACCCTCCCAGTCCCTGAAAACCCTGAGGACAGAGTGTTACACATACTCCCAATTATTTATGCATAAAAATATGAGGTTTGGCTATTGGACCCACTGACATAGCTAAACATTTTTGGCCTCCTCACAAGGTAAAGAGTGGAGATGTGGCGGTTTGTGGACTTGCATTCCATAGTCTGCATTGGTCTGTGGGGGAAGTAAAAAGTGGGGAGAAAAAGAGTTTCTTCAATTTATTAGGCTACTCTCTCAAAAATAGTTTCATCCATTGATGCACAATATCAGAAACAGTGCATTTTCAGATTTTGTCACCTTGGATCTTTAATTTCTGCCCTTAAATTATCCCCTTCCCCAATACTATACATTATGCATATGTTTGCCTTGGTGAGTTGGGCCAGGGTTACACGTGAAGTGCTTATATTTCGTACTTGGTACATTTTATTTCTTGTCTAGCATGAAAAAAGCAAGGACCGTGATTTAAACTTTATGTGCACAATGTTTAGCATATAATACTCAATATCTACTGATTAACTTCAATTTTCATGTTGACTAGTAATTTCTGAACTTTAGTTATGTAAAATGATATCTCTGACTCCTATATTTGGCAAAACTAATACAATATTGTAAAGTTTAAAAATAAAATAAAATTAAAAAAAAATAAAGGTATAAAACCAAAAAACAGAAATCACTGGACAAATGTGACTTTGGACAGCCAAATTCAAGCATTCTTTTCTTAGGGGTGGTCAATGTAGTTTGGATCCAGTTACATTGGCTATACAGGACAAAACTGGAAGCTTCTAGGACTTACTTTCATTCACACAAGCATGACAGATGGCCCTTCTAATAGGTGCATTAAAATACAGGGAGAAGAATTCAGTTTTCAAAACTGTTCCAAATGGTCAGATCTGTGTTATTTCGTTCAAGTCAACATCTGGCAGTGTGTAAAGCTTTATTGGGCTTCCCCAGCAGCTCAGTGGTAAAGAATCCACTTGTGGTGCAGGAAATGCAGGAGATCAGAGTTCAATCCCTCGATTTGGAAGATCCCCTGAAGAAAGGTGTGGCAACCTACTCCAGTATTCTTGCCTGGAGAATCCCATAGACAGAGGAGTCTGGCAGGCTATATGACACGGGGTCGTAAAGAGTCAGACATGACTGAGCATGCATGCAAGGTTTTATAAAAGGGCAAGTCAGATTGTTTCAACAAATCCTCCTTTACTGGAGTTCATTGGCTAACCACTTAAAATGTATGTGCTACGGGGGCAGGCACTTGTGTTGTTTTGTTTACTTTAGTAACCTGGAGACTAGAACAGTGCCTGTCAGAGAGAGTACTCAATAAGACTTTCCTGGTGGAGTCAGTCAACAAGAGCTTAATGAGCATCAATTATATGCCTAATAAAGTGGTAATTCCTCTGAAATTTAAATATGAAGTATAAAGAGAAATTTAAATATGAAGCACTCCTTATCCTCCATAAGTATAGAGTCCACGTGAGAAGATTAAATAAACAGACCTAAAACCAATGACACACTAACGCACCCAGACCAAAAACAAATGTTTGAGTTCTTTTTATGGCTCTGCTACTAACATGCTGGATTAGCTTGGACAAGTCACTTTGTTTGGGGGCAATATCATTTCCTCATTTGGAAAATTGTGGATTACATAAAATTAGATATTGAAAATAAGACAATGCTATATTTACAAATTCAGAGAAACAAGAGACTCAGGGGACTGTAATAGCCAGAGAAAGTGTCAGGTAAAAGATGAGCTAGAACTTGGCTCTGAAATATGAATATCATTTAATTTTATGAAGGGAAAAATTAAAAGAATTTCAGGAAGAAACACAGTACATGCAAAGGCATGGGATAAAATGAGTTTGACTTAGCTAGGAAGTCTTCAATAGATGAGAAAGTATTTTGAAGAAGAGAGAGGAATAAGGTTGCCAAGAAGGAGCAGTTCAGGGAGTAGGAGGTGCAAAGTGTCAGAAAAGAGACTTGAACTCAATGCAAGAGGTAAAATTCAGTCATATATAAAGTACATTTGTGTGTGTGTACGTATAGCGCTCAGAGCAGTGCCTGGCACATAGTGAACTACATCCATGTCTAAACAATTATGTGAATGTGTGTGAGAGAGAAGAGAGGAGAGGGTAGTGGGAAGTAGTAAATAAAAATTGTGTTGAAGGGTTAGCTTGACAATAGTGTAGTAATAATAGTGTTCAGCATGGATTAGAAGATGGATCAGCTAGATGGATATTTCTATCTGAACATAAGAGTCATAAGATCTACAGTCTTAGATCCCAGTAGAAAATATTCTTAGATATCAAGTTATTTAACCTCACATATAAAGTAGAAATCCTTTCTGCGTTCTCCCAGCCTGACAGTTTGTAATGACAGAGTTTACTGTTCTGCAAGGCAGCTCATTCCGTTTATGGGTATTTTGTATCCTTAGAGCTTTCTTACCCTAAGCCTAAATTTGCCTCCTCATGACGTCTACTCATTGTCTTGGTTCTCCCCTTGGGATTACACTGAATATGTCTAATTTTGTTTCTACGTCATATTCTGGCTCAATTTTCCCTTTTTTAGGAAAAAGAGAAGAGAAAAAAAAAATGTTTCCAATTTCTTCAATCATCCCTCCCTGGCATGACTTTATAAACTTCACCATCTGGACTATCTTATTCTGAAATCTCTTCAGACTGATAAAGTTCCTATTAGAATGTGGGTGCCCAGAAATGAACACAGTCTACCAGATGTGGTCAGACTAGTGCCGAGTTCCTCCCTTGAACTGGGCATTCTATTTGTATTGCTCTGTTCTAACACAGAGTTTGCTTTCTAAGAAGCTACATCACAGTATTGACTCATTTCAACTTCTGATTGCCTAAAAGCCACAACTATGTAATGACTTGACCTGGTGAACTTCCTCTTTACTGTTTTGGCCTTTCAAACCTGTTGATATCTTGTGAGTAGAAAAATCCAAGGGACTAAGCAGGTTGAAAAACTACTTCTTTCTTAAAAATGTCTAAGATTGTTGCTATTTGGCAGGGAGAGAAGGGACAAGGTACAGTTACAACACAGTAATTCAAGACTAATTGGAAGATCTATCTACTGTTGAATCAGTGAAAATTCTGAATCATTTTCTAATGTGAAAATAAATGATATTTGAAATAAAAAATAGTAATTGGAACAACGGCTTTGATATTTTCAAAGAAAGGATGTGTTAGCCATCTTTGAATAACAGACATGACTAGTAATTAACAGTATCTTACCTTACACACATTTCATGGTTAAATTCTTTAAAATAGTCCCTGTAAGGCTCAGTGTTGGATATTAATTTGATGAGCCAACATTTTCCCCTATACAGCAGAGAAGAAAATACAAGTAATAGCCAACACTTTTCTAGCAACAACTATATGTGAGGCTCTCTTCTAAGCACTTTACATGTTCATTTAAACTTCTTAAGGATTCCATAAAGTGAGTACTATTGTTATAATCTCCTTTGCTATTTTACAGCTGAGGAAACTGAGGTACTGAGAACTTAACTTCTGCAAAGCCAGTAATTTCAAATATGAAATTGCATCCAGACAGTCTTGCTCCAGAGTTGGTGTTCATAGTATTTCTCATACACAGTCACTCTTCTCATTCAGAAAGTGTGCGTGCATGTTAAATTGCTTGTGTCTGACTCTTTGTGACCCCATGGACTGTAGCCTGCCAGGCTCCTCTGCCCATGGGATTTACCAGGCAAGCATACTGGAGTGGGTTGCCATGCCCTCATCCAGGGGATCTTCCTGACCCAGGGATCGAACCCATGTCTCTTGCGTCTCCTGCATTGGCAAACAAGTTCTTTACCACTACACTACCTGGGAAGCCCCTCAGTCAGAATGCTGCTGCTGCTGCTAAGTCGCTTCAGTCGTGTCCGACTCTGTGCAATCCCATAGATGGCAGCCCACCAGGCTCCCCCGTCCCTGGGATTCTCTAGGCAAGAACACTGGAGTGGGTTGCTGTTTCCTTCTCCAATGCATAAAAGTGAAAAGTGAAAGTGAAGTTGCTCAGTTGTGTCCGACTCTTCGAGACCCCATGGACTGCAGCCCACCAGGCTCCTCTGCCCGTGGGATTTTCCAGGCAAGAGTACTGGAGTGGGTTGCCACTGCCTTACAGTATCTGGAAAATATCTGTAACTTGCTTGCACATAGAGAGGCCAAATTTAAGTATCTTAGGTTTCTATATTCCAGACTAGTGTTATCTTCTCTCCTGCAAGTGGTGGTGGTGGTTGTGGAAGAGGGAGTTTCACAGTTGATTCCTGTCTCTTTGTGTATGTAGTATATTTGATTAAATGTTTTAAATTTTAACAGATAAATCCATGTGACATAAAGATGTTTGAAAAGATTATATGAATTGGCAAGATACTGACTGCCCTCCACCTGAAAAGATAGATGGATGGATAAGTATCTTAAGGATCCATTTTATGAATTGCTGACAGCATGATTAGAATAGTGGATAGAGAGTTCAAACAGAAGAATTGGATTCTACTTTTGGCTCTCTCACTATTTAGTTCTCTGCCTTTGAGTAAGTCACTTAACTTTTCTGAGTCTCAGTTTCCCCACATCTTTCAAATAAGAGGATTAGATGATCTCTCAGGACTCTTCCAATCCTAACATTCCATGTTTTAGAAGATTAAAGGAAACCAATGGTAGAGAAGAATTGATGCTTTTGAACTATGGTGTTGGAGAAGACTCTTGAGAGTCCCTTAGACTGCAAGGAGATCCAACCAGTCCATCCTAAAGACCAGTCCTGGGTGTTCACTGGAAGGACTGATGCTGAGGCTGAAACGCCAATACTTTGGCCACCTCATGCAAAGAACTGACTCATTGGAAAAGACCCTGATGCTGGGAGGGATTGGGGGCAGGAGGATAAGGGGACGACAGAGGATGAGATGGCTGGATGGCATCACCGACTCAATGGACCTGGGTTTGGGTGAACTCCGGGAGTTAGTGATGGACAGGGAGGCCTGGCATGCTGTGATTCACGGGGTCTCAAAGAGTCAGACACGACTGAGCGACTGAACTGAACTGAATGGTAGAGAAGTAGGAAAAGTTTAAATAATTGCCATGAATAAATAAATAAATGAATAAATAAATAAAACCTAGGCTTTGCCTCACCATTTTTAATCATTCTGGGTTGTAACTGGAATTGAAAAACAAAGATCAATGACCCTCATCTTCCACAATGTGGCTCAGAACTGGGTTTGCTCACATTAAAGTGAAGGGAAGGGAAAGGAAGGAAAAAAAGCAGATATTTCAACCTAATAAAGCTAATTTCATGTGAATTGGCATCAGTGCAAAACAAATTAGATGAGTAGTTTACAGTATACCTCCCATAATAATCTGGCTTTTCTTAAAACACTGAGCTTCTTAAACAAATTTCACTGCCTAGTCTATGGCTTTGTGGTTCCATCATGCTCAAGGAAAAATGCTGACAACTTGTTTTCTGTTTCCACTGGCAGCATTACTGTTTTTAAACTGAAATGATAAATGGTCAGGTTTGGTGCAATGGTTGAACTCTGAATTCTATACTGATATTTTATATTTCTCTTTAATGAATACATTTTAATTCCCAGGTAGGTTTCAACTGTGTTACATAAAATGGCCACCATGTAATAATTATAATCAGTGGACAATTTTATATATTTTGGTCCTAATACTTAAGGTTATGTCCCAATTTAGGCTTTTTTTATTTTTCAGTATATGAGAGATCTTTTGAGAAGACCAGAGAACTCCAAGGAGAAATTTCCTTTTTGTTTTTTTTCTACTTGGGGAAACACAGGTGTGCAGAATATTTTTGAATTTTTTTTTAATCTGTGACTTTCAAAGTGCTTGAGAACAGCTGATTTGCATTTTCTCCACACATATTGCCAGACAGTGCTGGAGACCTTGGAAAGACACATTTTGATTTGAAGCAAGGTGCTTTTTGTTTGTTTGTTTTGTTGCCATGAGTTTATGCAATTGAGCACTACCTGATAATCAAAATGAACTCCCCAAATTTGAGCCTTTGTCCTTAGAGGCTTGTTTGAATCTTCAGGAGAAAGCTTAAACCTTTAGATCTTCATCTATCAGATGAACTGATTTAAGCCCCAGACAACATTATACTCAATAGTTTTTAACCACTGTGGAAGGAGGAGGAAAGGCTACTATTTGTGTTAAGTAGTGCTGTTTATGTTGAGAAAATTGTTCATAGGTGGAGCATACTCTTGTTGGATCCTCTGCTTGGTGTCCATCTAAGACTTACTCCTATCTTCAGCATAATCCCAGCATTTCCTGGGTACCCAGTGTGCTCATGAATTCCAGACTCCTTTCTATTTTCTGTCTCCTTCCACCGTTATGAAAATGTATCCATCAATTGCCTCATAGGCTTTCGTATAGACTTTTGTATTCCATGTCCCTTGAGCAAGTCACTTTGTTTCTGAGCCTCAGTTTTCCCATAAGTAAAATAAAGGGGTTGAATTTTGATGACCTCGAAGGCCCCCATTAAGATCTAAAATTTCTTAAGTCAATATCTATGTTAATGTGGTACCTGGTAAATGTGCTTCACTTCCTGAGTAAAGGAGTTTGGTGAAATCATAAAGGCCAGATTGTGGTAACTTCCTGGGAATATTATGATTTAACTTAGTTAAATTTGTTTTAGAATACTAATGCTAGGCGTTTCAGGGACTTCCTCATGGCTTTTGATCTCCTTAAAATTACATTCCATAAATGGTCACCTATTTTGTTTATGTTAAGAGTCAACTTTTTTTGTTGGATTTCAGGCAGCAAATATCCAGTCATTTCATAAGCAGAAGAAAAGATTTATATATATTCTTTTGGACTTAACTCCTTACTTAGTTGAGTCCAGATCCCCTTAGGGAAATAAACAATATTTCTGAGGAGTTTCTTTAGCAAAGTATCCTTTACTGTTGGTATCATCCCAGCTACACTTTGCCAGATAGTTCATTATGATCAACTGTTCTAAAATATTGTCTCACTCTAAAAAGCAACCACTTTTCACAAATGCTACTCATGGATCAAGTATCTTCTTTCAGTTAAAAAAAAAACAAAAACTGCTCTTCAAAACTATCTTCTTTAGTGATATTATCACTAGATTCATAATAAGCTTTGGGGCATTTTAAACTTCTATGACTAGAAATCAGTTTGATTTAACTCAGGTTAAGGAAATAGACAAATCTTGGTGGATTTTTTTTCTTTTGGCTTTTCTTTCTTTTAAAACAAATAACAAAATGGCAAATCCACAATTTGAGACATCTGGATGTTTCTCATCATGTGGCTTAAACATCTGCATTTTTTCACTTCTCATCCAGATGTTTTGGTCTTATGTAAACCTAGCTAAAGTGAAGGAGAATATCAAGCAATCATCTGGGGACTTTGATTAACATGGACAGCAAATCCGAATAATCCATGTTCTGAGAGTCCTGTTTTTCGTCTAGCTCAGAACACAGTACTAATGAGGTCAAAGTTACTGTAGGTTTGTTCCTTGTATGGACCAGTTAGCTCTGATTTGTTCCATGACCACAGAGTGCACCTCAAGCCTCAGCCAGCTGTCTGGAAAAAAAGTGTCCTTGGTCCTACAGACAGTCATGCATGAAACTGAATAGCCAGTCTCTACTAATTGGAAAGTAAAATGAAAATGCATTTTCATGGATGGTGGGTCAGTGGTGTCATTTTTGTATAAATATAATTTTGATTATTATATTAACTTATGTAGTGCCTGTTTTTTGTCAAACACTGTTCTTAGTACTTTACATGCATTAACTCACAGTGTTGTTCACAACTGTGTCATTATTATTATTCTCATTTTATAGGTGAGGAAATAGGTGTACAAAAGGTTAAATAATTTGCCCAAGACGAAAATGGATGGCATTCATAGTTTTCTGTTCATTTGACCACATTCCCTCTGTCAAGAAGATCAGAAAGTACTCACAATGTATTATTGACTGTTTAGAAAATGTATCAAATAAGGAGAGAAACTTGGCTATTCTTGCATGGTGAATTCTTTGGTGGACCTGTTACTGTGGCATGCTTTTGCCCAGTAAAGGAGGCTACTCTAATTCCTATTCTTTTACCCAATATATTTATAGGCATAAAATTACCCTTTGCAAAAAAGAAAGGCAATGTTTTTGTTGGCAATAAGTCAGTATATAAAGTATATATTTAGGAAACAGGACTATGTGGTGGTTAGAAGCAATGAACTACATTGGGTGGCCACATAGAACTAAATTGTCTAAATGCTCTGAGGAAGAATGATTTGTTTGACTGGAAAAATGCTTAGGAAACTTTGATCTCCAACCACAAATTGACTTACAATCCTAAAATTTAGACCTGGACAGGGTGTAAAGAGATCATCTATTTTTCTTTTCTTTTTTAAAAATTGGAAACAATAAATTACTTCTTGGAAGAAGCAAATGAAAAAAATTCCTCTTATATTTTCAAGGACTCCAGGAATTGAAAGTTCACAGATGCTCTCAAATTTATTTGTCCACTTATCAAGAAATATGATGTGAGCACCTACTCTTGTGACCAGTACTGTTACATATGCTTGGATTATAACAAGGAATGAGACATGACCGTTGATCTTCACAAACTCTTCATCTAGTCTGGTGTTTTCTGCTTTAGTAAGTGAAAGCTCTCCTTCCTATAACTTTCCTGCCTATTTTTGTTTCATTTTCTAGCATTATGGAAAAGAATTGCTCAACATCCTGCTAATGGAGACTGTGTTCATTAAACTACATTTCCTTTTCCTTCTGGGCAAATTGCTAGACTAAATTTCCTACCCCTTAAATTCTCTCCCCCTCTCCCTCCTCATGATATGTGAGTAGTTTTTATGGGCCATTTGGTACCAACTTCCGTGCCCTCTTTCTTTACCAATCTGCTAGCTTAATATTAATAGAATTCCTTGGAGCTAGAGGAGATCAGAGAAACAAAATGGAAAAACCCTATCTTGACTGTTGAGCAGAGCCTCTGTTCGTAAGTCCATCCAATGCTTATTGAACTGATTTGAGGAAACATTATATGCAGGATTTGGGTTGTTATCCTTAACAACAGTTATCTATTATTCCTAATACAATGTCCCTTATAAAATTTCTTCATAATTTAAAAGATGGAAATGACTCTGCCTTCAATTTTGATGAAAATTTGGTTTGTTACAGATCTACCATTTGCACCCCCTCCCACCATTTCAACAGACTTCAACATGTCCCATTTTGCTCTTGTGAACATTGTCCACTTTCTCTGTTTTTTCTTTCACTTATTATCTCTTTAAATTGAAGTATAGATGATTTACAATATTGTATTAGTTTCAGGTATACAGCATAGCAATTCATATATACATATATATGTGTATGTATATATGTCTGTATAGATCTATGTGTGTATATATATATATTCTTTTCCATTATGGTTTATTACAAGAAATTGACTATAGTTCCTGTGCTATACAGTAGATCTTTCTTGTTTATCTGTTTTATATATGGTACATGTATCTGTTAATCCCATATTCCTAATTTCTTTCTTTCCCCACTTTTCCCTTTGGTGACTGTAAGTTGGTTTTGTATTTCTGTGGATTTGTTTTATAAATAAGTTCATTGGCATTATTTTCAGATTCCACATATAAGTGATAACATGTAATATTTGTATTTGTCTGACTGACTTCGTTTAGTATGATAATCTGTAGATCCATCCATGTTGCTGCAAATGGCATTATTTCATTTTTTTATGGCTGAGAAATATTCCATTATATATATATGTATGTATATATATATATATTCCATTATACACACACACACACACACACACACACACACACACACACACCCTACAGCTTCTTTATCCATTCATCTGTTGATGTGCATTTAGATTGCTTCCATGTTTCCATGTCTTGACTATTGTAAATAGTGCCACTATGAACATTGGGGTGCATATATCTTTTCTAATATCTTTTATAGGTTTTGAGTTTTCTGGATATATGCCCAGGAGTGGAATTACTGAATCAGGTGGTAATTCTGTTTTTAGATTTTTAAGGAACATCTGTATGGTTTTCCATAGTGGCTGCACCAATTTACATTCCCACTAACTGTGTAGGAGGGTTCCCTTTTCTTCACATCCTCTCCAACTTTTATTGTTTGTAGATTTTTTTGGTGATGGCCATTTGACTGGTGTGAGGTGATAACTCACTGTAGTTTTGATTTGGATTTATCTAATAAATAGCAATGATGAGCATCTTTATATATGCCTGTTGTTCATTTGTATGTATTCTTTGGAGATATGTCTATTTAGGTCTGCCCATTTTTTGATGGTGTTGTTGTTAAGTTGTATGAGCTGTTTGTATATTTTGGAAATTGAGCCCTGGTCAGTTGCAATGCTTGCAAATATTTTCTCCTAGTCTGTATGTTGTCTTTTTGTTTATGGTTTCCTTTTCTGTGCAAAAGCTTTTAAGTTTGATTAGGTTCCATTTGTTTATTTTGCTTTTATTTATATTATCTTGGGAGACTGATGTCAATGGCACCCCACTCCAGTACTCTTGCCTGGAAAATCCCATGGACAGAGGAGCCTGGTAGGCTGCAGTCCATGGGGTTGCTAGGAGTCAGACACGACTGAGAGGCTTCACTTTTACTTTTCACTTTCACACATTGGAGAAGAAAATGGCAACCCACCCCAGTGTTCTTGCCTGGAGAATCCCAGGGACGGGGGAGCCTGGCGGGCTGCCATCTATGGAGTCGCACAGAGTCAGACACGACTGAAGCAACTTAGCAACAGCAGCAGCAGCAGGGAGACTGATGTAAGAAAACATTGCTATGATTTATGTGAAAGAATGTTTTACCTATGGTCTTGTATAGGAGTTTTATGTTATTATGCCTATATTTAAGTCTTAAAGCCACTCTGAGTTTATTTCTGGGCTCTCTATTCTGTTCTACTGATCTCTATGTCTGTTTTTGGGTTTTGTGCCTATATCACTCTGTTTTGATAACTGTAGCTTTGTAGTATTGTCTGAGCTCTGGAGGGGTTATGCTTCCAGCTTTTTTCTTTTTCCTCAGGATTGCTTTGGCAATTCTGAGTCTTCTGTGGTGCCATATACCTTTTAGGATTATTCTAGATATGTACAAAATTGTAATGTGTAATTTGATAAGGATTGCAATAAATCCGTAGTTTTCTTTGGGTAGTATGTCCATTTTAACTATATTTTTCCAGTCCAAGAGCATGGGATATCTTTTCATTTTCTTGAATCATATTCTGTTTCTTTTATCAGTATTTCATAGTTCTCAGCTTATGTCTTTCATCTCCTTGGTTAGGTTTATTCCTAGGTATTTAATTTTTTGTCTTGTGATTTTAAATGCAATTTTTGTTTTACTTTCTCCTAATATTTTATTGTTAGTGTAAAGAAGTACAATATATTTCTCTATATTAATCTTATATTCTGCTACCTGCTGAATCCTTTTATCAGTTCTAATAGATTTTATATGGAGTCTTTCAGTCAGTTCAGTCACTCAGTCTTGTCCAACTCTTTGCAACCCCATGGACTGCAGCATACCAGGCTTCCCTGTCCATCACTAACTCCCTGAACTTACTCAAACTCATGTCCATTGAGTCAGTGATGCCATCCAACCATCTCATCCTCTGTCAATCCCTTCTCCTCCTGCCTTCAATCTTTCCCAGCATCAGGGTCTTTTCAAATGAGCTCTTCACATCAGGTGGCCAAAGTATTGGAGTTTCAGTTTCAACATCAGTCCTTCCAATGAACACCCAGGACTGATCTCCTTTAGGATGGACTGGTTGCACCTCCTTGCAGTCCAAGGGACTCTTAAGCATCTTCTCCAACACCACAGTTCAAAAGCATCAATTCTTCTGCACTCAGCTTCTTTATAGTCCAACTCTCAGATCCATACATGACTACTGTAAAAACCATAGCTTTGACTAGACAGACATTTGTTGGCAAAGTAATGTCTCCACTTTTTAATGGAGTATCTAGGGTTTTCTATACAGAGTATCATGTTACCAACATATAATGACAATTTTACCTCTTCCATTACTATTTGGATACCTTTTATTTCTTTTTTTTTGTCTAATTTGCCTTAGTTAGGACTTCCAATACAATGTTGAATAGAACTGGTGAGAGTGCCCATCCTTGTCTTATTCCAGAATGTGGTTTGTCATAAATGGATTTTATGTCCCCACTACACCCACTACAGCAAGAGTTTTAATCGTGAACTGTTATTGAATTTTATCAAATGCTTTTTCTGCATCTATGTGGTTTTTTCCTTTTGTTGATTTGCATATGGTGAACCATTCTTGTGACCCTGGAATGAATCCAGTTTGATCGTGGTGTGTGATGATTTTTATGTGTCGTTTGATTTGATTTGCTAATATATTTTTAAAGATTTTTACTTCCATATTCATCAAAGATAATGGTTTTTTTCTGTTTTAAAACTCATGGCAAACAACCCCAATCTCTGCCTCCTAGTTTCTTCTGATTGAATAACCTCAATATCTTTAAGATCATATATATATTTTTTTACTCCAAGATGAGGTGAATAATTTAAATAGAATCAGAAGATGAGATATAAATGATCAAATTCCATCAATTTCTTCTTTAAGATTTCATGATTATGCTCAGTGAAGTGAATGCAATTATTTGTTCTTCTAAATAAGATTTGCTGATGTACTTTGCCTTTCCTAACAAATATTCTCCTACAAACACGAAGTTTATTCCAGTAGCAAATATACCTATTGTTGTGTGGTCTCTATTCTTGTCCTTATAGGGTGCTCAGTTAAGAAGGTAAGTTAAATACTCTAAAATAATTCCTTTGATACAACTAAATTTCTTGATCCTTGGAGTCTTTATTGACTGTGTTTTTTTCTTCACTTTTTCACATCACCACATCCTGCCTATTCCTCTTTATCCTCAGATTTGCTTTTTTTGGGAGTATCCAGAACACCACCTTCCATCTCATCACCTCATACATGGACTACGACAACAGCCCCTCAACTGGTCTTCCTGACACTTTTCCCCTCCATCTAGTTCTTCTTACCAGATACATGTTCCAGAAATTCTCCCAGCCTTATTTTTTTATTATGCACTCACACAGACTTCTGTTCTTGCTAGCCAAATTTGCTCATCAGCTAAATAAGACTGACTTATTTTCCCCTCAGTCTTTATATGTGCTATCCTGCATATTTGGGAAATTGCCTTCTTTCACCTCTTGTTCCCTCTATTCCAAACTTACCTCTTGCACAGTTCAAGACTGAATCACTCCACCTCACTTATCAGCACTACATGTATATTATTAATTTTTCTACTTGGACTGTATTTTGCAAATACCCTTTTCTTCCTGCATTTGATGTGTAAACTCATTGAGAACAGGGACTTCAGTGTTTTAAAAAACATTTCTGTTTTACTTTTTGTAGTGGACAGTACATGGTGGGCACAATTGACTTTACTAATATCTGGAGAAATGTGCTTGATTAACTAGCAGTGAGCATTTGGAAAGATAAATTTTGATGGCTGCAGGTGATTTTGCAAGTTCTGATCTCACAATAATTAAATAGAGTGCTGAATAACCTTCTTAAATTGCCTATGGTTAATTTTAGTTCTAAAAAAGACAAATTTGATATGAAAGAGTTTGAAGTGAATTATTGCTTATCAAACATCCCCATACATTCATCAGAGTGCCTTAATGTTCAACACTCTGACCTCCTATCAAACCTCTTAGAACAAAATTGCATGAGTAATAGAGCAATTTGAGTCAAATAGTTTTCAACATTAAATTATCTCCCAGAAAAAAGCAACAATTTCAAGTGTTCAAACTTAACTGGACACTATGAAACTGTTTTCTGTCTTAACTTCACTCTCTGATTTTATCAGATCACCACCTCACCTTGGGAAGTGAATACAAGGAGTGTAAAGATTTATATTGCAATTTTCAGGATATTTCCCCCAGTCATTATTTAATTCTCTAGAAAATGCTTGGTGAAAGCCAACTAATTTATTTAAAAATAAAAACTCGTTTCAATGCCATTCTCCATTGAAACATGTAAAATATCATGTAAGAAATGAGTTGCCAGTCCAGGTTCGATGCACGATACTGGATGCTTGGGGCTAGTGCACTGGGACGACCCAGAGGGATGGTACGGGGAGGGAGGAGGGAGGAGGGTTCAGGATGGGGAACACATGTATACCTGTGGCGGATTCAGTTTGATAGTTGGCAAAACTAATACAATTATGTGAAGTTTAAAAATAAAATAAAATAAAAAATAAATAAAATAGAAAATAAAAAATACAATTTAATGTTAAAAAAATAAAAATAAAAACTCTGCTTTCAAGCATTAACTGCCCTTTGGCATTTTATTTTTAAATAAATTAGTTGGCTTTCACCTAAGCCCTTCAAACCACCAAGAGTGTCAGGGAATGTCCTCCTTTTTCTTGCCATAATTTCTTTCCTTCTCACGAGCCATTTTCTATATTGTACAGAGTTATAGGATATGACTCATTTCCATGTCCTCTTGAAAATCCTCTATAAATTTCTTTCAGAGTCTCCATAGTCGTATTGGAGAACGTAGATTGCCAAACCTGTCAAATGTCATCCTTTGTTAAATTGTAACGATGTACCTGTTGTCCATCCCCTGGGCATTGCTTATTATTAATGCAGTTTTCCTATGTATCTATTGTTTTCATGCATTTCTCATTTGTCTCATAGTTTGTGACATTTTCAGAGTTTTCACCTTAAAATAGCCTCAGTTTTAAAAATTATGTATACTGTTGAAGGATGAGCTTTATAAATTTGTTGTGAATGTATAGAAACTAGTTGCAGCAGTATTTTTCTACATTTCCAAAATCCATTTCAGTGAGAAACTGAAAAGAAAAAGTTTCCCTCTGTGAAAGCAATTGGAAGAATGCATCATGTTCTAGACGAAATACTTATTATGCCCATACAGGTTATATCTTTTAAAAATTCTCAGATGAAAATTGAATTTTGAATTGCCATCTAGAAATAAATTTTTATAGATAGTGTACACATTGGTTCCTGAAAATGGTAGAAAAGGTTTCTTGTCGAGTTCCCTAACACAAGTGTGAATGCTCTGTTTTTGAGTACCTACTTGTAGTGAAAGGACACATTGTGGCCAGCCAACTCAAATTGCTACCCACGTTTAATCATTGTAAATAAAGGAAGCAGAGAGACCCATGTTATATTTTCAGAACTGGCATGCTCAATACAGAACTATTAGTTTAAAAATACCACTGAACATTCTATTTGAATTAATCTAGACTTCTGTGAAAAACAAAATAATAAAAAGTACAATTGGTCACTTAAACATATACTATTTCATGCAGGTTATTAACTTAGTAACTACACATATTATTAAAGAACAATGAGAGTAAATACAACTTTGTAACACTTGGCAAACAGTTCAGAATTGATAAATTTCCATTTTGAAATACCTATAGTTTCTACAGAAGCAAAATCACCTTTCTCAGTGGAAAAAAATGTATCTATAAAACACCTATGTGCTGAACATTACTTTTTAAAGGAGCAACTAATTGTCCCAGTGTGAAATGAAGGTATATCACTCCTAAGGTTTAACATACTATTTGTGCATAATGCATTTTCCGAGCATCTGGATATAGAAAAGCAACAGAAAAACAAGTACTTTGAACAAAACCCATGGATTATAGGGAATCAATCATGTAGAGAGGTTGAAATAAATAATAAAAACATATTACCTAATGTTCTCTTAAACATTTGTGTTTCACAGTTACCAGGACTGGGAAAATTCTTCATTTTTACACACTGTGTACACTTGTCCTTGTTTATATTCGCCCCCAAACATGATTTAAGAACCATACGCAAAATGCCAGAATGAACCTTAATTAATTGACCCCCACAGTAATCTTTGTGGACAGCACACCAAAGTTCACTGGAAATAACACAAAGAAGTAATTCACAATAAGTACTAGAATAGGGGCACGTTCCTTACAGCAAATCCATAAGATTTTAGAATATTCACAGGGATTTTCTGATATGGTACAATCACAGTCACTTTGTGAGGGTGAAGAAGTTTAGTCTATAAAATATACTCTTTGAAGCACCAAGAACAGAGATACTTCTGAAGGAGCCTTGCACACATGGCCAAGCAGATATTGTGTATATTCAGAACAGTCTGTTTCACAACTACATTTCAGATGAGAATCACTGCAATTGCTTCTCTACCACTAGTAAACTTGAATCGTTTAGCACTTCATCTGTGAATATTGTTGTGTAACTTCTTTTCTACTGCTGACTCTTGCAGTCAATATTTATTTAAATTCAGACTCCAACGGTATTGCAAAAAAGGAAGATGTGAGCATCTTCATGTAAAACTTATAGCAACTCAAGAGATCATTTGGAAAAAATCCAAATCTCAATTTGTTAGCAAACAATAAAATGCCTAACTTAAAATGTGTTTTCAAATTTGTAAAAGTTTGTTAATAGGGTAAAAAGCCATACGGTTTGTTAAACATCATTCTAAAAGAGCTAACAGCCTATCTATTCATTTGCTTAAGAAATGCACGTTGTTTACCTACCTACCAGTTTGCCTACAGAAAATGTGCTTGCCTAATAAAACTAAAAGCTGTCATCATGCACTGTTGATTTAGTATACAGAAGTTGTCCATTATGTTGAAGAAGTTCTAAACGTATCAACCACATTTTTTTCTTAACTGATCTTCCTCTACATACAATCTTCCAGTTGGGATGTCTCAACACTTCTTTCTTGATAATTCCTGATTTTCAGTTACTCTATAAAAGTTCTCGTTTCCTCTTAAACTTAGTTCAGAATTTTCAAATTCAATTAAAGTCTTTAAGTTTTTCTTCTTTCAAATACTATGTGAATACGGAAATATTCATAAATATGGGGAACATAGCTTACCTACCAAAGTTGCTGTCTAAGTAGTATCATAAAATCTACTCTAAAACAATAGAATTTAAAATTGTTTTCTTTTAAGGAAGAAATCAAAACTGTACATTGGAACAAGGTACTATACTACAAAAGCAGGTCCTTCTATCCCCCCACTATTCTGGAAATGTAAACAAAAATTAGATACAAAAGTGATTTCTGTGCGGTATTCTTTGAACACTTTTTCAGCACCTCAATGTTATTAGGTGTACTTTTTGCTTGGTATAGGAGAAATTTTGTATGCACACATAGCTGTTCAGAGGACTTCAGATTTTCGACTACCAAATATCACTGGTGAAGCTATACTCTTTGGATGATAAAGGTAGCAGGGAACTGTTCCTATGAAATTCCTGGTTATCTTTCAGGGCATTGTTAAGGGGTAGCTGTCCATTGAGTAGTGTCAGAGGCAGGTTACAGTAAGTGTGGTGGTTGCCTAAGGAAGGTACTGGCAAGGTGGTGGTTGGCATCTCCTGTTTGTAACCTCTGCAACAATGCCTCATTTGCATCGAATCTGAATGGTGGAAATCCGGGAGATCAGCTTGAGATGACACCAGAGAGGCCGAGGTATTGGTCATGGCAATAGAGGGTATAGGCTGCAGCTCTCCAAAAAGTCCTTGTTCTGCAGAGTCCAGAACATGGCACCGAGAAAGCATTTCTTTTTTCTTGGTGGGCATTTCATATACTAAGTGCTTCCAAAACTTAGAATTTAATTTGCTGCTCTTGGGTCCCTTCCACTTGATCAGGGACAGAACTTTGATGCTGCGTTTTAGTGATTCCACCTCCTGGCAATTCACCTTTCCTTTTAATTCTGTACATTCAATCAAAATCACTTTGATTTCTCCACTGACTAACATATTATGGAGTCTGCTTTCCAATTCGAAAATACTCCATCCTCGTCTGAGAATATAGTCTGGAGTTAGCACGATAATAAGTCTTCTGCTTTGCTCAACACATCTTGTGAGATCTTCAACGTAGGCTACAAATCACAGAAAGAGAGAAAGAGTAAAACAAAGACATTCCCAGTCTTTAAAGCAGTAGGTTTGCATTCTAGTATAGCAAAGATGCAGTCTTTCACTAAGGTACATCACTTTTTCTTTTCTTGTATTGCACACTCAGAAAGCTTATTGCCTAAAAAAAAAAAAATTCTAATACTTTTCTTTCCCCTCACCATTACTTACAGTGTTTTAGCTAATATAAACTGACTTCTTCAGAGCTTAGGTGTATTTCAGTTATTTTTATTTACTGAATCATTTAATTCAAGATAAGCCTTCAGGCTAATATTCTAAGTGAACAATCAGTGGGTTGATGAAGAGAGAAATGGAGCCTTTTAATGAAGGTCACTGTGTTTATGGGTTTGGTTTGCTTTTCCTTCAGTTTCCAACTACTAAACAAGTAGAGGGGTCTATGTACATAATTTATATATATTACATTATACTTCAAAGATAATTATGAAAGAGATGGTGGAAAATCTCTTCTAAAATCATAGCTTGTTTCTCAGAATATCTTCTGTTATTTGCAACCTTAGTTTCTCCATTTTGTTCTTCAAACATGGAGATAGGGAAGTGGTGTGTGTGTGTCCATGAGTTTAATTTGAACCAGCTGCTCTTTGTTCAGAGGAGGAGTGAGGGGTGGAGTTGGAGCATGGGGGATGGTGTGGAACGGTCAGTATAGGAGGAGGAGTCTATCAACTGAGAAGTCTTTGCTCTACTTTGTGGGAAAATTCTGAAAGTAAGGTGAATAAGTTATGGTCTTTTCCTAGTAGAAAAGCACTCAACTAACTCTAGGTTTGTTTATCCCATGGAATAATCCTTTTGCAACCAGGCTTCCCAAAGCCTTATCCGCCAAAAAGGGAAACACACACATGTGTTAACAAATGGAGACTTGGACACAGGTGCTGTAACAGCGAGCTGTCTTTACTAAGCAGAGCACGAGGCCTTGTCTAATGTACAGTGCCCTCTAGCAGAAGCAGTGCTTACAGAAGCATAGCAACATTTGTCACTACAAATCTGCCCAAGGTTACAGACTGCTTTCAGGGTGTCACGTCCAGTACATAGTGTGGGGCCACCAAGCAGCTCAGTGCAAGTCATTTGAAAAGAGAAACTTATTTTACAGATGCATATTTTTACAGATGATTTCTCTTTCCCAGGGTTTTATTTCTACCGTTTGGCAGCAAGAACACTTTCACAAGTGAAAAAGAGCAAACTCTCTCTACACCCTACAGATAAACAACTTTTTGAGAGGTACACAGAGAATTGCCCATTTAACAAATTGTTGTTAACTGCTGTTTTGCTTTTTACTTAATACATTTCAGGACTTTCTCATGCACTAGTTACAGAGACTGTATCTGAGGTGATAAGGCAACTTCTAAGTGGGGAGGGAACCCCTTAAGAATTTTATTAAAATTAACCCCTCCAGAATTTTATTTTAGAGATTATGTTTTAAAAAACAGCATTGAAATCTGCAAAAAGTAAAAATGAAAACAAAACAAAAACACCACATAAGTAGCAATGGGGAATTTATCACTCTGTCATTTATAGAACTGGTGAAACAATGGAAGGAAAGGTAGAAAGTTTCAATAGAGTGGAAAAATATTATCCCAATGTATCAACAGCTCTGACTCTTCATTTTCTTCCTTTCTTTCTGCTCCCAAAAAGAAAGAAGTTATGTGGGAAGCTTCATCATTAGAGGTTGAATCTGTAAGATACAGTAAAATAAACTATCATGCATCTTTCCCATTATTCTTTTCACCTTTCCTCCAAACAAAACAAAAACCCAAGCCAGAATCATGGTATAAGTGCAGGAGTCCATGAAAACACAATTTTATCAGATTATGTATGAGTTAATTGTTATTTTTACAGAATTCTTTACAAAATGATTTACTGAGGGGTTATCCCAAGTAGTATTCCTCCCTCATTAATTGTAGCTTTACATTTAATTCTTAAAAATTTATCTGTACAACTTTGTCATGAGCACATTTGTCACAGAAATGATACCTATATGAACAACACTATTTCTATGTGTTGGGATGTAGCTTAATTTACTTTTTAACTATATTTTAAAAAAACAAAAGGAACAGCTATACAGATTTCTATCTACTTAAAGAAAATGACAGCTCAAGCATTCACAGTCATAAGAGAAACAATACACACACAAATAAATTTGATTGGGATGTCATAGGCTTTGACTGTGGGCTTCCCAAGTGGCTCAGTGGTAAAGGACCTGCCTGCCAATGCAGGAGACGCAAGAGATGGGGATTCAATCCCTGGGTTGGGAAGATCCCCTAGAGAAGGAAATGGCAACCTACTCTAGTATTCTTGCCTGGAAAATCCCATGGACAGAGGAGCCTCAGGGGCTACAGTCTATGGGGTCGCAAAGAGTCCCCAGAAATGACTGAGCACACTCGCACACGCACAGGCTTTGGCTTTACTATCCTTTTTCTCTGTTGGGGGAGGGAACAGGATACAATTTTTGCCCCATTAATATGGTTCTCCCCCTTCACTTGTCTATTATACTTTGTCATTTGACAGTTAAGCAGAATGCAACATTTAGGGTTTGAGGGGCTTCTGTGAGATTAATTAGGCAGAATTTGCATTTGCCCCCAGAAGGAATGCCTGTCAAGAGGAATCCCACTACACTCAGCTGCACGGGGTGTGAGTGTTGAAGAGAACCTTGGAGAGAGGGAGTGGTCCCTTTCTCCAGCATACTACACTGGCTCTGCTTATCCTGGCAAAGCTTAGTGGAGAGTTGAGGCAACCATCCAGATAATTCCAGCTGAAAACCTGCTCTGGAAGAAAAAAAGGTCTGAATTATCCTGGTTTGCCCTATATATACATTAATCATATGCACTGGAGTCAGTCAGTCAGTACATCTAAATTTTCCCTGGGTAGACACAGCCCAAGTGTCCCAAAGAAAACACAAGCCACTTTCTTGGGCCCCGAATTTCGTGTTCCATTTCACTTGGTGAAAAACCAAGTGGAAGTTTTCAGATGTGAAGCCCACATTTCACTTCTTGGGATGCTGATCAGTGGCTGGGCAGCAATCTCAATATTTGAAAGCAGTTTGGGGAGGTGCCTCTAAGAGCTGTCTGGCTCTAAGGAAAAGAAGGAGAAACTGGGCCCTCACTTCCATATTCTGGCTTGCTCTCTCTGTTTTTCTCTCTATGTTTTTTCTTTTTCTTACCCATTTGCTCCTCTTTCTTTCACCCTTTCATTTTTTTTTCCTTTTCCTGTCCTGTCTCTCCTGTCCTTTTACCTCCTTCTTTGCTTTTTTTTTCTCAATTCCCCTTCTTACTCTCCCTTCCTCTTTTGCTTACCTCTCTTTGCCCTGTTTCTCCCTTCCTTCCTAAATCTTTGCTTTCTGTATCTTTGGGAAAAACAAGGAACTAGGCATCATGAAAAGAATACTTAATTAGCAAGGGACCCAACAGGTAGAGTTAACAATAGTTTTTACTTGCTAATCTTTATCCAGGGAGTTGTTGCTGGTTCCTATGCAGCAAGTGTACCAAAGAATTTTCCCCAACCCCTGGAGCTGCATATCTGCATACAATGACTGTGAATTGGAGCCTGATCCATTAGGACCATACCCTGTTTTTGTATGGCCTGTGAGCTAAGAATGACTTTTTAAAACATTTTACAGGGTTAAAAAAAATAAGAATATGATGCAACAGAGACCATATATGACCCACAAAGCCTAAAATATTTATTCTCTGAACCTTTACAGAGAAAGGTTGCCACCCCTAAATTAGAGACCAATCAGGATGTTTAGGTTTGGAAAAGTTCCAAATAAACTAAGCAGAAATCAGGTATCAAATTAAGGCATTGCTGGTCCACAGCTAGTGTAGTCCCTGACAGGCAGTGGTGTTTGCCATGGTAGGGCTGTGGTTTTGTGTGAGACATGTTAGAATCCTTCAGGAGCCATTTTAAAAAGTTTCTTACCATGAAGAGATAATAAAGAAATGTGTTTTTTTTTTTTTTTTTTTTAATTCCTAAATTCACAGCACACATGAATACTTGGTAAATCTTGCCCTGACTTGTTCAGGCAAATTTAGCAACCAAGTAGCAGGAATCCCTTAAAAGACTATTTTTTCCACATAAAAATATAAAACATCCCTTAAATGAAAGGACATTAAGTTATTTCTTTGCAAATTTTGAAGTAACTTAACAATGACAGAATAAACTATGGGTGGCTGTATCTGAGAGACTTCTGCTTCTCTAAACAAGGCTTATGAAACCACAGTAGATATGAAACAAAGCTATTACACTTAACCTATTTGTGCTCTTCACAGTTTTGTAAAGAAAAAAATGGGCAGTTGTATAAACCAAAATTCCAGTATATTTAGAAAAGTAGGATTCAATCTACAAAAGTTGAAAACAGGACACTTTTAATCAAAGCAAAAAAGTAAACTGAAAGAAGAAATAAAAGTACAAAGTAGAATCAGGAAGAATATAATGGCAGCCCCAAGAAGTTTCTTCTAATGGGGTGTGTATACTTTTTCCAAAGAACTCAGTACTCCTAAATGCCAGGCTTTAAATCTACTCTGGATATAGGCAGAAGCACAAGGAGAAAACACTCTTATGCATAAATTTCTATGTGGTCTTGCTACTACCTACTAACCATTTGATTTATCAAACTAATTAATTATAAATTATGTTTTTAATTTATTTTTTTAATATATATATTTTTTTATTAATTATTTTTGTGTTGACACTGCTGCTTATGTCAGAATCATTATCAGGGGTAGTAGGCATATTAAAAATTAAAAGACAAGTACTTAGTCTGTAGGTAAAAGCATAATTTATTACTTAATCAGGTTCAAACAATAGAATCTTGGTAGGCTTATACTCACAGCTATGTATATCCAAAATCAGTTAAACAGACAAATCATTAGGGTGAGATAGGATGTGTCAAAATTGATAACATTCTACTAATTTTAGTGAATATTACATAACAAATAGCTATCAGCAATGATATTTATTAAACCTATAGATTCATATATCAAAACTTAAAAACAAGACGGTTTCGGACTGTGACTGAGATGGATCCACTCCTATAACTGGTGGGGAGAAACCAGCAAAAATAATATAGGTTTCACATGTATCAAAGGAAAAAAAATGTATTATTCAGCACTATATATTTGGAAAAAGTTATTAGACCTCTGGTATAAACAGAGGCATACAGTGAGGTACTTTATAATGTAGTCTCACTGAAAATACTACCTACATTTAAAATAATGATGCTTAATACTAACTTATTGAAAGAGTTACACAGGTTGACAACCTCACTCTTTATCTTGGCTGATGTGAAAATTTTCGGGTCTTGCTTCTGCCTCTGGCAGATGTAAGAATCTGTCTGTGTTGTCTGCCACAGAGATTGAGGCTACAAATTTTTGTATTTAGCCAGGTGTGTGTGAGGGGAGCAGGGGGCTTTCTAAACAGTGTGTAATATTACTTGCCCTACAAAAACCTTCCCTGCCCCCTCCTCCAAGTCCTTGACTTGATAGTTCATAGTTCATAGGGATAAAATTATTTTTGGCAGGATTTTTGTTTTCTATTGACTATTGTAAGGGTTCTAATTGATTCTGATTAGTAAGCTGATCAACAGTTAACATGGATTTGTTGAGTCTTTGTGAGTGCAGGAAACCATGATGTATTTAGTTTTGACTTTGGAAGCTGCATTTTTGGTAATGAATCCTTTGCTTTTGTGTTTCATAAATGGATGGACAGGAAGGCATGATGCTGGGCAGAATCTACTCTGGAATGTTGTCCATATTTCTGAATTCTTTTGCTTTCCTCTTTACCTCTTCACTGAGAATAGAGGTAGGTAATGGAACACATTCAGAGGATACTGAAATAAAGAAAATGTGGAGAGTAGCAAACAGAGAGTCCGCAAAATGTCCTTCCCCTCCTTTTCTCTTTTAACCTCATGCCCTAAAATCTGTAGATTTGTCATTCTAATCAGTGCAGTCTTGATAAATATGGAAAAAGACAACTTGCTGCTTATATAGTATTTTCTGTGGTTCCTTTGGTACTTAAGACAATTTTATCTTGGCCTTCAACTCTTTTTTTAAGGTGTCTGTTTTCTGTGCTTCCCCAAAAGTAGATGCTCTGTTTGAAATTCTACACAACAGAGGCTTCCTTTACCTCAAACTTTGAATGAAAAACCTCAGTCCATTGACCACAGTACTTTGCTGGTCATATTGGATACAGTTTACAGTTCTCTCTCTCTAGACTCTAACATGAAGGGGTTGGTGGGCATATATAATTTTATTCCATGTGAGTAAATTGTATACAATGTGTTAAATTTCCATGATTGTGCATTTCACCCCTGCCTCACACTTTTTAGGTCACAGACGTCAGATTGCCTGGAAAAGGATTTTATTACTCCCCAAGGACAATTTACTTGAATGATGTCCAGTATGTCCAGCTATTAGAGAAACTATTGGCAATGAGTAGTTACAGATCCATGTACAAAAATTTTTTTGCATGCCTCACTTCAGAAGCGACTAGGGATCATCTGACACCAGATGTATTCTCCAGTCATTTGTCATTTCAATGTCAGCACAATCACATGGCCATTAAAGAACTGAAGGTTAGAATAGTGAGGAAGGTCTAGCAAATGCAAGAATGTAATCAGACATAATCATTTTTACCTTAAATTACTGAAGGAGTCCTAGGATTCTTGAGTGAGAGAAACAGAAAATTGAGCATGAAAAAAAATGGAAAGACAATTTGATATTTGAAGCCAAATTCATAAATATAATTTCAACAGACATGGCTGATCAACCATATGTATGATAATATTTTTCATTCACTAATGTCTTTCTCTGGTGAAATAATGCAGGAATAACTCACATAGAGATCCCCATAGTCTTCCTATGGGTAGAAGAGGAAACTGAGCTAAAAGCTTTTGAAAGGCTTTTTTCTCTTTCATGTCCACTTAATCATCTATAGATTTTTCTAAAGCTTCAGCCAGAATTAGCTCAGTTTATAATTGTTTTTAAGTATTTCACATGTACTCTTCAGGATCCTGCTCACTTTCTCTTAAAAGGCAAACAAAAGCTACAGGATTTGGTTGCTTCTACTTTTAGTCTTAGAATGCTATTTTCTCCATTTGATCAGTTGAAAAACTTTTATATTTTTATGTTTTCTAATCTCTGCAGAAACAGAGATAAGATGGACTCAAAAGCCTAAATGGTACTCATCCAAAAATGTCCCCAATCTCAGAATCTCAACTGCACAGCTGGGTTCTGTTGGTCACATGTCAGCTTCAGAGCACATCTGTTCATTCCTAAAGGATCCACTAGGCCCCATGAACACAATGTGCTCTGTGTATAGTACTTTACACCAC
Organism: Bos indicus x Bos taurus; assembly: GCF_003369695.1. Taxonomy (NCBI): domain Eukaryota; kingdom Metazoa; phylum Chordata; class Mammalia; order Artiodactyla; family Bovidae; genus Bos; species Bos indicus x Bos taurus. The sequence continues at coordinate 92,675,086 of NC_040105.1, read as the reverse complement.
AAAACCCAGCAGCTGCACGGGTGAGAAAATCTCTACTTCTCAAGTTTGTGTCTCTAGGCAGTTTGAGTAGGGTGTTTTCTATCTGGCTTGCTTTTGGTTGCCTGTCACTTCTGACATTCAGATGCCTGTTGGCAACAAAATTGCTTTTGCTATTCTACTACAGATGTTTCTAGCCTGGGAAGAGACAGACCAAACTTTTACTGGAAAGTAGGAATTCTTGCCACATTCAGGCACCAAACCTGAGAAAACATAAGGAAGATTCTGGCCACAGGCTCAAGAATGGAAAGGTAGGTCACTGCCAGGAAAATAATGTCCAGATTTAAAGACTTCTAGTTTTAGCATTTAGGAAAAATATTTGTGTCAGATCTTCCCATCTGTGATGGTTCATGATGGCCAAAGGACACTTCCCTAGTAGGGCATGCAAGGAGGGTACAATTACATGCACTTCACCTTGGAAAGTGACATCTTTACATTCAAGCTTTCTGAGAACTCATGGTCACGTGTGTGGGTGGTGGGGAGGAGAGAGGGAGGAGGAGGGGGAGATAAGGTAAGGGAGACACATTCATGTACTTTTGAAACCATATGCATTGGAGAGATTTGTGTGTTGATGAGGTTGAGTTGAAATACCATGAGAGTGGTGAAAAAGAAACTGAAGATACATCAAAAAGGAAGGTATTAAACATGAATGGGTTTATGTAAAAAATTTCATTAGTTTGATTCATAGAAAATTATTGTTGTAGGTCAAGAATGATATTATGAAGTCTGCTTTTACAATCCTCAAAGGCCTCACTGCTAGTTTTTAGAGGAAGGAGCAGTCTTGGGTCAACATGTTTTAAATGAGATGTGAGGGACAAACACAGCTTATAATATTGTAACTAGTGCCCCCCCACAGGAATGTGTCTATATTTATATAGCATAACCTGTTAAATCTGTACCAATGGCTGTGACTACAGACCATAGAAGCTTCTTTAATAACACATATACACTAAGTCCAAAATGTTCTACTCTGTCATTCATGTGTAAATCAAGTATATTATTCATATACTTCATTGACTTCCTGAATGCGTGCTAAAAATGCCAAGGAAAAACTCGTTAATCGTGACATGGTGACTGCTCAGCCAGCTCTGAAATGTTGATGGAAAGGAAAAATTGTCAAAGGGCCTTTTTAAGAACTTCTGCAGGTTACACTCGCAAATCGGAATTCAGAGAACATGAATTTTCTCATTCAGGAAGGAAGGATTAAAATCAAACACCCTCCAGTGGTTGCATCTGAAAACTGCATAGTTGTCCCTTACTTGTAAAAGCAGCCTTCCTATGTACCACTGAGTACCCAGGACCCAACTCCCTGCTTAGTTTAATTGTTGTATCATCTCAAAAAATTAAAATGATCTTCTATGGACTATAAAATCTCTCTTCATCCTAATAACATCATCTTGGGTATTTTTATATTAAGTTCTTTACATGCCAGAATAAATAAGGCAACAACCTCCTATTATCCCTTATGTTGTGTATTACAGTCCTCAGTTAAAATCTTGTACTTTCGTGCTAGGAAATATGACTTGTATAAGCCTCATATCCCATGGTCAAGGAGGACATTCAGGCCTGTGTATGATACACCAAAACAACTAATCAATTTCGCCAATCAACTAGCTGACTCATTGAGGTATACAATATTCTACCACCTGTTTGGCTAAATTAACACAGCATGTTGATTCAATTGACCTGTCAAGTTATCAAAATAAACTGAGAGAATGAATAAAATATAATTTGCGGATGCATCTCTCTTACTCTCATGATCTCAGTCTGGGTCTCATGGGTCTCAGTCTGACCCATGCACACTAGGTGCCTCTTTATATAATAAGCAGGAGTCCTCTATTGAGTCTCAGGTAAAGTGGTTCACCTGTGTTCCAAGTTGTCCCTATTTCTTTTCCTGATGTGCACAATGTTGAAGTATTGCTTTCTGGGTCAGAAGAAAGATAATCAAAGTTGACATGTTCAGACGTGAAGGGTGACATTTTTAAGTCACTTAGTGGGGTTGATAAAGACTACTATTGTGGCGCCAACAAATTTGTAATGCAATAAGGCAGAAATTGAATCCACACTGAATCCTACTGAAGGTGACTCGACATAGAATATAAATTCCACTTTGGTAATGCTATTATCTGAATATAATTTAAGACACTATCTAAAAATTGATGTTGCAGAATTTTGATAGTTAACAAGATGCTCTTGGCAAAAAATGCAAAAAATACGTAGTAATCTAATGAATTAAACAAAAAATACTAAGGGGATATTTTTGATATTTCACTAATGATAAACCTCAATCTCTTGTAGATATTCTTTATAATATCGGAAAAAATACACATTAGAACTGAGACTATTCCTGTGAATTACATTTTCTTTCAGCAGAAAGCTCCTTTTTAGCTTTCTTATTCACTTGTTTAAAAGGCCTTTCAAGATACTGTCATGAAAATATTAAAACTTTTATTTATTTCATTTCCTCTTGTCTTAAACCAACACTATTAAAACAAAATCAGCAAGCATCTATTTAGCATCTACTGAGCTCAGATATTCTGTTAGATTATAACAGGAGTATATAGATGAATGAGAGACAGTCCCTGCCCTCATGGAGCTTATGATCTCACTGAGAAGATAAGACATACATAGGTAGAAAGCTACATACAAAAATAATACAAAATATCACAGAAATACAAAATTTAGAGTCAAGCAAGTGATTATACCCCATGTACTCTAGAGTTAGAGAAATCATTATGGAGTTTTCACAGAGGCAGTGATATGGAGAGGATAAATAGGATTTGCAAAGGTATAGAAGACTAACATGAACAAAAGCATTGCAAGGACATACAATGTACATGAAAGGCATAGTTTGGCTAGAGTATGGGAATGGGTAAGGGAAATGGTAGGAGAAAAATTTAGGAGATAAATCTGGGCTGGCACTAGACTGTAGACGTGTTTAGCTAAGGGTTAGTAGATTTAATCCTGTAAGAAATGGTGAAGCATATGATTGTTGAATAGGGGAGAGACATGATGAAGGAGGTATACATATTAGTGGGACTAGATGGATGAGAGGAAAAATAGGGAAGGCAAACAGTAATAGGCATTGAGGAATGAGTTGATTAGGGCCTATACTAGAATGGTGGAAGTCATCATGGAAAAGATACAAATGGACACTGGATTTGGGAGAGAGACACCAAAGAATCAAGTCATGAAAATGAAGGAAATTACAGAAAAGAAAAGAGGTGAGGACTAAGGCAAGAAATCTGAGGAAGTCTTACATTTGTTGAAAGTAGTGTACCAGTAAATATTGTCTGGTTTCTTTCTATGAATGTGTAAGTGTGCATACTCAACGTGCAAACCCAAACATATACATATGCACACTGAGAAAAAGTGATGAACAACCAAACCTTAGTTGTTTCAATTTGTTTCTTGCCAGCTAGTGACCATGGTGGACTTCTGATCGCTTGAATTAACATTATTGAGGGATAAATAATGATCTAGAGGAGTGAGAACCAAATAGATCTAGGTTCTAATTCCATCTCTACCATTTGCCAGCTGACTGATACTGGATTTCTTTCAGGTCTTATTTCCTCATCTGTAAGATGAAGATAATAGTGCCTGCTCTTAAGGATGGAATGAAACAATGTATCTGAAAATATTCTATATACAGTCAAGTACTGAAAATATAAGCTTTTTAATTTTGTTATCCCTTGTGTATAAATTACCATATTCTGATTTGTGGTTACAGTTTAATTTCCTCTTCCCAGGGATGTTCATATATACATGCAAACTAATTCTAGCACTTTTAGTTTCCTGCAGTGACATTTTAAGCTCTTTGAGGGTAGGGGCCATATCTTTTCTGTATTTATCTTATACTACCATGTACTATACTCTGAACAGTAAAAGGAAAAAAGTATATTTTTTACTTGAACCTGAATTTATTCTCAAAACTCAAATATAACTTTCAATATGTAGCATAATTGAAAAGTGGCACTCAAGCCCTCCCCATAGTCTAGAACTTCTTAAAAAGAATTTAAATACACAGTGAGGTGCCATATCCCATGGCCTCATATACATTTTAAAATTTTATTTATTTATTTTTTAATTGGAGGATAATTGCTTTACAATATTGTGTTGGTTTCTTTCATACGTCAACATGAATCAGCCATAGGTATCTGTATGCCCTCTCCCCTTCGACCTCCCTCCCACCTCCCACCCTCTCCCACCCATCTTGGTTGTGTCCCTGCATCATACAGCAAATTTCCACTGGCTATCTGATTTACATGTGGTAACATATATGTTTCAATGTTACTCTCTAAATTTGTCCCACTTTCTCCTTCCCCCTCTGTGTCCACAAGTCTGTCCTCTATGTTTGTGTCTCCACTGCTGCCAAGCAGAGAGGTTCATCAGTACCGTCTTTCTAGATTCCATGTATATGAGTCAATATATGATATTTGTTTTTCTTTTTCTGACTTACTTCACTCTGTATAATATCTACCATATTAGAACCGAGTCAAATGCATTCCTTTTAATGGCTAAATAATATGCCATTGTGTCTATGTACCACAGCTGCTTTTTCCATTCATCTGTTGATGGACATCTAGGTTGCTTCCATGTGCTAGCTATTGTAAATAGTGCTGCAGTGAACATTTGGGTACGTGTGTCTTTCAGTTATGTTTTTTTAAAAGTGGATTTTTCTGTAAATCTGGAAATGAGTATCAAGTCTTAAATTCAGAGTTATTAGTGACAATGATTGTAGGTATAAGTAGAAACAATGACAGAAGATCAGTTTTGGAACTGAAATGCATTGAAAATCTGAAATGCAAAAAAAAAGATCTGACTTATACAATTTTAAAGGATCTTCACTTTTCTAAGAGCACTAAGGCAATATAATAAAATGTACAATTAAATCACAATTTTTAAAGCATACCTAAAATATAGGTGAGAGTGCCTTTAAAAATTTTTGGATGCTAGAAAGTCATAACACAGTCATTGGGGAAAATTTTGAATTTAATAAAATCTCCTGTAAGAAAAATCTAAATTCTTGGCTCTGACATTTGAAGTCTCCATATAACTTCTTAAGTGAAACCAAACTTTTAAAATACAAAACTCAAAAGTACTTACTTCCACTTGGAATCAGGTCCCTTTCTGGGATGAATAGTTTATATCCATAGTGTTTTTCCAGCACATCTGGCAGTATTTCAAGAGCAAATTGCTCTTCTTCAGGGTTGTCACAGTCTAAAGTATCTTGGTCCACTTTTGTGTAAGAGAGATAGGCATCATATTCCTTGTTGTCTTAGATACAAAGAAAAACAAAAGGGTTGTATGTAGGATTAGTAGGTTCTCTTTCAGTACTAAATATCTGTAATAATTAACAGGCTAGAATAAGCAGTATAATTAATAACCATCATTAACAATTAGAAAAAATAAGTCACGTGTCATGCCGTAAGAAACCTAGTATATTTCAACACAATCCAGTTATAGTCACGGGATATGAACTGAAATTGCTATGCAATGGGCAACATAGAGTTTTGACAGAATAAAAGAGATTTATTTGTAACTTTTGTTGTGAATGATTAGCTCAGTGTGTTTGAATGAAGGACTACATAAACCAAAGTCATGAATCTTAACTCTTTCTGTGCCAGTTGGCTTGGCTCTGTTACTTGGTCACAGACTATACCTTGTTTGCACAAATATGTGTAAGAGATCCAAAAGAGGCTGGGCCCTGGAGTGTGGAAGATCGAAATAATCTAGCCTCACTCCTGGAGACTCTACTTGCAACACATGCCATACTTCCAGTTGGTTACTGTCGTCATCGTCATATACAAAATGCAGTTCATTACCAAATATTAGAGACAGCAGCTGGGTTTTATACAAGTGCATTGCCTGTTATTCTTGTTCAATCCATGGCCAACTAATTTGATACAAACTTCCAAAAGAAGCCTTTGTTTAAAAACATACATCCTTCCAATATTGCCAAATTAGGTTTTCCTTTCACCCATTTAGTCAGAGTTAACTGTGCTTTAAGAATGTATTTTTTCCTCCTTTGCTGTATTGGCTCAGAGCCAGTCTCCCCAAAGAGAAAATGTGTATGTGTATGTATGTGTATATACACACAGAGTTTTTCCCTGATTTTATTAATGAATACAGCCACTCAAAGTCCCCACTGGTTTTAGAAGGGACACACTAGAAAAGTTATAGTGGTTTTTAAAATTCCCTTATTTATAGAAAAAATTTTAATGTGGTGAGTCTAGACTCATATGGAACTATTAGTATTTAGAAACTATTAAACCTAGTTACTTGCAAATAATTTTAAAAGACCAGAAAACATTTCAGATTTTGTTTCTAAAGCACAGAAATATTTTCCATTAAAACAAACCTGATTAGATTATAGTTAAAACCTGACCAAAATATACTTTACAGAATGAAGCAGCCACTCATTTTCCTTATACCATTAATAATTTGGTTCTAACTGCTGAAAGAGGTATACATGATAGGCACATAAGGAGATATAAATATCCTATGGGTTCCAAGGTGGCTCAGTGGTAAAGAATTTGCCTGGCAGTGTAGGAGACTTGGGTTCAATCCCTGGGTTGGGAAGATCCCCTGGAGGAGGGTGTGTCAACACACTCCAGTATTCTTGGAGAGGGAAATGGCAACCCACTACAGTATTCTTGCCTGGAGAATCCTATGGACAGAGGAGCCTTGCGGGCTATGGTCCATGGGGTTGCAAAAGTGTTGGACATGATTTAGAAACCAAACAATAACAGCAAATACCCTATGGTAAGAAGCACACAGGACCCCTTTGACTATTTTAGTGATAACTGAGTCAGGATTATATTGTTCTAATTCTAGTAAGGTTCCAGGCTTCACTACCCCCACATGAAAGGAACTCTAGTTATTTATATTAAGATGGTGCTTGAAGCCAGGAGGCTTCCCTTTAGCCTGTCCTCTAGCTAGAAAAGACTTGTGTGAGCCTTGGTTGGGTTACTTGATTGCTTAGGAACACATGCACATGGAGGACTGCCCCAGTAGTTGAGATCATTTGGCTTACAAATGAGGCACATTCCACTGTTATGCATAAAACACCACTTGGAAGTGAGAATGTTCACAAGCAATGCTAATATAAGAACCTCCTGGTAATCCTAGCACCTCTGCCCCTGTTCCAATCAGGCTCAGGATGCACCTGCAGGCCCTTGACTTTCTCCAGCTATAATTACTCACCTGGGACTGAGAGTTGCTGATGATACACAGCTGTAAGAATAAAATAGGCCAAAGGACAAACAGATCCATTTCTATGAGCAGAATGTATTTCATCTTTCTTGATAGATGGTGTTGCTGCCTCAAACTCCATAATGTCAGACTAGACCCTAGTTTCCTCTGACTTTGATAACTCTAACTCACAAACCTCTTGAAATTCAACTACTTATTAATTCATTCAGCAATGTTTTTTGTTGGGCATCTACTATGAGCTAGCCATCCACTATGACTACCTGACTCTTTGCCCATCTGGCCAGAACTTCTAGACTCTTACCCCATTGCTTGTCCAGACTATGATGATTTGCCCTCCAACTATGCCTAATCTCCGTATTCCTGGTCCTATCCTTACTTGCTTCACCTATACACTAATATAGGTGGTGTTTTTGTTGTTGTTTAGTTACCAAGCCATGTCCAATTCTTTGAGACGCTATGGACTGTAGCCCACCAGGCTCCTCTGTCCATGAGGTTTCCCAGGCAAGAATACTGGAGTGGATTGCTATTTCCTTCTCCCAGGGATCAAGACTTTTTTTTCAGAAAAATATTGCTATATCTCAAGTCATGACAAAGAACATGGATGTCTTTGTGTTAACCCTCAACATGTCTGGATAACAAATTGTACATACCATTCTAGAAATACATCATTCTTTGGAAAATGGTTGCTCCTGGTTTCAGTTATGTCCCTTTAAGATGAACTAAAGGTGAAGAGCTTATGGTAAATGGCAAGAGCAGGAAGAGAGCTCTCAAAGCCACTGTGTCAGATGTCCCAGAAGGCCTAGAATGCCAGCTAGTGAGCAAGCAGTGACACAGATGCCACAGTTTAAAAAATGCACTTCAGCTCTATGTAGACAGCCAAGAAAACCTCATGAATAGCCACAGCTGTTGCTCACAAAGAGGAGCAAGACAGATAAAGCAATATCAATGATATGACACGATGCAAATAAAGGTTAACAGCAAATCCTAAAAATTGTTTTAAAACTGAATGGCCATTCAGCAACACCACTTTGTTATGTGAGGCTAATGAGCCTTCCTCTTTATTAAATCATGCTGACTATGCTCATCTGAGAAGCCAGAAAAAACCACAACGCATTATAAAGGAGAGAGCCAGTTATTCCCAATGAAGAGAGAAGTTATGATGAAGGGAAACAAATTGTCTGTGGAAGAATTTTTCTGTTGTCACACTGTCCCTCCCATTTTAAAATTTCATTTTAATCCTGTTCACCATCAGCAAGTGGTTCCTGTTTACAGTGCAGTTCTTCTGGGCCTCTGCTAAAAATAGTACTAAATCCTTTAGCTTCTAAAGTGCAAAGACTGTGTAACTTTGTGGATTACTATGTCCCCAATGGTTACTATACTACCAGTGTGTGTATGTATAGGATTAATCCAGATGAAGAATATATTTAATATGTAAGTAAATACATCATTCATGGTGCTTGGTACATAGTAGACACTAGATAGCATATTGAAAAGCAGAGACATTACTTTGCCAACAAAGGTCCGTCTAGTCAAGGCTATGGTTTTTCCTGTGGTCATGTATGGATGTGAGAGTTGGACTGTGAAGAAAGCTGAGTGCCTAAGAATTGATGCTTTTGAACTGTGGTGTTGGAGAAGACACTTGAGAGTCCCTTGGACTGCAAGGAGATCCAACCAATCCATTCTGAAGGAGATCAGCCCTGGGATTTCTTTGGAGGGAATGATGCTGAAGCTGAAACTCCAGTACTTTGGCCACCTCATGCGAAGAGTTGACTCATTGGAAAAGACTCTGATGCTGGGAGGGATTGGGGGCAGGAGGAGAAGGGGACAACAGAGGATGAGATGGCTGGATGGCATCACTGACTCGATGGACCTGAGTCTGGGTGAACTCCGGGAGTTGGTGATGGACAGGGAGGCCTGGTGTGATGTGATTCATGGGGTTGCGAAGAGTCTGACACAACTGAGCGACTGAACTGAACTGAACTGAAGTATTTAATGACTGCATAATTCAAAGGTCAAATAAATTAAGCAAGCATTGATGAATTGAAATGAAATTAATTATATCAAAGATGTTTAAGAAGTCAAAGTAGATTTTATTTTATTAAAAATATGGCATTTTATAACGACTTTCAGGAAATGCTACTATGGATATGAATCAAACAGAAAGCATGAACATGGGTAAAACTATGATGTGTCTTTGAGATGTCAAAATATTTAAATAAAGAAATGAAAAATTCAATAGGCGGTCTAGCTGACATTTGGCATCATGAAACTGGATATATCTAAAAGGCCTTTAATATTCATTTATTCATCCTCACTGTATACCTGCTGACTTTTTAGTATTCCATTCAACTAGTACAGAGATTGTGTGTTTACGGTCCAAGTTCCATGTAAACTATTTTAATTTTCCTTCCAGCTGAAAACCCTTGAAGTCCCCCACCATTGCATTTTTTCCCTAAAATAATTGGTTTGGAATCAATACACTCAATTCTCTGACCAAAATGCTCTAGATTACTTGTCATCTTTGGTCACTTGGGCAATACTGAAGATATGGATGCAACCTATGATATTAGTATGAATTTAATCTTACAAATACATACTACAACTGATCAGTTAGTTTGGATTATTGAATATGGATTATGAAAGTAATTATTTCAGATAAACTTAATAAATTATATCACCTCACTTACAGAAAGTTTTAACAAATTGCTTGTAATCATGACCTAAAGCAAATGAATCACAGCAGACTCCCTTTCATGTACTTTCATATAGACAATGCATCTTTAACACTCTTAATTGCCATCTCCATTTAGCCATTCGTTGGCACTTGGAAAACAGTGAAATTTTCCCCAATAGCATATTTCATCTCATTATTTTATGTGTACAAGTTAAAAAGTCAGATTTTCCAGTATTAATTATTGTATACAGAAACTGAAGGTAACTGACTACATTTTCATACATATTGTTGGAGCTTATAATCATGGTCAGAACAGGCTCTAATTTCTCATTTTAAAGATATATCTGAATAAGGGCCTGTGATACTTTTAAATAGGTGCTACAATCATTAGGTGAAAACACTTTGATAATAAGCATGCACATGTATTCATCAAACAGCATTTCTCTAATTTACTGCAAAATTATAGAAGTCAATTAGAACATACTCATATCATTGTTCACATAACAGTAACAATAAGACCAATATCAAAGGTTCCTTAAAAATTTTGATGTTACCATCACCACTCTGCCCTTCTCCTATCACTATAAAAATAAAACAAAATCATAAACTCTTCTCCTTTGAGGATCTCAAAACAAAACAAAAGCTCTAACTTTCATTATTCTAGTACAATGAAAACTAAGATTTAAATTTGGCTTTTTAAAGTAATGACTTACAATTGGACTTCTTTTTTCATCTTGGCTTACCTTGGGCATTCCATACACACATTTCCCAAGGCTTATAGTAGTTTGCTGGTGAAGATTTATGCATAAGGAGTGATATGTCATGATTTCTTATTAGTTTGATTGTGAAGTATGGTAGTTTGTTCTTTTGAAAAATTAACTCATTTTTGAATGTTCAAAGAAACAGGCTCAGTACAATGTTTTGCTAATATCTCATTTATAAGATTTCCACAAGCCATGAATGGAAAACATAAGAAAATTATAAGCTACAGTCAGAATTTTTTTCCTTTAAAGTCACCTTTGAGAATTGTGTTACAAAATCACACAAAATATGTGGGTCCAGATGTACTATTAGCTTTAAATTGAGTATCTCTATGGCTATTAATATGTTTCTTAAATAATTTGGGTTTTCTTTGATGCCAGGAAGAGCTAAATATGATCTGTACCTAAATTTGAATTTTCTAGAGAAAAAAATGAAATTGGTTAAGTTGTTTCTTAGTAAGGGAAAGGGCATTGACAGCATTGGTTGATCTCCTGACCAACTAATATCTCCTTGTTCAACTATTTTTAAAAAATAATTTCAAGAAATAAAATGATTTTAAAGAATACCCATATATCCTTTACCCAGGTTCATCTATTGTCAGTATTTTATTACCTTTGCTCTCCTTCTTGATAGATTAAAAGCATTGTTTTCTGAATTATTTGAGGGTAAATTGCATTAGTCATAGCCTTTTAACTTTAAATTTTTCATCATGTATCTCCTAGGAATAGGGATATTCTCTTACATAATCACAAATTCATGCTTTTTAATTGAACTTGAACAACAAAAGATAGCTTACCATCTGCAATTTCATCACCTCCAAAATGCTGTCGGTAGAAGAGCATTAATTCAATATTGTAGCATTTGTAGATGATCACAAGCAGTACAAGGAGGAGGAAGATTGCTCCCAGGCCTCCTGCAAGCTCAATTTTGTAGATTAAATCTGGAACAAATAAAATAAACCGGAAAAGGTAATTAAATCATCAATACTGAGGAACTTCCAATATTTCTAGTGTCTAAAATGTACAGCCCATTGTGTTTTTCTTTACAAAAGATTCTTGATAAGTGCAGTAAGTAGATGTGTTCTTGATACATTTGTGTAAATCAATTTTTATCAAATTAACTCTCTTCTAAATACTTGAGAAATTTTACTGTTGAAAGTGATAAGTTTATCTGAAAAAAAAAAAAATAGTCTCTGGCACTTTGTTTTGAACACATCTATATCTCACATGTATACTTTTGCTTGAAGTGTATTTCAGGAAACTATTAGAGTTGCCTTTTACTGGGTTCATGTCCAATATTTTGTTGTTTCTGTGAAATTATCTTTTGGCAAAGGACGATTACCATCTAATACTTCTTAGGCCACAGGCCCTATTCTTCTACAGGAGAACAGAATCATAAAATTATTCTCAGAATCAAATAAAAGCTAATGAGCTTGCAGGATTTAACTATTTCATTTAACCTTGGTAGAACATAACCCAATAGAAGGTAGGCAGGCGAAATTAGCTTATCCATTTTTCCTACTTAATTGAATAAATGACTATAATTTATATGCAATATAATATGCCCAGTGGGGCTAAAAGAGCATAAGAAATCCAGGCTAATCACTTGGCCTATTCAGCCAACACAAGGGTACCTGATAGCAGCCTTAGGTTGTTCCAGTGGGGCACCCCTAGAACTGTGACAGTTGGAAAATTTAAATCAATACATAATGGAAAGAGACTTAATATACCCCAGGCTCAGAGAACAGTGACTTACCCGTAGCTTAATTAGTGATATTACAAAATCTAGGGTGTATCATCAAAAGAGGAGATAGTATCATGGATTCAGAGAAAGGGGAAGTCAGAGAAGAATTTAGAATATAAATTCAGAAATGTCCAGAGGAGAACTGCTGAATCTGAAAGACGCCAGACCAGAGACATTTTCCACTTTGGTACAGGGAAATTCATTGTTCTCAACAGAACACAGGTAAACTTACCTTGTAATGAGCTGCTGCTGCTGCTGCTGCTAAGTCGCTTCAGTCGTGTCCGACTCTCTGCGACCCCATAGATGGCGGCCCACCAGGCTCTGCCATCCCTGGGATCCTCCAGGTAAGAACACTGGAGTGGGTTGCCATTTCCTTCTCCATATAATGAGCTAAGTTCCCTTTAATCTAATCTCATAATTGCCAAGTGAGTCTTTTATTATTAATTCAGCTTACCATGTAACTACAAACTGAAAAAGGAAATGGCATTTTGGTTTGTACATCAGTTGTTTATGAGTTTCCTGGGCATCAATCAGCCTCCCTGGATGCATCAATTCTGGCCAAAATCAAATTGATGACCATGACAGACTGCCATTATTGAAGGTCTCTTGACAAGAAGATCATCAATCATCCGTATTTCCCCGAGATTGTCTCTTATCTCTATATAGGCTTATTGTTTAAGATAAATTAGGTTCATTGTAAAAAAAAGAAAAAAGATAAATGTATATAATATATATTACAAGTAATGTATATTATAGAAAAACTTTCTACTAGTCTACCATCTATTCTCTAAGTAATCTGTTAGGGCAGGAATTACTGATCCAAATTCATTAATGAATCTGACTCAGCAGTTTGTTCACTTACTCAAGGTCTTATAGTTAAAAAGTAGACCTGAAAACAGATATTTTAATTTCAAATTTAAGGTTCTTTTTACTACACCACAGTTTTGTAAGCTCCATCCTGGAAACTGTCAGTGAAAAGCCTTTTCTTTGTTCTTCCATAGAACTGTTGGCAATACTTCTCAAAAACATATGATTTGCAGTGAACTTTGGCTCCTTCTGTCCTTTACATTTTGAGGAAAGAAGCTAAACTACAATTGCCAGGCAGAATGCTAGGGCTTACAGATCTCAAGCAGGTTATTGAAGGGTACTGAAGAATTCTGTAGCTATACCAGAAAGAAACAAGGAGCTCCTTCAGTTCAGTTCAGTTCAGTTGCTCAGTCGTGTCCGACTCTTTGTGATCCCATGGACACATGGGATCCCTGTATATCACCAACTCCCGGAGTCTACTCAAACTCATCTCCATTGAGTCGGTGATGCCATCCTACCATCTCATCCTCTGTTGTCCCCTTCTCCTCCTGCCTTCAATCTTTCCCAGTATCAGGGTCTTTTCAAATCAGTCAGATCTTCACATCAGGTGGCCAAAGCATTGGAGTTTCAGTTTCAGCATCAGTCCTTCCAATGAACACCCAGGACTGATCTTTAGGATGGACTGGCTGGATCTCTGAAGGGACTCTCAAGAGTCTTCTCCAACACCACAGTTCAAAAGCATCAATTCTTTGGTGCTCAGCTTTCTTTATAGTCCAACTCTCACATCCATACATTACTACTGGAAAAACCATAGCCTTGACTAGATGGACCTTTGTTGGCAAAGTAATGTCTCTGCTTTTTAACATGCTGTCTAGGTTGGTCATAAGTTTCCTTCCAAGGAGTAAGCGTCTTTTAACTTCATGGCTGCAGTCACCATCTGCAGTGATTTTGGAGCCCCCAAAAATAAAGTTTGACACTGTTTCCACTGTTTTCCCATCTATTTCCCATGAAGTGATGGGACTGGATGCCATAATCTTAGTTTTCTGCATGTTGAGCTTTAAGCCAACTTTTTCACTCCTCTTTCACTTTCATCAAGAGTCTCTTTAGTTCTTCTTCACTTTCTGCCATAAGGGTGGTGTCATCTGCATATCTGAGGTTATTGATATTTCTCTCGGCAATCTTGATTCCAGCTTGTGTTTCCTCGAGCCCAGCATCTCTCATGATGTACTCTGCATATAAGTTAAATAAGCAGGGTGACAATATACAGCCTTGACGTACTCCTTTTCCTATTCAGAACCAGTCTGTTGTTCCATGTCCAGTTCTAATTCTTGCTTCCTGACCTGCATATAGATTTCTCAGGAGGCAGGTCAGGAAGTCTGGTATTCCCATCTCTTTCAGAATTTTCCACAGTTTATTGTGATCCACAGAGTCAAAGGCTTTGGCATAGTCAATAAAGCAGAAAGACATGTTTTTCTGGAACTCTCTTGCTTTTTTGATGATCCAATGGATGTTGGCAATTTGATCTCTGGTTCCTCTGCCTTTTCTAAATCCAGCTTGAACATCTGGAAGTTCATGGTTCACATATTGCTCCTTGGAGTCCAGCATATGAGAACAGGTTTTAGGTTTCATGGGGAAATAGAGAATTTGGTATTTTAAAGGAGGTGGAGTAAGGGAGGAGATGTTAGTGGCCAGAGACAGCATAGCCAGTCAGGAGAGTCACTCAGAAGAAATATAAGAAATAAGATGTTATACTTTTTGAGTAGGAAGAGGGGGAGGATGGGGGAAAAAAAGGCAGTGAAGCTGCTTTGAGAGACAAATATGTTACAATAACTATAATTATGAAGGGCCTCATATGAGGAGGGACAGAAAATTGGA
Source organism: Bos indicus x Bos taurus (assembly GCF_003369695.1). Taxonomy (NCBI): domain Eukaryota; kingdom Metazoa; phylum Chordata; class Mammalia; order Artiodactyla; family Bovidae; genus Bos; species Bos indicus x Bos taurus. The sequence goes on along the minus strand of NC_040105.1, from coordinate 92,659,974 downwards.
ATCTATCTCTATCCTGCCTGCTGTAAGAGGTGGTCATTTGGAAAATTAAGTCACAAAACTTCAGATAAAAAACAATCCTATGTCATATTAGCTCTGCCTCCTGCCTTCCCTATAGAAAGTGACTCCCTAGGAACCACTACCAGCCTCTGTGTGGGTGATAAGGCAAGCTTGCTTATGAGACCTCTGTGGGGCTGCAATATCATAATCTTCACTTGTTTTCTTAGCATGTTACATCAATTATGCATTTTTAATAGCTAGTGTTAAATTGAAAGGGCAACATGATTTTCTTTGGTTTACTCTGAAAACTGAATTCTCTTTGATCTTAGATTATTGATTGTCTTGATTCAACATGTTTTTCCTGTTGCAAAATGTTCATTTAATGTTGTAATTTTTTATGAACTCTGTCTCTCTCCCTCAGTGTCTCTCTGGTCAGAACAGCTTTGAACTGTTTTCAAAGTCACTTAATGGGATTTTTTTCAGCAATTTCTGTGTTATTTACAGAGTAGAGTTGCTATTAGGTAGATGGAAAACTTCAGCAGCAGGAACAATTTGTGCTCCCAAGTAGCAGACACCTTTTTTAGCAGTAAACTTATGGAAGAAAGCTATGGTGTGAAAAGTATCCTTTTGGTTTTGGGGTCCATTTTATAAAAATATCTTTGAAATATATTATCTAATGATGGCTGTTTACATTGAAAACTGTGGATCTAGATCCTGAGATTCAGCCAGCATTCTTTGATTCAGCCCAGGCAGTCACATTAAAAAGGAAACATGTATCCTATAATCAGAGGGCAGAATTGCCATCAACCAGATGACACCTGGCTTTTCTTTTGTCTTCTGTTTTCAATTGTCACTTTCCATCTCAGCAGGATCTATACTTCCAGGGACATTTCCCTGACTGAGAAGGTGAAAGTCATTTTATTTGGACTGTGTCATGTATACACTTCACAAGGATAGAGATAGCCAGAACAGGAAATATTTACGTGACTGTAACTTTTTCTAGGCACCCAAAGTACAAGTATAGTTCTTTGTAACCTTCTTAATTTGAACCCAACCAGTTCTTCACTTTGAATGTGAAGATCAGACAACATAAGATAGGACTAACAGCAGTTGAAGTCAAGGGGCTGGAAATGTTCTGAGCTTGCTCATAATTTGGGAAGCAGGTTAGGAGATCCCACATGAGGGTTTCCTATACAGGTTGGGGATTCAGGGTAAGGCAGTAGCACTAGGAATGAAGAGAAAGAGAGATTCATTGGTATGTGTCTGTGGTAAAGGGAGCATACCCAGAGAAAATAGAATCATCAGAATTTCCCTAGCACTAAGTTAAGAATCTTGGCTACTCAAAGCACTTAGAATGAATTTCTTACTAAAAAGTTCCTTGTACTTACTGGCAAACAGTTTGTCAGAGAGTGAGGAAGTGCTAGGTTAGTAAATGCAGGTAGAAGATGCATACATAGGTAAGGGGCATCTTGCTTTGAGAAAGGCTGACACTATTAACTGCATATTAGACATGAGTTGTCACTTAACAAAAGGCCTTTTCCCTTTGTGAAAGGATTCATGAAATGTTTCTTCTCTATAATGATCACTTGGGGCATTTTAGATATTTGATTATATCATCAGGAAGTTATTTTTCCATAAAAGGAGCCACACTCATATTCCAGATGGAAACACTGTGGCTACTAATGCCAGGCTATGTTGTGATAAAGCCTGAAAGGTTCAACTTTAAAGGAAATAACTGAAATTTTGCAAGATGAACTAGAGTTCAGTCTAATTTAATATGTTGGATCAGGACCATAGGGCTTCTTGTTCTTTTCTGAACCTCTACCATACTATTGAGAGCTCTCAAGTAAAATGGAATAAGGGAAGATGAATTGCATCCTTTTGTGAAGCACAGTGAAAAAATTCAACTGCTACCTAAAACAGAGAGTACATACTGGTATACCATGGGCCAGAAAAAAAAAAAAAAAAAGGTTTTTTGGTCTGTATGTTTCCCCAAAAGTTGATACTAATACTTAAAAATCAAAATATTATATATTCAGTCTTTCAACTTCACTGAAAACTTGGAAGCTCTCATATCCATAGTTACACTTTTCAGCAAGTACGACGATAATCTTCTATGAAAGAGTAATGACTGCCCTTTAAAGCACAGCATGTTTTCTGTAACCTGTGTTTAATATCCAGCCTTCCTTTTCTTTTAATTGCCATATCTACCTGGCTATTCAGGTCTTTGTGTTTTTATCCCCCAATCTGGAAATTTAATGTTTTGAAAAGAGAAATGCATTCAGATAACCCAAAAGATACCAGTCAAGACCAGATCTCACGGAAATCCTCTCTTTACCAGTCCTTATCATCCATCCTCCACCTAACTGCTCTAGTCATCTAGCAGGACCATTTTCACCCAACAAGTGCCTGTGAGCACTTACTATATTCTACATGCTTGGGATACAGCAATAAGTAAGGCAGGGAAAAGTCCCTGTTTTTATGAAGTTTACATTCTAATGTGTGTGTCGGGTGTCGGGGGAGACAAGTAGAAAACAAATATGGAATATGATATCAGATAGTAGTAAATAAAGTAAACAGAAATAGAGCCAAGTGAGAGGGAAAAGAATGTGATGGGTAGTCCATCAATGCATGAATAGATCTAGAAAATTTGGCATATGTACACAACGGAATAGGCTTCCCCAAGTGGCTCAGATACTAAAGAATCCACCTGCAATGTGGGAGACCTGTGTTTGCTCTCTGGGTTGGGAAGATCCCCTGGAGGAGGGCATGGCAACCCATTCCAGTATTCTTGCCTGGAGAATCCCCATGGACAGAGGAGCCTGGCAGGCTATAGTTCGTGGGGTCACAGAGTCGGACATGGCTGAGTGACTAAGGACAGCACACAGCAGAATATTATTCAGCCTTAATAAAGAAAGAGATTCTTGTCATTTGCTACAACATGGATGAAACTGGAGTGCATTATGGTAAGTGAAATAAGACAGACAGAGAAAGCTAAATATAGTGTATGATATCACTTATATGTGGAATTTTTTTTTTTTAAGTTGAAGTCATAGAAACAGAAAAGAGAAAAGTGATTGTCAGGGGATGGAGGGTCAGGGAGAAAATAGGGTGAGATTAGTAAAAGGGCACAGATTTCGGGTAGGTGAATATGGTTGGAGGAGCTAAGGTATAAAATGGTGACAATAGTGGGTAACACTGGATTGTATCATTGAAATTTGCCAGGAAGGTAGAAATGAAATGTTCTCACACACACAGAAATAAAAGGTAGATGTGTGAGGTGATTGTTAATTAACTCAATGGGGGGAGTCATTTCACAACTTACAAATCATCATGTTGTACACTTAAAATATCTTACAATTTTGTTTGTCAGTTTTATATGATGGCTCAGATGGTAAAGAACCTGCCTGCAATGCAAGAGACCTGGGTTCAATCCCAGGGTCGGGAAGATCCCCTGGAAAAGGGAATGGCTACCCACTCCACTATTCTTGCCTGGATAATTCCATGGACAGAGGAGCTTGGTGGGCTACAGTACATGGGGTCACAAAGAGTCGGACATGACTGAGTGACTATCACTTTCACTTTTTTTTAACTCAATAAAGCTAAAAGAATGTTTTAAAGAAAGAGATTGGGTAGTACTATCTTATAAAGAGTGACCAGGGAAAGGTCTATTGAGAAGGTAGTATTTAAACAGAGGCTGTAAGAAAAGAGGGAGTGAGTCATAGGAACTACTGGGGAAAGAGTGTTCCAGGCAGAGGAAGTAGTAAGTGCAAAGATCAGGAACCAGGACCATGCTTGGTGAGCATGAGAAATAAAAAGGAGGCCAACAAAGGTCCATCTAGACAAGGCTATGGTTTTTCCTGTGGTCATGTATGGATGTGAGAGTTGGACTGTGAAGAAAACTGAGCGCCAAAGAATTGATGCTTTTGAACTGTGGTGTTGGAGAAGACTCTTGAGAGTCCCTTGGACTGCAAGGAGATCCTACCAGTCCATTCTGAAGGAGATCAGCCCTGGGATTTCTTTGGAAGGAATGATGCTAAAGCTGAAACTCCAGTACTTTGGCCACTTCATGCGAAAATTTGACTCATTGGAAAAGACTCTGATGCTGGGAGGGATTGGAGGCAAGAGGAGAAGGGGACGACAGAGGATGAGATGGCTGGATGGCATCACTGACTCGATGGATGTGAGTCTGAGTGAACTCCGGGAGTTGGTGATGGACAGGGAGGCCTGGTGTGCTGCAATTCATGGGATCGCAAAGAGTTGGACACGACTGAGCGACTGAACTGAACTGAGTGTATGCAAAGTTTAAGGCAGATTGTGGTAGAAAATGAGATCAGAAATGTCTTGGAGGACATGGCAAAGATTTGGGGTTTCATTAGTGTGGTGGTGGTGTGGTTAGTTGCTACGTCAGGTCTGACTCTTGCAATACTATGGACTATGGCCCACCAGGCTCCTCTTTCCTTGGGATTTCCCAGGCAAGAATACTGGAGTGGTTAGCCACTCCCTTCTCTAGGGGAACTTCCAGATCCATGGATCAAACCCGAATCTCCTACATTGCAGGCAGATTCTTTACCGACTGAGTTACCAGGGAACTGAAGGTTCTGTAATTGGACGGTTCTGACTAGAGAAATGATATGATCTGACCTTAGTATTTAAAGGAAAAATCCAGATACTGTGTTGAGATTAGACTGTAAGGGAACAAGGGGCAAGTGGGGAGACCAGTTAGGGGGGAAATGCAGTGAGCCAGGTAGTTGATGCTGGTGGCTCAGACTCAGATAGTAACAATAAAGGTAGGGAAAGTGCTCAGTGTAGATGTGTTATAAAGGCATAGCCATCGAATTTCCTGCTAGACTACATAAAGCATGTGTGAGTATAGAAAAGAAAAAGTCAAGGATGATTCCAAGGATATTTGGCCTGAGCAACTGGAAGGATGGTGATGGAGATGGAGAAAGCAACTGGAGGATCAAGTTTATAGGGAGGAGAAATCAGGAATCCTGTGTGGGACATGTGAAGCTTGATATGCCTACTAGATATGTTTACTAGTGGAGTTTTTGAATTGTTGTCGAATAGGCAGTTAGGAATACAACTCTGGAGTTTAGGCAAGAAGTCCGAGCTAAAGACAAATTTGGGAGATGGCAGCAAATAAATCATGAGCAAAACTGAGGTGGAGATGGAATGAAATCATCTAGGGACTGAGAAGAGGGGACCTGAAACCTGGGGAACTCTAATGTTTAGGAAGATGGGAATTAATAATCTCAGTTATTCATGGTTTAGACACATTTCCTTGTAGAAGCCATGGGAGGCAGCAGTTTTACAGTGTACCTTGGTTTCTAGTGTGAGATTATTGGAAGTGAAGGGCAGCTAGTGGTTACTTTAATCAAAGGAAAATGGATTTATTTTAAAACTCAAGGCTATTTCTACCTCTACTGACTGACTACATAAGACCCCCCTCATTATTTTTCCTCTGAGCAAGTTTTTAATTATAACACTTCATATATTTTTTGCAATTTTTTGTTTCATGAGTAAGGTTTGTCTTTCTTTGTACCCTCACTGCCCTGCAGACTATAAACCCCATGCAGACTTAAGGATGTCTATTTCCTAATACCTAACACAATGCTTGCTATACATGCTCCTCAATAATAAAAGAGAACAGTATTCTTTCATTAACCAGAAGGGGTTCTAAGTGCCTATTAGTGGTGAGACACTGCCCAAGTTACTGAGGATACTTAGGTGCAGTTGAGTCTGGCTTGGAGGATCTCTAAGCCTAAAATGAGACTGAGATGGACAGGAACAAAACTATCCTTGCAACACGGTTATGTGGACATGATCAATGTCTGCCTTTCATGTAGGTGGACAAGTGGTTTCTAAGTGCAGACAAATTCCATTTAATAACACTTTGAGCATGATATACTTCATATCATATCATTATTATTTGAACCTCAAAGTGACTCTGCAAGATAGGTATTATTACCCCTATTTTATAGATGAGGAAACTAAGGTTTAGCCTGTCTAATCAGACAAGTTAGTCCTATTAAGGCAGGCAATTAAGTCAGTGGCTGCACTGGGATCTCCTGAAGCAGGGTTTCATTTCACTGTCCATGTTAGACTCCTCTATACTTAAACACTCCATTATTTTAAAATAAAATCATGTCCAGCATCATAAGAAATGGTGCTAAAGAGATAAAAGCATTATTCTCAGACTAATGACATTTCCCTGCTTCTCCTAGAGCTGCTGGGCAAGGTCAAGTATTAGAGCTGGTGGGAAAATAGAAATTCCACCTTGGCTACAAGGTACAACTAGGGACCTTGCTGATTGAATCTGTTCTATTGCTCTATAGCCTAGACAAGAACACTGAGAACATTTGTTCAGTTACATTTACAAAACCTTTGCTAGATGCACATATACAGAAAGTATTTTGTCTTTTGCAGTAATCAGGAGTCGTGGCAGGGTAAGAGCCAATCTCGGAAGCTGCTCCAGCTGCTGGAATTGTTATTCCTATATCTACTTTTCTCTCTTTTATTTGTAAATTTATAGTTTCTTTTCTTTGCCCATTATATGCAATTTCCACCCCATATGGAGTCATCTCTGGAGAGTGATCTACATAAAGGCCAAACTACTTAAAAATATATGCACTTGCTGAAGGCCTTGAACACCAGGTCATATCATGAAATATTGTTCATAATCTTCATTATAACAATGGTAAAATATTATATGATACTAGTCCTTATTTCTATTTATATCCTAGTCAGGGAATTTAATAAGTGACTGTTTCTTATCTAATAGTAAAACCTCTAGTATTTCATTTAAGCAATATAAGATGAAGGTGAATTAGAGAGAAAAATTTAAATATCAATGCCCATCAAATTTTATGTAATACTTATAACCAAGGTATTTTTATCTCACTTGATTTTTAAAAATTTTTATTTATTTCAATTGGAGGAAAATTACTTTACAATATTGTGATGTTTTTACCGTACATCAGTATGAATCGGTCATAGGTATACATTTGTTCCCCCCATCCTGAATCCGCCTCCCACCTCCTTCCCCACCCCATCCCTCCAGGTTGTCACAGAGTCCCTCTTACAATGTTGGTGGGAATGCAAACTGATACAATTACTATGGAGAACAGTATGCAGATTCCTTTAAAAAATAGGAATAAAACTACCATATGGCCCAGCAATCTCACTGGATTTAACACAGTTTAACAGTATTTCATGTCATCTGTCCATTTTCTAATGATATGAAAGATCATAGGCATTTTATGGTAATATCCACAGCAAAAGAGAGATTTTTCCTTAAAAATAAAAAAAATGATTAATAGAAATTTATACTAGATAATAAAATCAGGCCAGGAAACATACCTAACTTCAATAGTTACTACGTAGCTAAACAAACTATAGTAAGTTATAAAAATAAATACCCTTTTTACGCAGCAGAACACTGGCATGTTTTCGTCCATTTCGATTTTCCACATGGCAGGTATAATTCGCCAGGTCAGCCTCCACCACTGAATCAAAGATGAGTGCCAACTCAACTTCTTTTTCTCCAAGATGCTCTTTGAGGAGCCTGAAATAAAGGAAAGTACTCTTGGCTAATTGGTTTGATTTGGGGAGAGCCCAGTCATGCAAAGACTGAAGATAGTTATTGTAGCTCACTAAAGTCTCCAGTAGGCTGATAGGTGTAGGTGCAGAAACTTCAAAAAGAAAACACAAAAAGTGACTTTTAATGTGAAGATCATATGGGAAAGGAAAAAAGTGAGGAATTCACTCAGAAAAAAGAAATATTAACGTGCCACTAGGCTCTGATAAATGAAGCCAGTATGATTTGTGTAGCAAACAGGAGACACTGGGCTCCATATTCTAAGCTGAGCTTATGAAAACAAACTGGATTTTTGCATCATGACATGAAGGGGAAAAATCTATAGAAATGTAGGTTTTGTGTTAGAGTTTTGACAACAGGGGGTAAGACAGTTAAAAAGGGGGGCCTTGAAAAGAATTGCTTTATAAGAAATAAACTAAGGGTGGTTAGTGGCATTCTATCCCCAAATATCAATAAGAAGCCTGTTCTCTACTTTCTCCTGCCTTTTGTCCAGTGCAGACATATACCCCTAATCCTCCAATGTACTACTATGGCCCTTCTTCCCCCCACACCCCCCCCCCACAACATTGCTCACCATTTGTCTTTCTCCTTCCCTCTGCACCCTCCTACCCCCACAAGAGAAACTGCCTTATGTGTATTTTTTTCATAGTCCTGCCTTTTGCTTTCTCAAGTGAGGTTACAGGTCTTGAATGGCCAGTAACAGTTGTTCTTCACAGAGGAGCTGAGTTGCCAGGAAACTTTCCTGAGGGGTGCATCTCTTATTTCTTTGGAGAGCTATATTCTCGCCAGTGGCCAGCTGCCTTCTGGGTGAGGTGAAAGTGGGTACCCTGCTGACTTTTAGTTTCTATCTCCTGCTTTAAACCAGAGAAAGAGCAAATTGTGAGTCTAAGTAGTGGAAAGCCTGCCATTAAGGTCTAGGGTGAGGTTGTTAAATATATGAATTTGCAAGAGGGAAATTCTCATCTCCTTTTTGGATACCTGGTTATGAAGGCAGTGAAGAACATTCTGATGTATTGGTATTTACCATAAAGTTGGAAAAGACAACTGTACTCAGAGAAAACTGGGTTATAAATATGGGCCTCCCACTTACAAGCTCAAGCTGGATTCTTACAAAGTAATTAACTCAATGGCACCTTAATATAACTCATCTTTAAGCTGGGAAAAATACCTACCCTCCTTAACTTTGTTGTGGGGGTAAAATGGTTTAAAGTGATTTTAAGATTAAATAGCAGATGCAAGTGCAAATGAATGTCATTAAACACCAACATTTCATTATCCAAAGGGAAACTGTTTACATTTTGGCTCCTCCAAATATATTTGTATTTATACATGTTGATACTTAAATTTGGCTTGGATGAATCTCTTCTGGATCCCCTCTGAGAGAAGGGAAGGCTTAAAGTTGGGTTGGTGGAAGGGAGTTCTTGGAATATGAGACTCCCCCGTACTGAAATCCTAAACACAGATTATATCCCCAATACACGTTTTTAAAATTAACCCTATTTCTGTTACCTTCCAATAATATACATATCAGAGAGTTTATAATACTGGCATTTATAACTTGAATAAATCTCCTTAGTATAAGAATTTTCTTAATCGTATTTTGCTGGTAGTCTATTAATATTTTTCTTCTTGGCTAAACTTGCAGTTCTCTTCTCTTTCCCCTATCCCAACATAAACCTAAACAAGGAAAAATGGGAATTTACTGTCTTCACAGTTTATGTTGAATTTTACTCCATTTTATCCCTGCTATGTGCAAATAGCACTATATGCAATTTTTTAGTTCTGTGTGACCCTCTATGGAATAACCCCCTTTAATGCCAGAAGCTGCTTAAGCACCACAAATTAAATTTGATTTAAAGCTTCACGTGTAGGGCAGCCACAGCCTTTGCCAGGCATGAGGCAGAAAGCTGATCCTGTCCCGCCAGACCAAGCCTTTCCCTCTTCATTTCTAATGCAGTTTCCAAAAACAGCTCTTCACAGGCTGCAGAAAGAATCTGGAGAGAGGATTTGAAAAATGATCCTTCATCCATCTATTAATATATATGAGGTGTCTTAATTATCAGCTCTTGAAAATATAGAGGGGACTTGCTTTTTTGGAATTAAAGAGCAAGTTGGTGTTTACGTCTATAAATTACTCTGCAGAGCAGTCACAATTTCCTAACAAATATTGATATATAACAATCTATCAATGATTCTTTATCATTCCCCTAAGTGCCTAGCTCTGGGATAGACAGATATTGGTGTTAGAGAAATGTAAGCATTAAAAGATCAGGTGCCTGCTCCCAGTAAGCATTAACATTTAAACAAGGGAAGAAAATCTACATAGCTGAAAAAATTAAAGGAGGAATGAGGTAAAACAGGGTGGTATAGTCATGCTTACAATGGAATTTCAAAAACACAACAACAGACTATTATTTACTAAAGTAGCTGGAGATGGCTTGAGAAGACTGCCTAAACAAAAGGAAGAAGGAAGCATTTTCTAGGAGAGAAGACATAAATAGGTTTTTGCAGACTGTTTGACACTGAAGGGACTGGTTTTGGGGTGGGGGATACAAATGAGGGGATCTTGGGATATACTTCAAATAACTTCAGAAGTATCTCACTCCAAGGATTAATATTGAAGGCAAGTTATAGGCAACAGTGAATACTGACAAAATAAAAAATACTAAATTCAGGTGACAGAAATCACTACTTTTAAAAGTTTTATTGTTAAGACCTATTATTTAAAAAGTCATGCTAAAAAAGTTTGGAAGTTTTCACTCTCACCCTTACAACAAGAAAAAAGTGAACAAAATGAAAGCCAACAACTCTTCTTAGGTTCATCAGAGAATTGAGGTCACAGGGCAAACTCCTGCTCTGCGAATTTGAGATAGTGAGGCAAATACTGAGAATCACAGTGCACTGGGAGCAGAAACCCAGGAACAGGAACCAATATGAATTAAAAACAATTAATTGATGAGTCACTGTAGGGCTAGTATGGACTAGCTTGAAAGTTAAAAAAACTCCATGAGATCTAATCTTAGGGGTGCCTCATACTTTCATGAGCTTTGCTTCCAAGATCCTGTCCAGGTTTCAGGGTGAAGATCAGAGACATGTTCCTTTACGCTTTGGGCAAAGGAGGAGGGAAAGGCAACAATCTTGAAAGGAGCCTAGAGCACTCTTTCTTCTTAACAAAGGCATGCCCTCAAGGGAAACTTCTTTAGCAGAGCCTAAATTACTTGAGTTTTACCGAAACTGGAGGAAAGAGAAATATCTAACTCCAGCCTCCTCAAGCCTTCCTGTTTCATCTAAGAAAAGGAGGAAAGCTGAGAAGCATTTGTAAAGGTCAGAGCCTGAAGGCACAAGCTGATGAAAAGACTAAGACTTTATCACAGTGTTATAGAATATTTACCACCATACCAGTCAAGGGCTTTCAGATGAAAGAATGGCCAGGCTCAGACCCTGTTTCAGAAGCAGTCTCTAGGAGAACTGAAAGAAACAGTGGAGATGTAAACAAGTACATTATAGGAAATTTTAGCCTTTTACACCTGCAACAGTTAGAACTGGACATGGAACAACAGACTGGTTCCAAATAGGAAAAGGAGTACGTCAAGGCTGTATATTGTCACCCTGCTTATTTAACTTCTATGCAGAGTACATCATGAGAAATGCTGGGCTGGAAGAAGCACAAGCTGGAATCAGGACTGCCAAGAGAAATATCAATAACCTCAGATATGCATGTAACACCACCCTTATGGCAGAAAGTGAAGAGGAACTAAAGAGCCTCTTGATGAAAGTGAAAGAGGAGAGTGAAAAAGTTGGCTTAAAGCTCAACATTCAGAAAACGAAGATCATGGCATCCAGTCCCATCACTTCATGGGAAATAGATGGGGAAACAGTGTCAGACTTTATCTTTCGGGGCCCCAAAATCACTGCAGATGGTGACTGCAGCCATGAAATTAAAAGACGTTTACTCCTTGGAAGTAAAGTTATGACCAACCTAGATAGCATATTGAAAAGCAGAGACATTACTTTGCCAACAAAGGTCCATCTAGTCAAGGCTATGGTTTTTTCCAGTGGTCATGTATGGATGTGAGAGTTGGACTTTGAAGAAAGCTGAGCGCTGAAGAATTGATGCTTTTGAACTGTTGTGTTGGAGAAGCCTCTTGAGAGTCCCTTGGACTGCAAGGAAATCCAACCAGTCCATCCTAAAGGAGATGAGTCCTGGGTGTTCATTGGAAGGACTGATGCTGAAGCTGAAACTCCAATACTTTGGCCACTTCATGCGAAGAGTTGACTTATTGGAAAAGACCTTGATGCTGGGAGGGATTGGGGGCAGGAGGAGAAGGGGACGACAGAGGATGAGATGGCTGGATGGCATCACTGACTCGATGGACATGAGTTTGGGTAGGCTCCGGGAGTTGGTGATGGACAGGGAGGCCTGGCGTGCTGTGATTCATGGGGTTGCAGAGTCAGGTATGACTGAGTGACTGAACTGAACACCTACAACTATAGAAAACAGTAAACACAGCTTAACTCCTAGCCACATAAACATAAAATCTTACTCTAAAGACATGTCTACTTCAGTCCCTTTTATCTGATAATTACATCTGGTTTTCAAACAAAAAATAAGACATATTAAAAAGAAAAAGTTTTGAAAAGACAACACAACCATCAGAACCATACTCAGATATGGCAGAGAATGATCAGAATGAGGATATAAAATAACCATGATTAATAAGTTAAAGTCTCAAATGGAAAAAGTTAACAATATAAACAATATATTGGTAATACAACATGAAAAATGGAAATTCTAAGAAGGAATCAAAAGGAAATGCTAGAAAACAAGACGTTGTAATAGGAATAAACAGTGCCTTTCATGGGCCATTAATAGACTGGATGTGGCCAAAGAAAGAATAAGTGATCTTGAAGAAAGTCAATGCAATCTCCTAAACTGAAATGCAAAGAGAACATGGCAAAAAAGGAACAAAATATTGAACATCAGAGGTATAACTACAAAAGGAGTAACATACATTTAATCTATGTTCAGTTCAGTTCAGTCGCTCAGTTGTGTCTGACTCTTTGCGACCCCATGAATCACAGCACACCAGGCCTCCCTGTCCATCACCAACTCCTGGAGTTTACCCAAACTTAGGTCCATTGAGTCAGTGATGCCATCCAGCCATCTCATCCTCTGTTGTCCCTTCTCCTCCTGCCCCCATGTTGCCAAAATACAAAACACCAAACTACGAAAGAGAAAGGAACAATAGAAATATATGAAGTAATAGTAACTTAGAATTTTCCAAAGATACCAGAACACAGATGCAGGAAGTTCAGAGAATACCAAGCAGAGTAAATTTTTTTTTAAATTTTATTTTATTTTTAAACTTTACATAATTGTATTAGTTTTGCCAAATATCAAAATGAATCCATCACAGGTATACATGTGCTCCCCATCCTGAACCCTCCTCCCTCCTCCCTCCCCATACCATCCCTCTGGGTCGTCCCAGTGCACTAGCCCCAAGCATCCAGTATCGTGCATTGAACCTGGACTGGCATCTCGTTTCATACATGATATTTTACATGTTTCAATGCCATTCTCCCAAATCTTCCCACCCTCTCCCTCTCCCACAGAGTCCATAAGACTGTTCCATACATCAGTGTCTCTTTTGCTGTCTCGTACACAGGGTTATTGTTATCATCTTTCTAAATTCCATATATATGCATTAGTATACTGTATTGGTGTTTTTCCTTCTGGCTTACTTCACTCTGTATAATAGGCTCCAGTTTCATCCACCTCATTAGAACTGATTCAAATGAATTCTTTTTAATGGCTGAGTAATACTCCATTGTGTATATGTACCACTGCTTTCTTATCCATTCATCTGCTGATGGACATCTAGGTTGCTTCCATGTCCTGGCTATTATAAACAGTGCTGCGATGAACATTGGGGTACACGTGTCTCTTTCCCTTCTGGTTTCCTCAGTGTGTATGCCCAGCAGTGGGATTGTTTTAAAAGCTACATCTTGACGGATCATATTCTAACTGTAAAAAGTGGGAAAAAATGAGAGAAAAATCTTGAAAGGATTCAGAGGGGAAAAAAAAAACTTACCTATACAGGAATAAAAATAAGAAACACATCTTTAGAAACTATATAAGCAAGAACAGAGTGGAGTGGAATATTGAAAGTGTTCAAAGAAATTTACAACCAACCTAGAATATTGTATCCATTTTTCCTTCAAAGGTGAAGGAGAAATAAAGACTTTTTCAGACAAATAAAAAGTGAGGGAATTTGTTGCAAGTAGACCTACACTGTAAAAAATGTTAAAAGAAATTCTTAAGAGAAAATGAAAATTAAACAGGTCAAATTTGGATATTCATAATGAAAAGAAGAGATAGGAGTGAATAAAGGTAAAATGTCTTACATTTCCTATTCATAATTAATCTAACAGGTAACAGCTTGTTTAAAATAATAATAGCAATAAAAGCAGTTGTACAAAGTTTTGAGGATCTGATATACAGCACGGTGACTATACTCAATAACATGATATTGTATGCTTGAGTGTTGCTGAGATTATTTTTAATTTATTTATTTTAATTGGAGGCTAATTACTTTACAATATTGTAGTGGTTTTTGCCATGCATTCACATGAATCAGCCATGGGTGTACATGTGTTCCCCATCCTGAACCCCCGTCCCACCTCCCTCCCCATCCCATCCCTCTGGGTCATCCCAGTGCACCAGCCCTGAGCACCCTGTCTCATGCATCGAACTTGGACTGGTGATCTATTTCACATATAATAATATACATGTTTCAGTGCTATTCTCTCAAATCCATCCCACCTTCGCCTTCTCCCACAGAGTCCAAAAGACTGTTCTTTACATCTGTGTCTCCTTTGCTGTCTTGCATATAGGGTTATCATTACCATCTTTCCAAATTCCATCTATATGTGTTAGTATACTGTATTGGTGTTTTTCTTTCTGACTTACTTCACTCTGTATAATAGGCTCAAGTTTCATCCATCTCATTAGAACTGATTCAAATGTATTCTTCTTAATGGCTGAGTAATATTTCATTGTGTATATGTACCACAGCTTTCTTATCCATTCATCTGCTGATGGACATATAGGTTGCTTCCATATCCTAGCTATTATAAACAGTGCTGCGATGAACATTGGGGTACACGTGTCTCTTTCAATTCTGGTTTCCTTGGTGTGTATGCCCAGCAGTGGGATTGCTGGGTTGTATGGCAATTCTATTTCCAGTTTTCAAGGAATCTCCACACTGTTCTCCATAGTGGCTATACTAGTTTGCATTCCCACCAACAGTGTAAGAGGGTTCCCTTTTCTCCACACCCTCTCCAGCATTTATTGTTTGTAGACTTTTGGATAGCAGCCATTCTGACTGGTGTGAGATGGTACCTCATTGTGGTTTTGATTTGTATTTCTCTGATAATGAGTGATGTTGAGCATCTTTTCATGTGTTTGTTAGCCATCTGTATGTCTTCTTTGAAGAAATGTCTGTTTAGTTCTTTGGCCCATTTTTTGATTGGGTCCTTTATTTTTCTGGAATTGAGTTGCAGGAGCTACTTGTATATTTTTGAGATTAATTCTTTGTCCGTTGCTTCATCTGCTATTATTTTCTCCCATTCTGAAGGCTGTCTTTTCACCTTGCTTATAGTTTCCTTCACTGTGCAAAAGCTTTTAAGTTTAATTAGGTCCCATTTGTTTATTTTTGCTTTTATTTCCATTACTCTCGGAGGTGGGTCATAGAGGATCCTGCTGTGATGTATGTCAGAGTGTTTTGCCTATGTTTTCCTCTAGGAGTTTAATAGTTTCTGGTCTTACGTTTAGATCTTTAATCCATTTTGTGTTTATTTTTGTGTATGGTGTTAGAAAGTGTTCTAATGTCATTCTTTTACAAGTGGTTGACCAGTTTTCCCAGCACCACTTGTTAAAGAGATTGTCTTTTCTCCATTGTATATTCTTGCCTCCTTTGTCAAAGATAAGATGTCCGTAGGTGCATGGATTTATCTCTGGGCTTTCTATTTTGTTCCATTGATCTATGTTTCTGTCTTTGTGCCAGTACCATACTGTCTTGATGACTGTAGCTTTGTGGTATAGCCTGAAGTCAGGCAGGTTGATTCCTCCAGTTCCATTTTTCTTTCTCAAGATTGCTTTGGCTATTTGAGGTTTTTTGTATTTCCATAAAAATTGTGAAATTATTTGTTCTAGTTCTGTGAAAAATATCATTGGTAGCTTGATAGGGATTGCATTGAGTCTTAGATTACTTTGGGTAGTATACTCATTTTCCTCATTTTCACTATATTGATTCTTCCAATCCATGAACATGGTGTATTTCTCCATCTATTTGCATCCTCTTTGATTTCTTTCATCAGTGTTTTATAGTTTTCTCTATATAAGTCTTTTGTTTCTTTAGGTAGATATATTTCTAAGTATTTTATTCTTTTCATTGCAATGGTGAATGGGATTGTTTACTTAATTTCTCTTTCTGTTTTCTCATTGTTGGTGTATAGGAATGCAAGGGATTTCTGTATACTAATTTTATATCTTGCAACTTTACTCTACTCATTGATTAGCTCTAGTAATTTTCTGGTGGAGTCTTTAGGGTTTTCTATGTAGAGGATCATGTCATCTGCAAACAGTGAAAATTTTACTTCTTTTTCAATCTGGATTCCTTTATTTCTTTTTCTCCTCTGAATGCTATGGCTAAAACTTCCAAAACTATGTTGAATAGTGTTGCTGAGATTAGATCTTATACATTCTCACCACGTTTTTAAAAAACAGTTAATTATGTTAACTATGTGAGCTTAACTAATAAAATGGTATATGTCAATTATACCTCTATAAAATGAGAGTGAAAATGTAACCTAGAGAATGGAAGAAAATGTTTGCAAACCATATATTTGATAAAGGGCTAATATCCAAAATATATAAAGACCTTTTTACAACTCAATATAAAAAACAAACAAACAGACAGACAACTTGATTGAAAAAAATGAGCTAAGGACCTGAACAGACATTTCTCAAAAGAAGGCATACAAATATCCAACAAATATATGAAAAGGTGCTCAAAGTCACTATCATGAGGCAAATGCAAATCAAAATTACAATGTAGTCACCTCAAATCTGTTAGAATGGTTATTACCAGAAATACTGGCAAGTATGTGGAGAAAAGGGAACCCTGTAAACTAATGGAAAACAGTACAGAGATTCTTCCAAAAATTTAGAGTTAGAACTACCATATGATTCAGCAATTTCACTTTTGGGTATATATCAAAGGAAATGAAATAAAGATCTCAAAAACATATTTGCCTTTTCATGTTCATTTCATCATTATTCATATTAGGCAAGATATAGAAACTAATGTTTATCAGTAGGTGAACAGAAAAAGAATATATGGTTTATATGTACAATGGAATATTATTCAGACTCAAAAAAGAGAAAATCTTGAAATTTGTGACTACACAGGGGAATTGGAGAATATTATGCTAAGTGAAATAAATCAGACAGAGAATGAAAAATACTGAAAAATATTGTATGATATTACTTATATATGGACTCTAGAAAAGCAAAACTAATAGTAACAGAATGGCGATTTAAAGAATCAGGAGCTGGAGGGTAGAAGAAATAGGGAGATGCTGCTCAGTGGATGAAATGGGGAAATGCTGGTCAAAGAGTACAAACTTTCAATTATAAGACGAATCATTTCAGAGTACCTAATGTATAGCATGGTGACTATTCAATGATACTGTACTGTATCCTTGAATTTTGAGAGGAGAGTAAATCTCAAGTGTTTTTACCACACACACACACACATGATAACTGTGTGGTGATGGATATGTTAATTAGTTGATTGTGGCAATCATTTCACAATGTATACATATACCAAAACACTACATTGTATACCTTAAATATATACAACTTTTATCCATCAATCATACCTCAATAAAACTGGAATTTTTTTTAGGTCACACAAGAAATAGAGGAAAGAGAACTGAATCCTCCAAAATAAAATAAAATTTGTAATTCTTGGATCATAGGGTAGTTCTCGTTTTAGTTTTTGAGGAACCTCCATATTTTTCCACAATGGCTGCACCAATTTACAATCCCACCAATAGTGTACTAGGGTTCCTTTTCCTTCACATCCTCACCAATATTTGTTGTGTTCTTTTTGATGAGAGCCATTCTATCAGGTGTGAGGTGATCTTTCATTGTGATTTTTGCATTTCCCTGATGATTAATGTTGTTTAGCATCTCTTCATGTGCCTGTTGCCCTTCTGCATTTCCTCTTTTGAAAAATGTCTATTCATGTTTTCTGCTCATTTTTTTAATTGAACTGTTTTTGTTTTATAATGAGTTGTGTGTGCTGTTCCAGTGTCTCTTTATTGTAAATAGTCCCTTAAACCAAGTTGAATCCTCCTTTGATGACTAGGTATGTTGCAAGTCTCTATGTCTTTATTCTGAGTATGAGTAATAATTATCTAGGAATAATTGAGAATGTCATTAATAGGAGATAGTTTTTTTTAAACCCTCTTAAATAAACAAAATCTTTATTTTAGTGTCATTTGCTTTAAAAAAAAATTCCTGTTAAAGCCTTATTAGTCAAAGACCAAGATCAAATTCATAGGCTGACACAAACAAAAGATTTATTGATTGGATCCACTATGGTAGGAATGCTCCAGAGGACCTGTGGATTGTTTCTTGATTGAAGGAAGAAGAAAGCATCTGTTGTAGTGTTTAGGTTCTCACAAAAGATTGAAAATGGTCTAAAAAAGCAGGGATAATTTCTGAATTAATTGCAGCTTCTGAGGCAGTTGGTGGGGATGGGGGAGGATTCAGTAGGAACTGCGTATTGTCATGAGGTGAAGGTGGTCTACTAATTGGGTATTCCAAGGAATATAACAATAGCAAAGCAGGTCTGAGGATCACTGAGAAAAAAACAGTAGTCATTCAAAAGAGGTGGGGGTCATTACAGCCTTATACAACTGCTTCACAACCTTGGGAGAAACTGTTTTCTGTTAGCTTTGCAGCTGGCTTTATCTGTCTGTCCTCCCAGCCTGATTAATAGCTAGACTGCTTATTCTCAGTCCAAACTAATTTTTACTCTTTCAGTCCCGAGCAGGTTTTGGCTCTTTATATCCTAAGTGTGAACTACAAGAGATAATTCTGAGCAATTGAGGATTCTTGCTAGCTGTGTTCTGATAAAGTCATTCTAGCTCCATTGGAACTGTGAATCAACTGCCCAAGAACTGCTCTTTCTCAGTCTCTAAACTTCAGATTTTTTATGTGTAAAATAAACTTATATGATTTATTTCAAATGTTATAAAAATTCAATGTACTTCGGGATGTCAAAAATTTTTTGCAATATACTGTGTAGTATAAAAACATGGAGGAATTATTATTATTATTTACTAATTATAGGTTCTTGTATAGAGCAGCTTATAACACAAAACACCATATTTGAGACTAGGCATCTATAATCTGTTTAGTAAATGAAGAGAGAGAACAAATATGTCTTAGGCAG
Organism: Bos indicus x Bos taurus; assembly: GCF_003369695.1. Taxonomy (NCBI): domain Eukaryota; kingdom Metazoa; phylum Chordata; class Mammalia; order Artiodactyla; family Bovidae; genus Bos; species Bos indicus x Bos taurus. The sequence continues at coordinate 92,640,849 of NC_040105.1, read as the reverse complement.
GTTTTAAATATTTTATGCCTAGGTCAATGTTAAGACCCAATGTGGAAGTGAAGCTGTGAATAGTAGCTGTGAATAGCTAATTAAAAATCATTCTTCATGTAAGTGACATTAAGGTTGCCTTTGGGTAAAACTATGCTGCTTATGAAGTTTACCTTTCCACTGAAGGCTCCTTATGATTTACTAAATCTATACTTACATATAGGTATGATGAGATTTGAAACTTATTTAAATCAAAGGCAAAGTGATCACTCAATATTCCTTCTTCCAGTGGGATGAACTGAGAGTGGGAGAAAAGAAGAGATGATGTGCGTGTTTGGGGGTTGTTTTGTGACATTTTTATAGTTCACTGTGGAGGCAGCCAGAGCAGGTGGGGATGTTTCAAGGCGCTGAAAAAGCATGATGGAAAGTTGTCAAAACAGACCCCTTCCTTTTGCCTTGGGCTGTGTGGCAAAAAATTATATTCACAGCTCCATATTATTTGTTTAAATTGGTGAGATGTTAACAGGTTATTTTGTGTCTTTAGCATAGATTCACCCTATTTTAAGAATAAAATCCTTTCATATCTCTATTACATTCCCTCCTTTGTTAAAGAGTATTTGACTCACTCAAGAAATGTATACATTAAGGTTAAAAAAGGATGGAAACAGAAGGCTGGACAGTGGTAGAAGCATGAGTGAAGAAAAACAGAACTTACAAACAAAGCCCATATTCAACTTATAGCCTTTTAGGAATTGAAAGTAAATTGTATTATTTGCATTTTAATAATCTTGTCTGAAAGCCTTAAGATAAATTGAATATGTTTTTCAGATCAAGAATTATAAAAGATTTGGTAAACTTGTTGTATGGTATTGCCTGGGGGAAAAACATTAGCTATTGATAGGGAGATTTGTAAAGTGAAATTTATAATAGAAAATTACTCTCCATTGGGGCAAAGCAATTGCACTGAAATTCACGCAGTCTCCATCGGCAATCAGATGCAATTCACAACCCTGCAGGGAAGCTTAAAGACTGTTATTTCTTGTTTAATAGGATTAGTTCAATTTCTCTGGCATTTTTTATTAGAACTGTGGAATATATACCTCGCTGCAATTTTTTTTTAATTCTCAAGTCTCTGGTAAGATTAATCAAAAGGAAATTATGTAAAGGTGTGGAACTGGGATGGCCTTGCTAGAATGCTCATACCCAAAGACTACTCCTTTTCATGAATTCTCTTATCCTACTTCACAAGCTGTTCCCATTAACTTTAAACAGAGGGATAGAAATTAGGAAGTCCTCTCCTAATGATAGTTTCTACTGCTCTCTTCCAAATAATTATTTGATTTGTCTAAATAGACATGGAGCTTGTAGAGAGCAGCTTGTTGCAAGGACTTTAAAATGGTAGGTAAAAATAACCAAATTTTCACAGTTGCAGTTTATGCTACTGCATATGCAAAATTCCCTTAACATCCCTACAGATGACATCTTTTGGAGTCTGTGGAGAAAGGCTGTAATGTGGTTTGATAGGCTGGCAGCTGTGATTTGATACTACATTTAGGTTCAGATTTTCTTAGGCTCAATCTCTTAGCAACATCACAGACTTTGTTAGGGCTATGCCAATTTCTGCCTAACAGGAGATAAAGGGGAATCTGTATGCCTAGAGTGGAGTTTGAATCTCTGGTAATAGGTTGCAAGTAAGGAGATACAAGTAACTATGATGGCTAGAGAAACCCAGAAAACAGTGAGAACTCCAAAATCCTGGTCAGGATTTGATCAAATATGCTAGTCAAACTACAAGGGAACTGCTGAATAAAGAGGCTGTACTGACTATAATCTGAGTAACATTATTTCATCAAGCCTTTGATAAATATCCAAGCTTTTTCCTTAGGTAGATTTTTTTTCCTTCAAAGTCTCTACTCCTCTGAGGCAATACTAAGAGATAAAAAGTGTACAACACATGCTTCAAGTTCAAGCTGTTGCCCAGGCAATGGAGAACCTAGGCAGTGTGGTTAGTCTTGCCAGATCCATTGCTGTGGTGGCATCTTCTCTATAAGTTAACTGCTTGAAAGCAACTTATTTACATTCCCACTTCTTAGATCTAGTGGGTAGTGCACTTCTGACATATGTGCACAACACAAGAGCTGTGATTCAATTAAAATATGAAGCAAGTACAATACCCTGAGGGAGAGCCATGCATCCAGAAGGAAATTTTGCTTGCAGAAATTCTTTTGAGGGGAATCTTCTACTTAACACCTTTAGCATTCTGCTGTCAGAACTGTTCCCTTTGGAGAATACACATGGGCTATGAAAGAATGCAGATCTTTTCTTGGTGGAACTAAATGGTATGATTAGCAACTATGTTTGATAAAGCTACCAGATTTGTTCCAATTCACCATGTGGTATAAAAATCTTCTTTCAAGGACATTGGTTTTGGAAGCCAGAAGACAGAATCTAGTAATTAACTTGTGTGTTAGCATAAATGGCCATAGCCTGAAGGAATTCCCACACCCATACAAGCTCCCAAATAGATCATAGATCACATAATTAATATTACAAAATGGCCAACTGTGTGTTTCTCTTGGCCAGGATTCCCTGCCTCTTTGTTTGCATTCTCTAGTTAGCTAGTAAGGTTTTGTGAAATTTTCAAAACAAATTCCATGTTACTTTCCTCCCCTGCAAATACAGGTATGTACCATTTGTTACAGGAAGGGTTACAGATGGTGGAAAAGAGGATGTAACAGAATGAAATAAACAATGACGTTTTGCAAGTCCTGAAAGGTTGACTTCCTTATAGCACTTAATATCTGGTTGATTAATTTTGCACTTAATATAATGTCTAGGACTGGATTAAACTGTTTTACATATGTGTGCTTTGTCTCCCACCACTCTAGTTATTTGCTGCTAGAGCAACTGCATGGCCTAACTTTTCTTTTGTGAAATGGTATAACCACATTCGAGTGTAGTTTGGCAGGTTCTTAAAAAGTTAGATAATCCTGGAGAAAAAAAGGATAGTTAGAAGGCTGCCCAGGTGGCTTAGTGGTAAAGAATCCACCTGCCTATGCAGGAGATGCAGAAGATGTGGGTTCAATCCCTGGGTCAGGAAGATCTCTTGGAGAAGGAAATGGCAACCCACTCCAGGATTCTTGCCTGGGAAATCCCATGGACAGAAGAGCCTGGTGGGCTACAGTCCATGGAGATGCAGAGTTGGACATGACTAAGTGACTTAGCATGCACAAGTAAAAAAATAAGGACATTTGAAAGAAATATTAACTTTAGTTAATAATAATGTATCAATTTTGGTTCTTTAATTTTAACAAAAATACCATAGTAACTTAAGATGCTAACAACAAGAACAGCTGGGTATTGGGGGTATGTACAAACTTTCTATATGATCTGCTATAAACTGAATGTTTATTCTTCCATCCCCAATTCATTTGTTGAAATCCTAACCCCCTAATGGGATGGTACTAGAAGGTGGGGCTCTGGGGAGGTGCTTAGTTCATGAGAAAGGTGCTCTAATGAATGAGATTTGTTGTTATTATTTAGTCGCCGTGTTGTATCCGACTCTTATGTGACCCCATGGACTGTAGCCCATCTGGCTCCTCTGTCCATGGGATTATCCAGGCAAGAATACTGGAGTGGGTTGTCATTTCCTTCTCTAGGGGATCTTCCTGACCCAGGAATTGAACCTGTGTCTCCAGATTGGCAGGCGGATTCTTTACCACTGAGCCAACAGAGACTGTAATGAATTAAGATTAGTGCCCTTATAAAAGACACTCCAGAGAGCTCTCTGGCCTCTTTTGCCACACGAGGACCAGTGGACCATCTATCAACCAAGAAGTGTGCCCTCATCAGCCACTGAATGTGCTGGTGCCTTGATTTTGGACTTCCCAGTCTCTATAAAAGTGATAAATAAATGTTGTTTAACCCCCTCAATCTGTGAAATTTATAGCACCCAGACAGAATAGGACACTATCTTTATAATTTTTCTGTAAATCTAAAATTATTCTAAAGAAGTTTTTCCAAAAAAAAAGCTTACAAAGAATTAATACAGTTAAATGTATACTGACTATCTAAGTCATCAATTATATGTCTAGATATTTATCCAAGAATAAAGGAAATATATATGCAAACAAAGATGCAAACATGTATGTCCAGAGCAGCTTTATCTGTAATAGACCTCAAACTGGAAACAACCCAAATGTCCATCAACAAGTGAATGGATAACCAAACTGTTTACATCCATATAACAAAATACTACTGAGCAATAACAATAGTGAACTACTGATAAATGTAACAAGACAGATACATCTCAAAATAGTCATTTTTAAGGAAAAAAAAGAATACATACAACATGATTCTGTTTATATAAGACTATAAAATGCAAACTGATTGATAGTGACAGATAGATGAGTGTTTTGAAAGAAGAGGGGCATTACCAAGGGGTACCAGGAAACTTGTGGGTAATTTATATGTTCAATATCTTGATCGTGGTGATGGTTTCATAGGTAGATACATTTATCAATCAGCCCTTACAGACTGTATACTCTAAACTGTGTGTTTATTGTATGTCAATTATGTGCCAGTAAATCTGTTTATTTTTTAAAAAGTCCAACTAGTCATGTATGGGAGACAGGAAAAAATAATCTTAGGCTCATATAACTACTACCCTTGATCATGAAACATAGCTCTTTGCTTTTTGGTAGTGGAAAATTTGCTACTTTGTACCATTCTACCTTCTACTGGCTCTTTGAGGACCAGTTTCTTTCTCTGAAAAATGAAAAGTGACCATTGAAGTCTTCTATAAGCAAATATATGAGAATAATTTTAAACATGTATCTTCTCAAATAATTTAAAATAAATTCATTTGCATTAATTTCATAAATCTTAAGTTGAAATTGTCTAATAAAGTGTTACTTATTAGGAACCTTAAAGATTAAATATATGCAGGTCAGGAAGCAACAGTTAGAATTGGACATGGAACAACAGACTGGTTCCAAATAGGAAAAAGAGTACGTCAAGGCTGTATATTGTCACCCTGCTTATTTAACTTATATGCAGAGTACATCATGAGAAAAGCTGGGCTGGAGGAAGCACAAGCTGGAATCAAGATTGCTGGGAGAAATATCAATAACCTCAGATATGCAGATGACACCACCTTTATGGCAGAAAGTGAAGAAGAACTAAAGAGCCTCTTGATGAAAGTGAAAGAGGAGAGTGAAAAAGTTGGCTTAAAGCTCAACATTCAGAAAACTAAGATCATGGCATCTGGTCCGATCACTTCATGGGAAATAGATGGGGAAACAGTGGAAACAGTGGCAGACTTTATTTTTTTGAGCTCCAAAATCACTGCAGATGGTGATTGCAGCCGTGAAATTAAAAGACGCTTACTTCTTGGAAGAAAAGTTATGACCAACCTAGATAGCATATTGAAAAGCAGAGACATTACTTTGCCAACAAAGGTCCGTCTAGTCAAGGCTATGGTTTTTCCAGTGGTCATGTATGGATGTGAGAGTTGGACTGTGAAGAAAGCTGAGTGCTGAAGAATTGATGCTTTTGAACTGTGGTGTTGGAGGAGACTCTTGAGAGTCCCTTGGACTGCAAGGAGATCCAACCAGTCCATTCTGAAGGAGATCAGCCCTGGGATTTCTTTGGAAGGAACGATGCTAAAGCTGAAAGTCCAGAACTTTGGCCACCTCATGTGAAGAGTTGACTCATTGGAAAAGACTCTGATGCTGGGAGGGATTGGGGGCAAGAGGAGAAGGGGACGACAGAGGATGAGATGGCTGGATGGCATCACTGACTTGATGGACGTGAGTCTGAGTGAACTCCGGGAGTTGGTGATGGACAGAGAGGCCTGGCGTGCTGCGATTCATGGGGTCGCAAAGAGTCGGACACGACTGAGTGACTGAACTGAACTGAACTGAACTGAATAATATAAATGATAGTAAATAATACAATGTATATTTTTTGTTTTACACTGCTATATATTCAACAAGCAAAATGAAAAAAACACATTTTAACATTAGCTGCACTAAAATACTGATTTACTTTCCATTTCATGATTCTTAATAGGGGTGGAGTCCCAATTCCTATCGAAGTGAGAAAAGTATATTATATGTCACCATCTCTGAAATCAAAGAGATAATTTGATTGACTACCACAGACTGAGTGAGGTAGAAAAAATTACCTCTTACAAATTGTACAAATGTGATCATATACATAGGATTAGAAAGCCAGTAGAATAGTCGTAGAATAGATGCCTATACACTAGGGAGTTATCTGTCTGAGAGGAGAGTGAAAAGAGGTTGAGGGATGTGTTAACCTGAAAGTCACTTTCAGGATGAGCAGTGAGTACTGGGAAAAAGTAAACACTATTCAACAAGAGTCAACAGTTCTTTTGACAAGTACTAGCTTATTACTGCCACCACAGCTTTGCACCTATGACATATGAAAGTTGTCTGTTTCCAGGGAATAAATGAGTATTTTCCCTGTGGTCTGAAGTCACCTATAAAGTTTGGATCTTTGCTGGGACTGGAGAAACAGTGGCCTAAGCTTTGAAACCATAAAGGAATTTGCTTAGGCAGCTTTAAGGGAATCATTATAACTCATGGCATATTCTTAGAACCTGAGAAAACTTCCTTATATTGGAAGCTTATACATTTGCAATTTTTAAGGCAGGCAGCCTCACTCTCTTTTAGATCAGCTTTTAGAAAATGGAATGATTCGGAGTTGCAATTAAAATTCTAGGCAGAAGCTCTTCTAGGATGTTCCATTGCTTAACTAAAACACAGCACGGGAAAGTAAGCCATTCAAGTTCTATACCTTATTTCACCTTCTCTAATGTGACCTGCAAGTTCCTCAATAAACTTCTCCCCTTTCATCCAGTAGATCATTGGTCCAGACTCTCCACTGAATCCAAAGAATGCTTTGCAAGGGATGTTCAGAGGCTTACCTGAGAATGACAGAGAGAAAAAACATTAGCAAATGGCTCTGGTTATCACTGGGAGACAGAAAAGGACCATTTAACATCCAAAGGAAAACTCAGAAGTGACCCATTTTCAACTCTTCTTCCAATCACCTTATCACTCACTGTAAATGAGAAAATTTTTAAATGGTTACAAGGGCTTCTGGGAAATTTTAAAAGTCAATATATTATCAAAAATGAGAAAGTAAAGAAAGTTACCAAGTTTTTAGAACCGCTGATTTTTACTGCTTCCCTGTTATGAACTAACATGAAAACATCAAATAGAATCCTCTTTTATTTTCCTTGTTTGAGAATATTAATAACTGCTTACTTGGACTTGCCTTTGAAGTTAACATTAATCAAAGTATAAGTTAATTTTTGATTGAGAAACATAGACTATCCACTATTACTAAGACTGAATAGGGAAATTTTGTTAGTTCTGATTACTGCATATTCTAAGAAAAATTGGATACTACAAATCAAAGAAGAATTTTATAATTACAAAAATATCTATAGAAAGTACATGGAGCAAAACCTCAGTCTAACCATATCTTCAATCTCTTTGTGTCACCGATAGTACTTAAATAATTCTAGGCAATACTGTAGCTTTTTACTTTGCATCTTTGATTATAGCTAAAAATGTTTTAATTATAAATGTATCATCAACTGTATAAGCAATTATTTTATGCTGGCATTGATTTTATTTTCTTCTTACAAAGTAGATAAGTAAGGGAAGAATGGTATAGAGAGCACAATCTCGACATTCCTGACAAAGGAATCCCCCAACTCATAAATCATGATATATCACTTTCTCTATAGCATGCAATTTTTGCCCTGGTTGGAACATTAGATGAAGCAATTTCAAGAATATTTTTCCTTAAAGAGTACATGGTAAAGTTGTTCCCACAATCACTCTGAGCTATGGACAATTTCTCCTTTCTATTCTTAAATTGATTCAAAACTTCCATGTTCCAAGAACCATTACTTTCTGAAAACCTTTATATTTAATCATGACTAGCAGATGGCTTGCTTTGAGGACCACTTACACCAAGAAACAGTTTTAATTGGAGTTAGTGTCTACACTGTGACAAAGAGGAAATTGAGAAAACCTCATAGATATATGGATGCTGGGTGATAGGCTGGGCTTAAACATAATAAGTGACTGTTACCAAATATTTGTCTTTTTATTTTATTTTTTAGGAATATTGAAGAAATTTTTATCAATAATTCTAAAGAAATTCAAATTCTTAAGGTTTATTTTAAAAATGATTTAGGATTACACAGGGCAGTATGTGACTACATGTGATGACATTATATTTCTAATAGGGAAATTTGGCTATGACACATAGGTCAGTTACCATCTTTTATTCAAAGAAATTTTAATGATAGGGAAAAATGGTTTTTTTTTTTTTTCATTTCACATATGATATTTTACATGTTTCCATACCATTCTCCCATATCATCCTGCCCTCGCCCTCTCCCACAGAGTCCAAAAAACTGTTCAATACATCTGTGTCTCTTTTGCTGTCTCGCATACAGGGTTATCATTACCTTCTTTCTAAATTCCATATATATGCATTAGTATACTGTATTGGTGTTTTTCTTTCTGGCTTACTTCACTCTGTATAATAGGCTCCAGTTTCATCCACCTCATTAGAACTGATTCAAATGTATTCTTTTTAATGGCTGAGAAATATGTACCACAGCTTTCTTATCCATTCATCTGCTGATAGACATCTAGGTTGCTTCCATGTCCTGGCTATTATAAACAGTGCTGTGATAAACATTGGGGCATACATGTCTCTTTCGATTTTTATAATGCAAACTTCTCTCTCAGCAAAATGACATGTCATGGACTTTTGGGATCATTCAATTATTGTCAAAAGCTTTTATATCAATAGTCTTTTATGTTAATATATGTCTAACACAAATCTGAAACAAGATTATTAATTGTTGCTTTGAACATACGTTTTGTGATACAACCTTGTGTGAAAAATAGAAGACAGCTTTGTATAGCTAAGAGATTTGAATCCTTGTTTGGATCTATCATTAAAAAGTACACTATATGGCCCTGGGTAGATTACCAAAGTTTTTACAAACTGATTTCTCATATATGTAGTAACAGTGGTAATAATACTTTGGAGGCTCAGATAAGATTATCTCTACAAAAATACTTGGTGAATTCGAAAGTCCCATCCAAATGTATCATGGTTGTGTTTTCCTTCCAAGGCTTGGTCTTTCAACAAGTAAAGTTTGAGACATAATCCTATGTGTCAAATTAGATAGATAAGTGTTTATTAATATTTGACCCTGTCAATCTCTTGTCCTCTTATTTATGAGTTTTAAGGGGGAATACTCTTTTCTTATCCATAGTCTATAAATATTTCCTGGATTCTAGAGTAGGTGTGATTCATCCAAGCAGGCCCTTTCTTCTCTAAATCTGAACATAGGGTCTTTTTTATGACTTACTGCTCTTCATTTCCATGAAATTGAAGGTATTACAGTATGTCACAGTAGATAGCAAAAGATCTAGAGATGATATGCATTATTATAAGGATCCTAGTTGCTAAAACTACCAGAATATACATTTATACAAATAAACTCTAGTTGTCATTCCTTTGGGGTATGTTGAAAGAATATATCAAATAAAATACCTTTTTTTTTGTGGGTATCCACCTGCAATGCAGGAGACCCCAGTTCGAATCCTGGGTGGGAAGATCCCCTGGAGAAGGGACAAGTTACCCACTCTAGTATTCTTCAGCTTCCCTGGTGGCTCAGAGAGTAAAGAGTTTACCTGCAGTGTGGGATACCTGGGTTCAATCCCTAGGTTGGGAAGATCCCCTGGAGGAGGGCATGGCAACCCACTCCAGTATTCTGGCCTGGAGAATCCCCCTGGACTGAAGAGTCTGGCAGGCTACAGTCCATGGACTCGCAAAGAGTTGGACATGACTGAGTGACTAAATACAGCATTCAGCACAGCATGTGGGTACTCAGGCCTGGTTTGATTTTAATAGAAAAAGAAAATTATAGCAATGTGCAAAAAGGTGCCTCCTTGAAGTGATCTATCAAAAATGACAGTATCTGCCCTTTCCTTGATACTACATAATGGGTGCTGACTATTGCAGAGATTTCTCCTGGAAATATTTTTACTCTCCCATCAGACAGGTTTTTGTTAAATAAATGCAAGAGACATGTTTCAGCAGCCTAGATTCTTCAAACGCTGAACAAATATCCTGAAGCCTCTGTTAACAGCCAAAAGAGGAAAACAGTCCAATTATCATACACAATACTCTGAGGAGAGCCCCAAAATGATCAGCTCTTGTGCCAGATAGTGAGAATCAATATGTGCCAGGTTGTGGGCACCTCTTCTCTCAAAAGGCCTGGGAGGGATCTCAGCGTTGATTGAGCAAATTACCTGAAACAGTCTCTCCAGGCTTTTCTAAAATTTGGCTTATGTGCATATGCAAACTCCTATCTACCACTTCCGTTTGCTACTGTATTGTTTTGCCTCCAGATGTTTTCAAAATCATTCCTATGATACTGTATTCCTTACTAGTAGAGATGATCAACTCATATTTATACCTAAAAAGGATTTTACAATAGGTTGAAGACCATCAACATAAAAATAACTTTTTCTCAATGTTTGTGCTATTCACAAGGTAATGGCTTTAGACATATCTCCCTTTTAGGTTCAGTCTGTATTACTGGCAATTTCTCTATCAGTTTAAGTCTAGACTAGTTAACACAACATATGTTCATACAAAGACTTAGAGATGGATGTTCATAACAGCTTTATTTGTGATAGCCAAAAGCTGGAAACAGTCCAAATATTTGAAAGAATAGATGAAAGGATACTCTGGTACATCCATACAAAAAATATATATCAAGGATGAACTACTGATAAATACCACAACAAATGAGTTTCAAAATTTCAAAACAATTATACTAAGTTAAACAGGCCAAACAAAAGGGTACATGTTTTGTGATTCTATTTATATAAAATTCTAGGAAGTTAAATTTAATCTATAGCTTCTTAGCAATTTGAACATCTGTATGTGATCCAACCACTCCATATGAAAGCCTATGTCTATATAAAGACTTTTACTCAAATACTCATATCAGTGTTATTTTTCCCAAGTTAGGGAAATTTTTAGTCATTATTTATTCAAATAATTTTTGTCGCCTTTTCTCTCATTCTTCTGGGACTCCCTATGATGCAAAATGTTAGCCTGTTTGATATTATCACATAAATATCTTAAACTTATCTTCACTTTTTCCCAATTCTTTTTCTATTTGCTGCTTTGATTGGATGACTCTATCGCCTTGTATTCAGGGTCACTTATCCTTTCTTTGTTTCATCTAGTCTGCTATTGAACCCTTCTAGTGTATTTTTCACTTCAGCTCTGTGACTTCTGTTTGGTACTTCCTTACATTCTTTATCTCTCTGTTAAAGTTCTCATCTTGTACTTACCAATTCTTCTCCCAAATTTGGTGAGTATTTTTATGACCATTACTTTGAATTCTTTATCAGGTAAATTACTTATCTCCATTTTATTAAGGTTTTTTCTGAGATTTTATTTTGTTTTTGCTTGAAACATATTCTTCTGTTTCTTTATTTTCCTTCACCCTTTGTGTTGATTTCTATGCATTAGATAGAACAACCACTGCTTCCAGTCTTGAAGTGGTGGCCTCATGTAGGATATGAACCTTGTTCATCTTGCCCTAGTTTTTATTTGTTTCTCAAACCTTTTACTTGTCCAAGCAGTCTATTATATTTTTAATTGTTGTTGTTCAGTCACTCAGTCGCTCAGTCATATCCGACTCTGCCACCCCTTGGACTGCAGCACGCCAGGCTTCAATGTCCTTCACCAACTACTGGACTTTGCTCAAACTCATGTCCACTGAATCAGTGATGCCATCCAACTATCTCATCCTCTGTCATCCCCTTCTCCTGCCTTCAATCTTTCCCAGCATCAGAGTCTTTTCCAATGAGTTGGCTCTTCACATCAGGTGGGCAAAGTATTAGAGCTTCAGCATCAGTCCTTCCGATGAATATTCAGGGTTGATTTCCTTTAGGATTGATTGATTTGATCTCCTTGCAGTCCAAGGGACTCTCAAGAGTCTTCTCCAACATCACAGTTTGAAAGCATCAATTCTTCAACGCTCAGCCTTCTTTATGGTTCAACTCCCGCATCAGTACATGACTGCTGGAAAAACCATAGCTTTGACTATGTCAAGCCATAGCTTTGACCTTTGTTGGCAAAGTGAGGTCTCTGATTTATTAATATGCTATCTAGGTTTGTCATAGCTTTTCTTCCAAGGAGCAAGTGTCTTTTAATTTCATGGCTGTAGTCACTGTCCACAGTGATTTTGGAGACCAAGAAAATGAAGTCTGTCGTGCTTTTCATTGTTTCCCCATCTATTTGCCATGAAGTGTTGGGACCAGATGCCATGATCTTAGTTTTTTGAATGTTGAGTTTTAAGCCATGTTTTTCACTCTCCTCTTTCACCTTCATCATTTTGAATAGCTCCTAGTAATTTTGGATGTGCCAAGTCTTGTCAGTGTCCCAAAGGGGAATACCATAGTTAGCACTTAGATTCAGGCTTTTTGGAACTCAAACTCTCAAGTAGCAGCTTTTAAAGTATAACAGTCCTGTGGATCCACAAGTGTAATTCCTGCTAGCCACCAGAGTCAGGCAATCTGGTGGTGTCCACTGGGGAAACCTGGGGTTCCAGATGAATCTATAAGCTCCTTACTGGGAGACACGAGTGAGCTGGACTGAAGCAGAGGGAGAGCACATAGATGATGTTCCCTTGCCTGCATTTCCTGGGAATACCTCCAGAGCCTTTAGGTGTGAGCCAAACCTGAAGCTGAAGCCCCAGGGATAGCAAGTATGCCTCTTTCACTGAAAGACGGGATGTGTTCCAGTCTGTTGTCTGTGCAATGCTCTGGGGGTGGTAGTCTGTCAATAATCCTCTCTTCAATTGTTATAGTCCCATGGGATTCAGGGTCACAAGTTCTCTAACTCCCAGAATTGGATGATCAAGGGGCATTTCCTGGCAACAGCTGCAAAAACCAAAGCAGCAGATGTAAAATCTGGGAAACCAGATACAAGAAAGAATTCCCCTCTGAAAGATACTGGTGCTCCGGGGTGTGAAAGAGGGAGAGGGCAAAGACAGTGCTAGTCCTCTGAGATCTCTGGCAAGGTTTGTAGTCAGTCTTTAGGTGTTTTTAATTAGAAGGCTGCTCCTCAGACTGCAGCCATGATGATAAACTAACAGGCCTCTTTCATGGAAAGATTGAATTCCTGGGTCTCTTGTGTCTTCTTATGCCCTGAGAGTGGTAGCTGTTTAAGAGTTCTTTCTCTATTGGTTACAGCCCTTTGGGATGTTCAGGTGTAAGCCCCACTGACCCCCAGAGCCAGGTGATGTAGAGGTATCCACTGGAAGCTCCCCTCTGGGAGACACTGGTATTCTGGAGCAGGCAGAAGGAAAGCGAAAAGATGGTACCCACTGAGAAAAGGAAAAAAAAAAAAAGATAGTGCATTTCAGCTTTAGCAGGAAAAGAGAGTGTAAGAATGGCACCCTACTGCCTCTGTCCCTATAACACTGGTGCTTTAAGATTAACAAATAAATCTCACATAAAGGCTGGATGCTTTTCAAAAGCTGCATCTCTGCTAGGCCCTGGGGTGAGTGAGTCTGCATATGAGTGCTTTAAGAGCTGCTTCTCAGTTTGCTACAGCCTTTTGGGTCTCGGGGACATAAGCCCTGTTGGTTTTCAAAGTCAGATGTTATAGGGATTCATCTCTTAGGTTCAGGTCTTAAGACCTTAAGTTGTGGTGACTGATGCAGGGCATGAATCCTTCACTCTTTGGGAAGAAGCCGCAGGTTGGTGAGCTCTCTTCCCTACTGTGAGTTGTCACACTTGGACCAGAATTTATGGTCAGTTTGTATCTCAGCCTCTCCTGCCTGCCTTTTTCTCATTTGTGAAACATAAAGGAGTTCCTTAGTTAGCTTTCACAACTTTTTCAGAGAAAACTATTCCATATGTAGCTGTAGATTCAATGTGCCTGTGAGAGGAGATGAATTCAGGATCTTCCTACATTATTATCTCAAACCACCTCCCTATAACAGCTTTATTTGTAAAAGCCCAAAACAACTCAAATTTCGATCAACATGTGGATGGCTATTGATACATCCCACAATATGAATAAAATTCAAAATCATTAGCCTGAGTGAAAGAAGCCAGATACAAAAGACTATATATTGTATGATTCCACTTATATTAAATTTTTAGAGAACACATGACTATAAAAACCGAAGCACATCAGTAATCACTTATGGCTGGGGTCAGGGTTTGACTTAAAACCCAAAGGAAGAAACTCTTAGGAAATGATGGCAGTGTTTTAAAGTTGCAGTGTGATGATGGCTACACAAATGTATAAGTTTACTAAGAGCCAATGAGTGATACATGGGTGAATTGTATGATATGTAAAATTCAGCTAAATAAAGCTGTTAAAAGTTTAAAAAATCTATGTTCTCAGGAAGTTTACATCTGTGAATAGAAAGAGGAAGAGGTGAAGGACAATACATAGTATTAAATAAATTAAATACAATGCAAGCCATATTCATGTTCTAAGAGATCTCAATCTTTTTGTTTTCAAAACTAAAGTCAGCACTCTAATCACTGAATTGTCTATGCAAGAGTCTCTTGCTAGCCCGAAGAGATTCTGTTTTGCATTTCAAATCCATATAATTGCTCTGGGACAACTTTAAAAGAACCAGAGGCTGAATTATCTACTGTGAGAGAATTGCAGTTAAGAGTGGAATAGTATCTATTTAATTTTGGCCACACATCTTAGTCTCCCCCTGTTCCTGGATTTTCTAAGAATTTCTCAAGGGCGAAAATTTGATTTTCAGTTTCTTTGTTGAGATCTGCCCTTCCCCCCATCCTGTGATGGACTATAGATTTTATAAAGGCCACAGATAACCAGCAAGGCTCTACTTTTTCCACACAGTTGTTCTTCATTCTTTGTTTTTCTCTTTAAACAATTTCAACAAACCTCTTTTGCTGTCTCTTTTAAATTGCCCTATTATCTCAATTTCTTGGGATGCAATATTTTCTATCTGTGCCAGTGGAAACACACATATGGTGGTTAATTTTCTTGTGAGGTTTGTAATTTTGTTACTGTATTTGCATCTACAGTAAGGATTGTTTTCTTTGGGAGCCCTGGGTGGTGAGGGCTGTGGAGGCATTCCCTCAGAGTGGTTCCAAGTTTGCCTCTGCCAAGTCCTTACAAGTTTCACTGGTTTGGAAACAGTGTTTCTGTTAATTTCTTAGCTTGGGGGTTTCCACCACATGTGGGTTGTGTGAATTTAAAGTCCACATCTATGTTTGGTATGAGTTTAGAGTTCCGATTTCTCTAGAGTGTCTCTTCATTCATGGCCATGACCCTGGACAGAATGTAAATTTCCTGGCCACTTTCCTAGATCAATGTGTGGAGTTTTCTAGTTCTTGTTTCAGGAACTAGAGTTTCAGGCTTCATAGATCATTCAAACATCGAGATTTTTGCTGGGATTTCAGTTCTAGATCCACTCTTCACACAGATATGTGGTTCTATGGCCTGACCCTGAGCTCAAGCCCTTAGACTTTTAAGGTGCTTATCTGATCCTGATATCCTTAGGCGGTATTTAGGTTTAGTTTATGCTCCCTTCTCTGGGTTTGAGTTCCCTTTTCATTCCTAAAGATTAGAAATTTCCCCTACTTGCTATCATGCTGAGCTAAGCATGTACAATCTTTGTTTTATTTTGACCAGCATTTCTCTGCGTTTAGAACCAGAGATGATTCTTTACCACATCAGTCTATCCTATTAACTAGTTGTATAAAGTTCCACCACCAAAACCTACAAGCAATATATCTTAGGCCTGAATGATGAAGTTAATTTTACTTTCAACCAAGGAGTTAAAGCTAAAATTTCTATTCCTGTTACTGCTAACATAAATGAAAGTTCTCCTTTCTTCCCTGGGCTCACACTTAGATTTGACCTTTACAAGATGAGATGAAAGGAGGAGGGGATATTTGTGATGCCATTGTAAAAGCCACTCACCTTCCTGCTGTGCTTTATGTACTTAAGCTTGTAGCTTCAACTTTCAAGAGCTTTATTCCTTCAGGAGAGTGCGTAATTAGGGCACACACCTTTTACTTATTTGCACATGAGGTGCTGAGTGTCCTGATTACATGCTCCAGTCACATGCTTGTAACATTAACATTGATTAATGTTAAGACACAAAAAACATAGGGGTATGTGTCCCGTTCTTTCACTTGTGAGACACATTTTAAGAAGTTTGTTCTAAAATACACTGAAGTTTGTAAATTATTTCCTCAACAACTTATAGCAGAGCTGAAGTTATCATTATATTAATGTCACACTTCTATGAATTTAAATATGCCTTTTCTTGAGTGAAAGAGAAAGAATGGAGTCATAACTTGCATATGGGGAATCCCCATTAAGAGTGCCTGATATTGAATGTCATCTGTCCAGTGTGTTAAAAAAGGAAAAAAGTTTAAAATAAATAAATTTATATTAAAAAATCTAAAAAAAAGGAAAAATTGAGAACCACCTATCTAGGGATGTGATTTTCTTGAGTTGAATTAAAACATATCCCTCCACTTTGGAAAATTACACACACATACATACACACACAAAACAGCTCAGGTGTGGTTGAATCACAAGATAGTTCTTCATTGCTCACACTGGCCTTTCCTATCAATCATCTAATAGGCTAAGTAACCATTTGTAGCCCAAACTATATTGATGAAAGCACCAGGGTTCTTGATTTCACTGTGATTACAGTCTCAAAGCGAATGGATTGGACAGAAATAAACTGAATTTCCTGAGGTAAAATAATGTCCAGCTTCGATAATGAAAAAATAATCCATGTCTTCTAATATGTTAATACAATGTTCAATCTGTTAGAGAAAATGTTGCCTTCCCATTTCTATATATCTGGAAGAAAAAGCAGCCTGACATTCCAGAGTAGTTTTGTGCAACTATTCCCCCACATTTTTCTAAAGAAGAACCCTCTTGCCATCATTTTCTTAATGAGTTGATACAACCACTGGAATTAATTATAAATTATAGTTGAGAGCAAGCTATTATGAAGCTAAAGGCAGGAATAAAAAATGTATTTCTTCCAGTAAGATTCAATAGGAGATGAAAAATTGATGAGAGAGAGAGAGGAGATGGTTGTCCCAGCTGGTGGAAACTGAAGAGATTAAGATTTTGTGAGAAAAGAAAGTGGATACCAAAGCTAATTGACAATTGACTGGGGAAGGCAAAAGACTAGGAGAAAATCCTTGAGTACCTTTATACTAATTATTTGGAAATGGTGAAAAATGTGTGCGTGAGAGAGAGAGAGAGAGAGAGAGAGAGAGAAACGTACTACTGTTTCTTGTTTTACAATGCATATAAAGGAAATCTTTTTAGAGGTGATGCCCACAGCTATTTGTCTATACTAAAGACAAATGGCATAGCAGCAGGACTCAAAGATGAGACTGTTTTCATGAATAAAAGTATAACCAATGAGGTTGCTTTGGTCTATAATTGGCTCTTAGGGATAAGTGACATAAAGTCCAGTGGAAAAGGAAATGTTTAGAGTTACAGGATTTACCAAGCCGTCTCATCAAGTAGCCTCAATCCCAATAGAAATTTCTTTTACTGAATTTCATCAAGGGTCAATAAACATAACTCCCTTTGTGACTATGTAGCATGCCCATAAACCTTATTTACCTTTTTCATCCCCTTAGAACAGGGCTTGTTTGGCTCAGTGTCTGAAGATACTTTTCTCATTCATATTTCTGATTCAAGGGCACAAGTTGTAGGCAAGGTAGAAACACAGCATGGGAAGAGTATTGGGGTCAGGACACTGAAGTTATAAGCCTTGTCTTCTCACTAAGTTTCTGTAATTTTTTTTTTTATAAGTTCATTCTTCAAATAGCCTCCATTTCTTCTTCTAAAAAATGATAATCAGCTAAGAGAATTTCCAAGGACCTTTTCAGATCTGACGTTCCTATATTTCAAGAAGCTGGCCTACAATGGTGGGTGTTAGGATTTTTCAGGTGGGAAGAATTTCTCGCATTGGAGTGCAAGCTCTGAAGTAGCAGTCATTAGTTCTTTCAGTAAAAGGAAGAAGATGTGAGTCCCTCTGCCCTGGGTAAATTTTAGCTTTATCTCCAAGGTCTCTGAGCCCTGGTTTCATGTCTGAGTCTGCCTGCCTGCTGTGCCTGGAGCCCTAGTTCCTGTGTATCTCCCCAACCTCTGACTGTTTATTGCAGAATGAGTTTCCTGCCTGTGAACACTACCTTGCCTTGAACCCTAGTTCCTCTCTGTCCCACTGGCCCTTAGTTGCTTATGTTGGCTCTGCTGATCTTGGCTTATGGCTCTGCTTTCCTTGACCCAGTGCTTTCCATATCTTGGCTTGACAAAGGGATTTTTAAAAAGTTCCCTATGGGAAAAGACAAAGACCTTGGGTATTAACTCACTCCACTAGCAAGTCCAATTTGTACTCAGCAAATTGAGATGTCGAGAGAGTTGAAGTAAGCAAATACTCTGTGTGCGTGTATGCAAGTGTATATATACTTGCAAAAGAATTCATTTGGATTGAATTAATAGTTCAAAATTAAACGCACATGATTCTTGGTAATTTGTTAGGTGGAAGAATAAACAGACAACTTTTAATACTTTAATATTAGATGACTTCATTTTAAAAAATTCCCTTATTGATCTAGAAATGTAGATTTGTAGAGTAGCCAACCTGTGTAATCAATTTAAAATGATTTAAATCCATGTGAGATTCATATTTAAAGCTATTTTCATTTGTTTCAAAGTTATTTACTTGATTTCCAACTATATAGAATTAAATATTAAGGTTTATAATGTTATGTCTATTCTAGGAACCAGGCAAGAGAATAGTAAAAACACAGGGTAACCATTCTTTCTCTAAAGGGAGTAACCTTTGTCATTTGAGAATATCTGATTGGAAGCAAATCTTTTTCACTTTCTCCCCTTCTGCTTCATCAATAGTACTTCTGAATCCCTTACTGATAAGATCACAACTTCTGGTACTAGGACTTACTGGCTAGTCAAATTCTGCTATACCAGTTCAGAGGAGAAATGCGTCAATACAACCATAGTAATTCTTACTGTGTGTCTGAAGACTGATCCAGGTATTACGTGTTACTGAGGAAAATGCTGATCTGTTTTCTGGGCATAATAGTGTGATTTAAAATATGGTTGTGCAAAGTTTTAAAAAGTCTTCAACAAAAGATAAAATGTGGCTCTAGATTTAACATAGGTGGCATTCACTTTGATAAGACTTGCTGGTTGTTTGCGGGCTGTGACTCCAGAATTGATGTTAAAAATAATCCCACAAGGATCCTTTAATACTTCAGAAAATGGAAATATCAAAGTTTAATGCCAGTTGTGAAAATGAAACCTGAAGATATCCACAGATTTCTGATCAGATTCCTGTCACAGTATTGATTTTCTGAAGTCCCACAAGGGTTCTTTTGGACTATTGATGTCCTTTGACAACAAATTCCCCTAGTCCTGCCATTCATTATACTCTGTTTTGCTGCCTACTTGATTGACATGCCTCTACGTTCCTCTTTCCTCTTTTGCCTATTTAAAGCCTCACCCTTCAAGGTCTAGCTCAAGTGTAATCTATACCATGAAACCAGCCCTGACTACTCTAAGTACACACTGACTTATCTCTTTTTCTCTAATCCATTTTCATACGTTCATAGGGAGTTAAACATGTAGCTGTGTTCCACTTCACAAATTATTACAACAAAAATAAGCTAAGTGACTGCTGCTGCTAAGTCACTTACATCGTGTCCGACTCTGTGCAACCCCATAGATGGCAGCCCACCAGGCTCCCCCGTCCCTGGGATTCTCCAGGCAAGAACACTGGAGTGGGTTGCCATTTCCTTCTCCAATGCATGAAAGTGAAAAGTGAAAGTGAAGTCGCTCAGTCGTGCCCGACTCTTAGCAACCCCATGGACTACAGCCTACCAGGCTCCTCTGCCCATGGGATTTTCCAGGCAAGAGTACTGGAGTGGGTTGCCTTTGCCTTCTCCGAGTTAAGTGACTAAGTTGTTCTAAACTAATCACCAAAGACACTCAGTGAGTAAGGTATTAATATTCTCAGTTTACAAATGAGCAAACAGAGCAGAGAGAAGTTAAATATCTTATTCAAAGCCACAGATATTGTAAGTGAGAAAGATGTAAAACCATAGTTTAGCTCCACAGCCAAAGATGCTAACTGCTCATCCACACTGCCTTTTCCTAGACGTTTGTCTCATTTTCCAATTAAATGTTATAGTATTTAAAAGTGGAAACCAAATCTTATATTTCACTTTCATTTCCATAGAGAGATCAGCATAGTGCAAGTCATACAGTTGTGCCCAACTGTACTTGCTTGATTCTCAATATCTTAGCTCAAGTTTCAACTTTTTTCTTATTTTTAAATTTTTCTTTTATGGCATTAAATATATCCTTGTAAGCCATCAAAAATCCATTTTGGAATAATAATCAAATGCCCTGCAGTTCAAGTTTTTCCTTTCTTTCCCCAACTCTCTTGAAGTGGGAGAAGGGAACAATGGAAAGGGAAGAGGAACACACATAATCCGTCCTTGTTCCATCAAGGCATGATCAACAACAAAATGATAGGAAACTTCAATGATTATATGCCTGTGAAAATTAGCCAATGTGCTGTGTCAGGCAATACCAGTAAAAGAGGGCAACCATCACTTTTTGTTTTGGATTTTATCTTGAATTGTTCTGTGTTTGAATCTTTCTCTGCCCGTATCCATATATTTCAAAAGGGAAAAGAGAATTGGTTCAATGAATCCAGAAAGGGAGAACAGAACAATTACGTCCCATTCATTTAATAAATTCAAATAAATTTTCTATTCTTTAGACAGAGGATGCATGAACAACAGAAAATAAAGACTTTTGAAGCTAATTATTACAGTTAACAATATCATAATACACAAGAAGTCATCTATTTATACCTTTGCTGAAAGGTATGATGATTAAAATGAAACAACAAGAATAACATGAATGAAATTCTGAAAGTCAGTGAAGTATATTTTGGGGATTTCATGAATCTGCCAATGATTTATCCCCATTCCTTAAGCCATATAATTCCCAGTTCTGGGTTCTCACTTTGTTTCTCTTGCAACAACAATGAGCCAACCACCCTGCAGGAGATGGATTCCCCATTCCATCCCAATGGTATCCTACACTGCTCCTAGCTCAGACTTGGTAGCTTAAATAACTCTTTGCCACTGTTACTTTCCACTACAAACTCTGTGTACCTTCCAAAGTGAAACAATTGACTTTTTTTTAAATAAAATGCTGCTGCTGCTAAGTCGCTTCAGTCGTGTCTGACTATGTGCAACCCCATAGACAGCAGCCCACCAGGCTCCTACATCCCTGGGATTCTCCAGGCAAGAACACTGGAGTGGGTTGCCATTTCCTTCTCCAATGCATGCTAAGTCGCTTCATATGCTAAGTCGCATATCTCTTTGTGACCCTATGGACAGCAACCCACCAGGCTCCTCTGTCCACGGGATTAAATAATCCATGATAGTTTGCTAATATGGGGTAATGCTAAAGAAGAGAGTTCCCCATACTCTTCCACATAATGTGCATTTTTCTTTTGAAAATTAATGCACATCTTCAGTAAATTTTCTCAAAGAATAGGCCAATACAACATTTGCTTAACATAGCAGACCTTTCTAAAATTCCTCTCTTCTCATATATTGACTCAAAGTCTTCAAACGAGCTACTCACAATCTTTTCCTCCTGTAAAATTCTTTCCCAAATACACAGGGAACTTTCCTGTCCCCTCAATTATCCCCACTCTTTCTGCCCTCTGGAGCTAGCCCTATCTTCTTTCCATTTCCTTTCCCTGCCCTTTCCTTTATAAATGCTCTATAAACCTGTGATTTTTTAGTATAACATAATAAAGGCTTATAAAATTCAGTAGTGCACAAAATTTAAAAAGAAATAATCAAAGTTCCCTATTCTCTCAGTACTGTCATACACTGCAACATCCCAACTACACTATTAATTGCTTTATAAGTATCTTGTAAGTAGGCTTCTGGAAACAATGGTCTCCTTAGATTTTGAATTTTCATACCTTCTATGGTTTCTTGCACAAGTATGCCACTTCATTTCAACAAACAACAAGTGCCTACTACGGGCAAGGTCTTTTTCCTTGAAGTTGAGAGGATACAAAATTAAATAATACATGGTCAGTCTCTGCCTTCAAATATCTAAGAACTCTTTATCAAAGATAGTTTTATGGCCTTCTTAGATTGGTAGATTTCCTCTCACCTGTTTCTGTTCAATATTCTGAACTGTTCACATGCTTGCTAGATTAGGATCATGTTTTATGCCACCCCATATTTCCCACAATGTGAATATTATACAAGCAGTAGGCCAGGAGTGACCTAGTTGGAAAAAAAATCTCAAAGCCAACTGTTTCTGTCATAGCCTCTTTTCTACTTGACTGGAGCCGACAGGGATATCTCAATATCATTGCACCCTGGCCCATTCCCTACCCCCTCTTTCACTTACTCCTTGTAATCAAGACCTGGTTGAAAACAACCAGCTCTCAAGTTAAGCAGATACACAAAGATAATTTTCCTTAACCATCCAACACAGAATATGAAGGAAATCATCTTTCCCAGTGCACTTGGGCAGGAAACTGGTTAATGTGAATTATACCTTATGCACATGGACTGCCCCTCTGCAATACCAACATTCATGGCCATCTGATGAAAGGAGCAGCCTATCTATTTGCAAAAAGTCTTGTCAGTTTTGACTGAAGAATGGTGTCCAATTTGCCAGCTAGAAGTGGGGTAGGAAAAGACCAAGATCACACGGCCGGTAAATGTCTCTGTGCACACAATGCTCAGTCGTGTCCAGCTCTTTGCAACCCCATGGACTGTAGTCCTCCAGGTTCCACTGCCCATGGAGTTTTTTAGGCAAGAATACTGGAGTGGGTTGCATTTCCTACTCCAGGGGATCTTCCTGACCCAGAGATTGAACCCACATCTCTTGAGTCTACTGCACTGGGAGGCGAGTTCTTTACCATTAGTGCCACCAAGGTGGCCTGTAAACAGAGGAAACAGGGATACATCTTTTGGAAGAAATACTCAAGCTGAAAATGACCATATGGTCATGTAAAAAACCCAATAATCTTATCATCTCTATTCCTTGTATTTATCATCACAACCACTCAATGAATATCTAGATTTTCTGCATATGATTTTCCCTAGAGGACAGACATTGAACTCCTTGAGTATAGAGAACTGGATCTCTTTTTCCCTATCCACTTTAGTAGCTTGCATAGAATTAGGCACACAAGAAGGTGTGAATTGCTTTTCTGACTAGAATACCCCTGGTTGAAGGATAGAGAAGATTACATACAGAAAAGAAAGGTGTGCTTGTTTTAATTAAATTTATTGTTTCAGTTTTCTCTTTCAGCAGATTGTGCACTGGACCATGTTTTCCTTTTTACTATTATCACTTTTTTAGTATCAGAAACAACTACATCTAGGTTTTCCTTTAATAGTCTATTCCCAGTTGCATTTCCTTTTGTTTCCGTATCCTTAATATCTACCCTAAACCTTTCTTTTCTTATCTACAAATGACTAGTTTTAGCAATCCCAAGTTCGGTGCATAATGTCCTTTCTGTGTTTATATTGTTACCTTGAATATACATTCAAGAACAGCATCTTGTACTTAACAGCTTCTTTCTCTTCATGAGTCTTTCCTTAGAACATTCTTGCTTTCTCTTTTTATACTTTATATTTCACATTGTCTTTTGTTTAGCCTCCCTCTTCCTGTATGCGTTATAAGATCTATATACATCATCCTAGATGTTGTCTTTCAAAGGTCAAAATTACCTGAACCTAATTACCCACGGTTATCTACAAAGAGACAACAGGGAAAACAGAGTTTATTTGAAATCCAAGAATGATAAGAAACCATGTTTTGTGTAACAGTTCAAACTTCTCTTCATAGTCCCCCCCCCACACTCCCAGAGATAGCTAAAGGAGCCAAACTGACTTGGCTGCTAATTCCATTCTCTGCCTGTTTACTTATTACTAAATAAGGAAAGAAAAGCAATCCAGTAACTTAGCAGGTAAAAGGAAGGAGAATAAAGCATTCAAAAGGTGTAACTAATTCCTGAATAGTTTCCAGTTGTCTATATATTTTTCTTTTTGGCCTAGACATACATATACACACGTATTCACACACATATACCCACTTACATAGATATATTTACTATGATCTCTGTATTTCCTATCTATGATGTGGCATTTTTTTCCAAGTTAATTACACTCGTCTCCACCATGTTCCTCTCATACTGTGTATGCATGCACATAAGTGTGTTTGTACCTCAAAAATGATCTCAAATAGGACCTATTAACCAAATACATCTGCTACATACATATCTCTGCTAATAGCCTGAATAGAGGACAAGAAAGTAATAATAGAAAATAGCTCAGCAGGAAAAGTGTTCATATAAAATATTCTCTTAGTTGCATGGCACATACTAACACCCTAACATTAAAATACTCAGCTAATTTAGAACAAAGATTGCTAAAGTAAGAAACAAAATGGTACAGATAAGATTTTAAGAAGGATATTTAATGCATCAAAATCTTTTAAAAAGAGAATGATTTCAAATTATTTAAAACAACTGTTTACATGTAAATAATTTGCTACTTTCAAAACATTCTCATCAATTTGATAAGGCTCCACTGGCACATGAGGTAAGCGTATGTGTGGAATAATTACAATTAAATTATGTATTACTCAAGCAAAATGAAGTTGACAGGTGTTTGTTTGCTATGTATTTTTTTTCTTACATTTTTTAGATACAATGAAAAAGTAGTTTGCATCTCTAAAAGCTGGTTGATTTTTAAGCCTGGGATTAAAATGTAGTCCACACTATTTAACAATTTGAAAATCATCCTGTTGATGGGCATGAGACTTGCACAGTTTGTCTTGAATATACTATATTATGCTCTATATTATAGTTGTATATATTGCCAACCTCCCTTATTGTATTGCAAGCTTTTTGGCAGGCTCCATAATAATTCACCTTTTTAACCCCTGCAAAACCCAGCACCATGTCTTGCTCTAGTATGCTTTCAGCAAATGCTAAATTAAGAAACTAGATTTTAAAACACCTCACCTATCAATACTTCAATCCCTATGTGCCAGGTACTTCCCAATTCACTTCCTAATTCAGATTTTTTTTTTTAATTTCTGACTTGTCTTTTCACCCAACTTAATCTGAAAAGTGAGGTCATACTGTTTATCTTTACCCAGTGAATTTAGATATACATTTGGTACCACAAAGATTCTTTTGAAAGACATATGGAGAAGACTGGATGTGGTTAGTGACAACATTTGCATATCTATCTTTAAGAGACTCACAGTACGTGGAGCTAGAAGGGGACTTTGAGATCATCATGTCTTTCTCCCTCTGCAGATGAGAAATGGAGGGCACAAAGGTCAATGATTTGTCTAAGAACACATTTCAAGCAAACTGTTGGCAGAGCCTGCAGCATAATCCAAATGCTCTGCTTACAAGCTGAATGCTTTTTCCAAACATCTGTTACCTCTGGTCCTACCGTATCTTCTGGCCCAACCTTTCTGCCTCCAATCTCTTCCCACTTCCAGTTTGTCTTACAGACTTTTGCATGTTTTTCGCCCCTAACCATAGATTTAGTCATGACATTTCTTTGCTTCAAAATCTAAAATGGCTTTATTTGGTATTATAAATATACCAATAAAAGTGGTTCTCAATGGGGGGGGGGTTACCCCAGATGGGGACATTTGGCAGTTTCTGGAGACATTTTTGGTTGTCACAACTGGAGGAGGGAGTGTTATTGGCATCTAGCGGGTAGAGGACAGGGGTGCCTGTTAAACATCCTGCAACACACAGGACAGGCAGGCCCCATGGTAAAGAATTCTGTGGGGCCAACTGTCAGTAAGTGTTGAAGTTGAGAAGCCCTGTTCTAGATTTAGAGGGCTTTCATGTCCTGATCTCAACTTTCTTTTTTAACCTTATTTTCTGCTACCTTCTGACAACTTAGAAAATGTAAACTACTTTTTAATTCTTGTATATGTTCCATACTTTCTCATTGCCTTGATTTTACTTAACTTGAAATGTTTTTTTCTCATCTTTTCACATTCTTTCTGTTAAAGACTAAACTATATATAACTTCCGCCATAAAAATCTTCCCTGGTCCTTACAACTAGATCATCATTTTCTCTTCTCAAGTCTCATAAAAATTTGTATGTATGTTATTTAAAAATATATACATTATTTTGGGAAAGTCTGACTGTTAGACTATGAAGCAGCTGTGAGAAAAAGTACACTAAGTTTGGAGTTCTAAGACTTATGACTCTACTATTTATTAACTGTGTTTGATCTTGGACATGTCATTTAATCTCACTGGTCTTCAAATTTTTCATCACTAAATTGGGATAAATAATACCTACTTCCTAAAGATGGTGAGAGGAGTAAGCACAGTTATACAAATGAAAGTGCTTTTTAAGTTTTAAACCACAGTGCCCACGTGAGAGATTGTTATTTTTATTGCAAGGGGAATTAGCCCTTGAAAGGCAGGTAAACCTTCTGTTTAACCTTGTGTGGGGAATAAGAAATGCATTGACCATACTGCAAGTTTTCTGGTTGACCTTGTGTGAAGGCTGGGAATATGCTTAAGTCTAATTTTCCTCATGAACAGTACAGTATGTTCTTTATGACTTGTATCTACCCACTGTGGTGGTAAAGAAAACACTTCCTTCCTCTGGAAAAGAAAGAGAACAGGTGAGTTCACCAGCTAATTATTCACAACAGGATTGCCAGCGGCAACAAGAGACCTGCAAAACAATTTTTTCAGTCAAATACATCCAACTCATAAAGAAAGTCATAATGTACTTCCAGTTACTTGCAAGGGTATTTCTAGAAGTGTCCTTGCCATTTCATAATCCCCAGAATGCAAGTGTCCTTTGGAAGCCAAAGTTTGGGAATAAAATAGATGACAATAAGAAGAAACCTAACAGGGTTTTTATTTTTTGATGACAGTTTGTCATATGTGGGGAGGTCTATTTTGTATAACATTAACGCCTATGGAAATTAAATATGGATAAGAGGCCCTGGAGCTTGATATTATAACTATACAGATGTTTCACACTAGAGGTCACTCTTGCAATCTAAGAACAAAATTCTGAAAATAAGAAAACACAGCAAAACAAAACAAAAGCAAACACCCATCAACAACAACACAACAACACGGACATGACATCAATGCCAAAATTGAGGATATAGTTTTTTTCATTTGAAATCTATGAGGATGCTTTTTAAAATGATCAAATAAATTGGTAATATAGTGGACAGTTATTAGGGAGTGCAGGAGGGAGCTAAAAAATAACAATTGCTCTTCCTGGCAGGCAGGCAGGTAAACAGCTTAGTCTTCCATGACTTGGGACATCAACCCACAGCTGCACTGGAGTGCTCAGCTTGATACAAATCTAACTAGACTGGAATGACATAGGCATTTTAAACTGGAGTTGTTGGTAAAAGGAATTGCAGGAATGGAATTCAATGTATCAATACAGCAAAAAAAAAAAAAAAAGCTCTCTGTTCCTGGCTTTCTACAGGAAAGTTGTTTTTATTGTGAAAGTTCATCTCTTAGAGTCAACTGAGTAGATTAGAATCACCCTACGAGTCATTGTCTCAAGGGCCAGGCACATATTTGTGCCCAACAAACCACTATGTACTTTATGAGAGAAATGCTCATACTCTTCTCTTGCTTCTCCATACCCTCATTCCTGCTGTGAACTTAATTGGCCTGCATAGGGCCTGGAATTCCAGCTATCATTCCTTCCTCAGGTAAATGCATTTTACTTTCATTTGTCCCTTGTTAAAATCCAGAAACTCCTGGTAGAAGAAGAGGGGTAAGAGATAAAATTATTCTCATCCTTCAAATCTCATTTTTAAGGTAGGTTCTCATTTGGGAACCTGATCATAAAGTTCAAAGGAAGATAGACAGGACATGTGGCAGAGGAGGAAATACTGATGTGATCCAGGATAGAGGAAAGACAGGTATGGGTGGTAAACCTGAGGCACCACTGGGGAATACTTGAGAAGCAGGGGAGTATTGAAAACAAACAAACAAAAAAACCAAAAGGATAATAAAGATTTCAAATTTTATCAAGCTGGTAGTATGAAAGAGATTTAAAAATCTGGCCTTTTATCTGCAAGTTAAATCAACACAATTATGAAGAAAACTTTTTTTCTCTATGAAAGAAAAGGATAAATAATGAATAATATTATTAAACAGACTCCAATATATACATACTAGACCAGTAGTAAATGAAAGGAATACTGACATAGTAAGTTTGATCTGTCCAACATATTCTCTTTCTTAATGGCATGTGTAAAACAAAAAGAAACCCAAAGAAATGGGGCTTTGGTTTCAAAACTTTGAATGTTTTGTTACCAAAGCATATTAAGAAACTGTCACCATAAAGCCCCACTGGGACTTAAGCACTTTTCAAGAACTTCAACCTCAAGTGCCTGGGAGAATGATAGGCAGGTATACTGGAATAAGGGAAATCAAATTATAGGATTTGAGTCTGGAAGAGTAGGTGAGTCATTTAGGGAAATTATTTTTACAATGTACACCTTTGAAGAAAATCAGATGATATATAAGGTTTTGTCTAAACGTGGGAAATAAAGTGGTTGCATGACTCAGTTATCTCAATAATTCAAGCCCCAAATAGCCCACTCTTTCCTCAGTTTCAGATATAGCTCCCTGCCAAATCTGTCCAGGAAATTGACTTCAGAACTCACTTTTCTCTGAATGCACTGATGGAGCCAAAGGCAGTGCAGAAAAAGTGACTCTTACTGAACAATTTAGCCCACACCAGTTGATATTGCTACTTTTACTGTACTTCGTAACCTTGGGAGAATTTACCTTTTCTTATTAGCATGAACCACTTCCATAGTGAGTGAAAAGTGGGAGAAATTGTTAGAGGGAAAAATTCTGTAGGCAAATAAAGACCAAAAACTAAGGGAAAAAATATGATACTACTGAGAAAAATCAAGTGGCTGCTGGAAGACATTTAAGGACTAATCTCCTATTCCTTTTACCTAGAAAGGAAAAATTGATGGCTAATTCTCTATAACCTAAGAGATGCCTGAACTTGGAAACTAAAAAAAATCTAAGCAGTGACCTAGAGAAAAGGACAAGAAGTCCCAACAAGTTTATGTTCAGGGTATGTTTCATCCAAAAGAGATAAAATAAAGCCATGTTAAAAATAAGTAAGCTTCACTAAGAAAAGCATCTCACTTCAATTCTGGGATACTTGAGAAGGTCACAGGGAAAAGCAGAGATTTGTCCAAGATTGAAGAGGATCGATTCCAAACCCCATCCCACAGAGGAATGTAGAAGAAGAAAAAAGGAGCCATGGTAGGTTAAGCTCATCAAATAAGAGAGATAAACTAGAGGGAGAATATCTGGGTTCAGGGCCAAAATGACTTACTCATTTTAAAATTCTATGACAGAGGAGAAATAGCTGTATAACTTGTTTTAATTTCACTATAATGTATAATTTACTAAGGCAGAAATTTTAATCTGTGATGTTTATTGCTAAACTGCTTAAGCCTAGAAAAATAATTGATACATAGTAGGGCTTCCCTTATGCAGAAAGTGAAGAGGAACTAAAAAGCCTCTTGATGAAAGTGAAAGAGGAGAGTGAAAAAGTTGGCTTAAAACTCAACATTCGAAAAACGAACATCATGGCATCTGGTCAATGGAAACAGTGAGAGACATTATTTTGGGGGGCTCAAAAATCACTGCAGATGTTGACCGAAGCCATGAAATTAAAAGACACTTGTTCCTTGGAAGAAAAGTTGTAATCAACCTAGACAGAATATTAAAAAGCAGAGACATTACTTTGCCAACAATGGTCCATCTAGTCAAAGCTATTATTTTTCCAGTAGTCATACATGGATGTGAGAGTTGGAAAAGAAAGTTGAGCGCTGAAGAATTGATGCTTTTGAACTGTGGTGTTGGAGAAGACTCTTGAGAGTCCCTTGGACTGCAAGGACATTCAACCAGCCAATCCTAAAGGAAATCAGCCCTGAATATTCATTGGAAGGACTGATGCTGAAGCTGAAACTCCAATACTTTGGCCACCTGATGTGAAAAACTGACTCATTGGAAAAGATCTTGATGCTGGTAAAGATTGAAGGCAGGAGGAGAAGGGGACAACAGAGGATGAGATAGTTGGATGGCATCACTTACTCGATGGACATGAGTTTGAGCAAGCTTCAGGAGTTGGTGATGGACAGGGAAGTCTGGCGTGCTGCAGTCCATGGGGTTGCAAAGAGTTGGACACGACTGAGCACCTGAACTGAACTGAATAATTAGCAATGTTGAGCATCTTTTCATGTGTTTATTAGCCATATGTATGTCTTCTTTGGAGAAATATCTATTTAGGTCTTTTGCCCACTTTTTGATTGGGTTGTTTGTTTTTCTGGCATTGATTTGTATGAGTTGCTTATATATTTTGGAAATTAATCCTTTGTCCATTGTTTCATTTACTGCTATTTTCTCCCATTCTGTGGGTTGTCTTTTCACCTTATTTATTGTTTCCTTTACTGTGTAAAAGCTTTTAAGTTTAATTAGGTCCTACTTGTTAATTTCTGGTGTCTTGATATTCTTGATATTCATGATATCTTAATATTCATGATGGACATGAGTTTGAACAAGCTCCTGGAGTTGGTGATGGACAGGGAAGTCTGGTGTCCTACAGTCCATGGTGTCACAAAGAGTCGGACAACTGAACTGATATTCTTTAAGCCATCATGTCCATTGTAACTCCCAGCCATTCAGCTGGCACCATATAAACACAGGACTTAATTAATCTATCATATACAGCTGCATCCCTAAACAGTTTGTCACTTCCTATTCTGAGCACTGCCTCCTAATTGACTTTTGAGGTCCCTAAGTTTTCTCTGGTGCTAAGAATGAAAACAGAGTCATATAACTAGTGTGGTATCTTGAAGGTCAGCCATAGGTATTCATGTGTGCCCCAAGTCATGGTCTTCTCTGTATCCCTGTATTATTTACTCCATTCTTACAATTCCTCTCATGAGATTAGTGACTGACCTTGAACTCCAATTCAATTGGCCAGAACCATGATTCTCTGCCTACTTCTTGCCATCCACTCAACTCTAGCTTGATGGCGTCTGGATATGATGTCCCATATTCACTCACCATCAAGAACTGCATTATTAGCACTTATCTGCTTTAAAGTATTATTAATCCTACACACCAAGTTGGGACTCCTTGATTGTTTATTAACCATAGTCTGGATGGACCACTTCTCTTTAGAGAGTATATCTCTTTAGATATGACACACTGGAATGATACCTAATCTCCTAGAATCAAACTGTCCAGCTGTGTCCTGGGCTGGCCTATCCCTCCTTCTTCACCTACATATGTAGCTAAGACCCACCTGCCTTAGATCAAGTATGACCTATTCAGACACTTGCTTTTATTCAATCATCTATGATTCTCTAGTTATTTCATTTGGTATTTGTATCTCTCTAACTAGATTATGAACTCCATAAGGAAAGAAACCATGCCATATACTTATATATGTCCATGGTCCTGGCTACATAATGTGTGCTTAAAGTTTTCAGAGCTGATTTGGTGAGGTAACAGAATTGGGAGGGAAGTGGGAGTTAAGTGGGGATCCCATCCCTTTCTCAAATTCTCCTCCTGGACTTAGATGGCATATCATTAAAGACTATTGTATGCAGAAACTGCAGCACATGTGAAAGAACAATTAAGTACACAGCTTTGGAGTCAGTTGTAGGTATTTCATCAAATCACTTATTCTTTTCACTTCAATGTCCTCATAAAATTGTGAAGATAATATTACTTTGTGAGGACATTGAACCTAAAAGAATACGTGATCTGATGAAATACCCACAACTGACTCCAAAGCCATGTACTTAATATATATATTATGCTTTTGTGATGACTAAATGAATGATTAAAATGCCTGGCACAGTGTCTGACACAAAGTAATGCTCAGTAAGGGTAGCCTTTCTATTGTTACTACAGCTACTTGCTTTGTAACTTTAGGCCTAAATAAGGCTATGACTTTTTACCCACACAGATAACACATATCAAGGAGGCAACCGCATCATCCAATTTTAGATTATTTCTACAAATTTTGAATATAATAACAATAACAACAGCATCTAGCATTTATCAAATACTTGTCCTCTGCTGGTTTGATTTCCTGCCATAGAAAAAAGCTACTACCATTTAGCTGTAAGACTCGTGGAATTATTAATAATATGGACACTCTATTTGATAGATTTTCAGTATGAAAATTTACTTTCTATCTGACATGTTTTTTTTCTAAAACATGATAATTTTTTTGTTTATTGACTACTTCATTTATCTACTGATTCATAAAATAATGTTAGAGTAGGTGTATGGCAGAAACCAACACAACACTGTAAGCAATTTTCTTCCAATTAAAAAATAAATTAAAATTGTTAAAGTAATTGTCTACTGGGATTGAGACCGAAAGCTAAAAGGTAGTTTTTACATAGAAATTAGGAGTAAGAATATTTAGAAACAATTTTTTGATAACTTTAAGGACCACTGCTGCTGCTGCTGCTAAGTCGCTTCAGTCGTGTCCGACTCTGCGCGACCCCATAGACGGCAGCCCACCAGGCTCCCTCGTCCCTGGGATTCTCCAGGCAAGAACACTGGAGTGGGTTGCCATTTCCTCCTCCAATGCATGAAAGTGAAAAGTGAAAGTGAAGTCACTCAGTTGTGTCCGACTCCTAGCAACCCCATGGACTGCAGCCTTCTAGGCTCCTCCGCCCATGGGATTTTCCAGGCAAGAGTACTGGAGTGGGGTGCCATTGCCTTAAGGACCACACTTAACATATTTATCTTTGCAATTTTCAAGATACTAGGTGAGGATATGTGTACACAGTTGCTAAGGAAACTAGCTACATAGCTAACTACATAGCTAAGGAAACATAGCTCTTAAGAAATGAAGCTCACCTTCCTCAACTTTGTATGTTTGTTAGTTCATTGGTTCAGTAATGATTCCCAAGGCAAAAGAGAGGGAAAAAATCTCATTTCCAGGGAATGAAGCCATAAAGGATATCTCTTCCTTTATAAACCACAACGCCCCTAAATTTAACCTTAGTCAACTCACCATCTTATACCTATTGTCCTATTAGTATGATTACTAACAGATGGTTTTCTTTGAATCTGCAATTTCATTATTAGCTTCTCTATTGATTTTCACTATCTGGCTGGGAACATGTTTATGTTGCTCTTGTTGTTCAGTTGCTAAATTGTGTCCAACTTTTTGCGACCTCATGGACTATAGCCCACCAGGCTACTTTGTACCAGTTATATAAAAGCCCAAGAGTGAAAGTAAACATGGGTATCCATTCCAGATGAAAGAGTAAGCAGGGACATACTTCCATTACTCTGGGATGTCAGGAAAGAATGAGGTAAAGGTAGGGCTGTGGAGATATGATCAGGGGGTCAGTATTACTGTGTTCTAGTTCAAGCTGTGGGACATCATGCAAATCATTTAATCTCTCTGGGCTAAATAGAGGTGATAATGTTTCTTCCTGCACTAAAAATAGGTGATAATCAAGTATGTTTCATCTCCCCCATCCTCCATATTCATTTAATCATCAGATTTTGATGGTTTTATATACTAAATATCTTTTGAACCTCTCTCCCTCCCTTTCCATAGCAACTTAAAGTTCTTTTCACTTCTTACCCAGATTACTCTGACTCCTAACCTGTTGTGGTGGAATTTAAAAGGCAACACATTCTTTATAGTTCTTCCCATCAAGAGATGAATTATATTTCCCTAGCCCTGAATCTGGAGAAGGCAATGGCACCCCACTCCAGTACTCTTGCCTGGAAAATCCCATGGGCGGAGGAGCCTGGTAGGCTGCAGTCCATGGGGTTGCTAAGAGTCGGACACGACTGAGCAACTTCACTTTCACTTTTCACTTTCATGCATTGGAGAAGGAAATGGCAACCCACTCCAGTGTTCTTGCCTGGAGAATCCCAGGGATGGCAGAGCCTGGTGGGCTGCCGTTTATGGGGTCGCACAGAGTCGGACACGACGGAAGTGACTTAGCAGTAGCAGCCCTGAATCTGGGCTGACCTTATGACTTGCTTTGACCAATAAAATGGGGCAAAAGTGACATTGTGCAACTTCTGAGCTAGGTCTCAGGAAGCCTTTCAGCTTCTGTTTTTATTTTATCTCTTCTGGCTCTGAGATTGCCATGTATGTTGGTTTCCTATAGCTGCTGTAACAAATTACCACAAATCTGGTAGCTTGAAATAACACAAATTTCCCACATAGTTCTAAAGGTCAGAAGTCCAAGATCAGTCTCAGTGAATTAAAGTCAGGATGGCAACATGTCTGCTTCCTTCAGGAGGCTCTGGGGGAGATTTTGTTCCCCTGGGTTTTCCACTTTCTATAGATTGCCTGCATTCCTTGGCTCAGTGACCCTTTTCCAGCTTCAAACACAGCAGTGTAGTAACTTCAAATTTCTTTCCAACTATCATCTCTCCTTGTCATTACATCTCCTTATCTGACTGATTCTCCTGCCTTCCTCTTATAAGGAAACTTGTGGTTAGATTGGGCCCACACCTGGGTAACCCAGAACACTGTCCCCATTTCAAGATCCTTAAATTAGTCATATCTGCAGCTGTCTATCTGGCTTTTAAGATACTGTATTCACAGGTTCTTGAAATTAGGCTATGAGCACCTTTGGTGATGGTGGCCATTATTCTGCCTACAACAACCATATAAACAGTATGGGCTATCCTTCTTGAAGATGAAAAATCACAGGGATAGAGAGGTCCAGGAAATGGCACAAATGACCAGATGTATGTATGAGGCCACAGGAGAGATCTACAGAACAGCCCAGCTGAGCACAGTCCACAGAATCTTGACAAATAAATAGCCCACTAAATTTTGAGATTGTTTATCTTCTTTTTTTTTTTTTTTTTAAAGACAATAGAGACATCAGTCTCTGGATCCAGACTTTCTGCCTATTTAATTCCTATTCTATTCTGCTGCTGGAGTGACCTTTCTAAAGTGCGATTCTTGCTTAAAACCTTAAAATTGTTCCCCTTGACCTTGAGGATAAGGTTAGTTATTTTGCATGATATTCAAGGCCCTCCCCAACCTCATCCTTGCCTATATCTTCAACCTTTTCTTTCATTCAGTATTCATTTCGTAGAAATGTGTATTCCTGCATCAGTGAACTCTTAGCTTATGTTACTAAACATTACTTTATAATTGTGTGAGTATATGTCTGTCTCCTTTCCTTGTCCAGGAACTTGAAGTCATGGATATTTCTGCACTTCTATCGTAGGTGAGGAAAGGGTTTTCCTTGACCCTCTTAGGGTCCCTGGTTGGGCCTGAAAATTAAACTGCAAAGACATATTACCAGGAGAAAAGCATGAAAATGTATTTACTATAAATTCTGTGTGACATGGGAGACTTTATCAGGAAATAAAGAGCTGAAGAAACCTAGCTGAGTATTTTATGCTAGGTTTGATGAAAAGTAGATAGTTGTATAGAAACATAAAATGTTAAGGAGTATGAAGTAAGAACAGTAAACTGTGGAAATTTAGCAAGGCGTGCTTATTAAGATTCCTCTTGAGATCACTGTGTTTTCAGAGATGAGTGTATTCCTTTCTTCCAGGTATAGGGAGGGCACCTTTCACCTGAGGATTTTATAACCTGTTTTTATGAAGAAGGGTAGTGGTAGGAGGAGGTCAGAGTGATTTCCTTGTTTCTGCCATTCTCTTAAACTCCTTCAACTTAAAATAATCAATATGCCAAGGTGCCATAGTTTGGGTTAGTGTGTTCTAAAGCCCACACATTATGTACTTGAAGCACTTGGCACAGTATCTGGGATACAGTAACAATTAATAATTATTCAATGAAACGATGAAAAAATAAAGGGTCATTCTTTTTTCAGGAAAGTTCTGTTTTCTGGCATTTTGTAGATAATATGAAACATCTTATTAAAATGTTTCTCCAGTGGCCTACTTACTGGTACTTTCTAGTTATGGAACCATACACTTATTATTTCAGTTTCCTGTATCTTAGTTTCTTCACCTGTAAAATGGGAATAATATTAGTAATATTAGTGCCTACTTCACAGAGTTGTTGTGGGGAATACATAGATGTATGTCAAGTGCTTAAAAGCATGCTTGGCACAGGTGGTAGTGATGGTGATGGTTGTTAATCCCATAGTCGAGGGGAGTGTATAAACTCAGTTGAAGATTAGCTAGAACAAAATTATGTTAGAAATGTAATCTATGTAATCCCAACAAAACTAATTACAGAAAGCATTCTAAATAGTTCTCAATTATTCCTATATGTAGAAAAATTACTGTGTATCAGTGGAAATCTATGTTTCAGTGGAAGACCTGTGGCCTGTCTTACTCAGCCCTGTTCATTTTCTTTGAGCTATTTTGCAACCATATATAAACTGTGAATTCTGTCTTTCTGGTAGAGGTTTAATTGATTTCCCTTCCTTGACCCTCACTGAAAAACCAATTTTGTCTCCATTTACAGTACCTACCAATACTACTTTATTTCATAAAGATTGTGCTCTTCTGTCTTTTCCTTTAAATAAATTATAATTTCTGCTTGGTCCCCTCTTATCATAAGAGTAAAATCTTTAGCACATATTTATTTATATCTATAAGAGAATCATGATTTTTACCTTTTTCTAAAAATATATATTTCAACAATTTTAGCCCAGTCATGTCTTCTATTGGTTCCCAGAGGTAACTTCAGATTGGCAATGGAAATATGCTGAATATGTTTTTCTAATCTTAATTTTGCTCTCCAGTAATCTTGTTTTTTGTTTGTTTACAGCCAATCAGTTATTCCCCATTGAGAATTTGGTTTAATTATTTGGCCACTTGTGATTTCTGTAAATGGACTATTTATAGAAATTTATTCTTTGTTAAATAAAAGACAATAGAAAATACTTTTTGTTCATCTTTTTGGTTGGGAATTTGGTTTTATGGTTTGATCATTTGATAACTCCTATAAATTGATTAATATTTGTACAAAGACCTTGTGCCTGTTGGGTGAGAGGTAACCAGAGACTCTGGCTTGTTACTATTTTCTGATTGTCTATTTTGAACTCATCAGTTATTTTACCGACTGAGAGGAGAATAGCTCTTTGATATGGACCCGAGTGTTATATGGGTCTATTTACTTTTCACTCATGGCTTAAATTTTGGAATTGAGGCTATTAATATAAGTTGCATCTGTGTAAGGGTGTGCTATGGGTTGAAATGCATTCCCCCAATTCCATATGGATGTCCTAATTTCCAATGTGACTGTGCCTGAAGATAGGGTCATTGTTGTTGTTCAGCCACTAAATTGTGTCTGACTCTTTGTGACCCCATGAACTGCAGCACACCAGGCTTCCCTGTCCTTCACTGTTTTCCAGAGTTTGCTCAGATTCATGCCATTGAGTTGGTGATGATATCTAACCATCTCATCCTTTTATTAAGAGGTAATTCAGGTTAAATGAAGCTCATGTGGGGTCCTAATCTGATAAAACTAGTCTTTTAAGAAGGAGAGAGGGCTCTCTCATTTTCTCCCTCCCTCCCTCTCTTCCTCTCTCTTTTCCCTTTTCCCTCCACTGTGTTTGCCTTCACAAAACCAAATCCTGGATGCAGAATAAAAATAAAATAGAATAAAACCTCTAAGTCATCTTTTACATCTAAAACTATCTTTTTTAGGCTTCCTGGAAAGGCACACAGATTTGTTTTTAGTAAAAGCAGAGGTTATACAGGTAACTAGATTTATTTGGTATGTTGCATGGGGAGAGTTTTCAAATTAGAAGAGACATTCAGTGTTCTTTAAGTTAAATTTATGTGGGTAGGATGTTATTAGCATAAATATTTCAGAAATTGTATATAGTGTGGGAAGTTCCAAGAGATTTGTCAAAGCCTTTGGTACTTTGCCTGATATTAGATGATAGCATTAGAACATTATCAGTCATTATTTCAGTTATTTTAAAAAACGTTAACTGTCACAACTTTGATTCTTTAATTTGAATCTAGCATTTTCTAGGCCAGAGTTTTCAAATGGGGATTCTTATCACTTACCTCTGGAGTTTTAGTAATATACAGATGTTTAGGATGTACTCCGTGTTTTCCTTGGTGGTGCAGTGGTAAAAAGTCGCCTGCCAATGCAGGAGACATGGATTCAACCCCCGGGTTAGGGAAAATTCCCTGGAGAAGGAAATGGCAACCCCACTCCAGTATTTCTTGCCTGGGAAATCCCAAGGACAAAGGAGACTGGTGGGCTACATCAATGGCTTCGCTAAAGAGTTGGACACAACTCACTAAACAACAACAGGATCTGAACTGGATTGCACTACCCAGGTGAATCAGTAGTCAAGAATCTGCCTGCCAATGCAGGAGACACAGGTTTGATCCCTGTGTTGGGAAGATGCTCTGTAGAAGGATATGACACTGTCCATAAGATTCTCTTGCCTGAAGAATCCCATGGACAATGGAGCCTGGTAAGCTACAATTCATGGGGTTGCAAAAGAGTTGGACATGACTAAACAACAACTACTGCATTGGATCACTTTACTTGATATATTCTTGGTATATTCTTATTCTATGCTTGGAATATTCATTGTATACTATGTTGGGATTATTTTTTCTCACTAAAATTAGAATTAAAATTAGAAATGAATTAAAATTCATTTGTTAAAAAAATTAGATGTAATGTTCACTGTCCATGTCTTTTGGAGACTTTACTATCTTGTTTTGCTTGTCAAAGAAGACCGAATTTCCTTGACAGTTGCATTATTCTTGTAATAAATTCAATTCAGGTCTTGCACTTTTGAAAATTATCTGTAATAAATTAAGCCCAGCCAATTTAAGTCTTTTGTCATGTATAGATGTTTTCGTTTGTTTTACTCATGCTTCCTTGAAAGTACTTGCAATAAGCTACAGGCCTGAGTACCTCACTATCAGCAAGAGAGCCTACTTCAGACATCCAAGGAAAAGGATTATGCCAAGTATTCAAGATCCTGTCAAACAAGAATTAATTATATAAGACTGAAATGAAGTAATCTAAATATTCTTGATATTTTAATGTTCTATTTTCTGGATACATAAGGAAGTCCTTTCTCTTTCCTCTTAAGATGTCCATCACCCTCAACAATTTAGTAGATTCAGTTTTTGTAAACACAAATGAAACATTTGTAAATGATATTTTATTCTTATCTAACCCCTTCAGAATTCAGAAACTCTTATTGAATACTCTTATTTTCATATTATTGTAGTTATTTGCATGGATTAAACAAGAGTCTGTTCTCCTTTTACTAGGATATAATTAGAAACATTGGTTATACAACTAAGGATTGCCTGGGATGTTATATTTGAGAATTATGCTCATTTAATTGCCTGGAGAATCCCAGGGATGGGGGAGCCTGGTGGGCTGCCGTCTATGGGGTCGCACAGAAT
The DNA here is from genome assembly GCF_003369695.1 of Bos indicus x Bos taurus. Taxonomy (NCBI): domain Eukaryota; kingdom Metazoa; phylum Chordata; class Mammalia; order Artiodactyla; family Bovidae; genus Bos; species Bos indicus x Bos taurus. The sequence goes on along the minus strand of NC_040105.1, from coordinate 92,601,202 downwards.
CGGACACGACTGAAGCGACTTAGCAGCAGCAGCAGCAATTAGATGTGACCAGAAACCTTTAAGTAACTAAGGCCGACTTTATGAAATCAAAGCATAAAATTCACTCTCTCAGGAAACCTGGCCTACGATCTGGCTTCCAGGGTTCTTAGTCTTGCAGATGACTAAGGAAGGTCATTTCTGGGCAGACCAGGAACCTAGGATGTTTTGAAGATCTTAAGAAGAGAGGAACAAAAGTATGTATACTAGAGGTGAAATCTGGCTTGCTTCTTAGCTTCAGGACTACAAATAATAATAGGCTTGTGAAAGTCCAATCTCAGATTCCTGACAAAGATTTCTATCAAAACAAACTTCAGAAGGTCATATGGCAAAATGAACATACTTGCTGCTGCATCTATGTAAGTCATCAGGTCAAACATAATGACACATCATATTTTGTGATCAAGATAAACTTTTTTGAGATTGTTTTCGATCAAAAGAGGGGATAATTGTAACAAAAAAAATTGTTTTTCAGTGGAAAACTACGTATCATCTAGAGAACACTCTTCAGACCTATTTGGTAAAAATTTAGTTAACTCTGAAACCTCACCCTGGAAAAACCAGTTTTGTCTCCATTTGCAATTCATCTCAACATTCCTTTACTCCATAAAAATATTTGCCCTTTTGACTTTTTAACCAATTATAATATTGCTTAGTTCCCTCATATCATATGAGTAAAATAAAACTTTAAACCTCATTTATTTTTATGTCTATAGAAAAGTCATAGTTTTACCTTGTTCTGAAATTTATTTTTTAAGAAAATTACATTTAATTGCTGGTTACTTTCTGAGTTTAGATGTAGAGTTGACTATGTTTTCTTTTATCAAAGAACTTTTTGACTTAACAAAAAGATTCAAAAAATAAGTGCTTGATTTGTCATGACATATAACCTAAGTGACAACTTAAGTAGAACACGAGTGTCATTTTAGTTTCATTTTATCCATTTTCACTGTGATTCCATACAGCAAACAAACGTAAAGGATCAGAAGCTGTGGAGAGTAAATAATGACTTTGTCTACCACATGCTAGTAAAACAAAACAGACTTTTCAGAAGCCATCTTTTGACATATTTGGAGGATAGAATGCATCCCCTAATCAAATAATATCTTGGCTTGATCATTTATGTTCCACTCCTCTTTTCCTGGTTGTGTATTTATATTTTAAAACTAATGTTTCTGCTTGTTGGTTTAGAGAAAATTTTTTAAGTCACATGCAATATAAATTAACTCTCATTACCTTCTAGCTTATTAAAAGAAGACTTAATAGAACTGTTGCTTTTAGATAAAACTTGGGTGTGTCCATAAGGTCCTCTATAGGGATTTTGTGTGTGTAGTAATGTCAGAGACTCTTAATCTTACCCTTGTAAATGTTGTTATTACCCTGTTGATTCCTAGTATGAACTATTCAGAAAATAGGAAAAGACAAAGAAATCAGTGGTGGTTGACTCCATAACCTGAAGGGTAGCTACCAACTCTAGGTTTTTCTATAAAATATGGGGTTACTATCTCCTACCTCCATCACACCTATTGTTCATCTATTACCTATGCATAGATTAAAGTTGTTGTATGTTTTTGTTCTTATCCTCTTTCCATCTACTATCCACATATCAAAAAAGCAAGCGAGTTCCAAAAAAACATCTAGTCCTGCTTTATTGACTATGCTAAAGCCTTTGACTGTGTGGATCACAATAAACCGTGGAAAATTCTGAAAGAGATGGGAATACCAGACCACCTGACCTGCCTCTTGAGAAACCTGTATGCACGTCAGGAAGCAACAGTTAGAATTGGACATGGAACAACAGACTGGTTCCAAATAGAAAAAGGAGTATGTCAAGGCTGTATATTGTTACCCAGCTTATTTAACTTATATGCAGAGTACATAATGAGAAATACTAGGCTGGAGGAAGCACAAGCTGGAATCAAGATTGCCAGGACAAATATTAATAACCTCAGATATGCAGATGACACCACCCTTATGGCAGAAAGTGAAGAACTAAGCAGCCTCTTGATGAAAGTGAAAGAGGAGAGTGAAAAAGTTGGCTTAAAGCTCAACATTCAGAAAACTAAGATCATGGCATCTGGTCCTATCACTTCATGGCAAATAGATGGGGAAACAGGGGAAACAGTGGCTGACTTTATTTTTCTGGGCTCCAAAATCACTGCAGATGGTGACAGCAGCCATGAAATTAAAAGACGCTTACTCTTTGGAAGGAAACTTATGACCAACCTAGACAGCATATTAAAAAGCAGAGACATTACTTTGTCCACAAAGGTCCATCTAGTAAAGGCTATGGTTTTTCCAGTGGTCATGAATGGATGTGAGAGTTGGACTATAAAGAAAGCTGAGCGCTGAAGAAATGATACTTTTGAACTGTGGTGTTGGAGAAGACTCTTGAGAGTCCCTTGGACTGCAAGGAAATCCAACCAGTCCATAAAGGAGATCAGTCCTGGGTGTTCATTGGAAGGACTGATGTTGAAGCTGAAACTCCAATACTTTGGCCACCTGATGTGAAGAACTGACTCATCTGAAAAGACCCTGATGCTGGGAAAGATTGAAGGCAGGAGGAGAAGGGGACGACAGAGGATGAGATGGTTGGATGGCATCACCGACTCAATGGACATGGGTTTGGGTGGACTCTGGGAGTTGGTGATGGACAGGGAGGGCTGGCGTGCTGTGGTTCATGGGGTCGCAAAGTGTCGGACACGACTGAGCAACTGATCTGAACTGATTACTTATATGTTTTTAATATCTCTTGGTTTGGATCATGAATCAGAGAATAATGGATCTGTAATTTTGATATTATAATGAATCAGAGCTTCCAGATAAGACAAAGACCCCCCAGTTTACACTTCACTAGTAAAGGGCAGGGATTATAGCTTTTCTCTCAGTAAATTCTGGAGTAGCTTTACTTCCCTGATAAGTTGTCAGGTTACAGAATATGATTATTCTGTAGTCTCCATGAGCATAATATTTTAAATTCCCATCTAAACTTCTCAGAATATGTGTAGTACCATAGTACTGGGAGTGATTCTGTTCCCCAGGGATATTTGGTGATGTCTGGAGCCATTTTGAGCAGTCACAATTGAGAAGAAGTGCTACTGGCCCCTAGCTGGTAGAAACTATGGAGTTTCATTAAAAGCACAGTACATTATTCTCCACCAACAAAGAATTTTCTAGTCCTAAATGCTCATACTGCTGATATTGAGAAACATTGGCCTAGCGTTCCAACAGTGCTATCTGCCTGATATTGAACTGCTTATATTTCAAAAAAGGATGACCCTGAAAAAATACTTTTCTGACTTTCTTAGAATAAAGCTATTCATGTTGTCTGCAATTTAACCCAAGTATTTCTCTTTTCTTATTTTAGGGCCTTGTGATAAGGAGGGGGGAAATTGCACAAGCTTAAATAATATAGAATGGGGAAAGTAGTATGAGTCTGAGAATGTGCAACACATATAGATGGTTAGTGTAAAAAATCATTTTATAAAGTTAAACAGGTTTTACCTATCCTATGAGATCCAATATTTATACATAATACAAACAGAATTTTATCAGAATTGTTATAACTGATGATATTTTCTTTTATCTGGCACTATTCAGTGATAATTTTCCCTTGTAAACTAAATAACTGACTTTAAAAATCTCCAATACACAAAATTTGAAACTGGAAGATGGAAACAAAACTAAATTATTTACATTATTCAATTACAGAATAAAGTGCCTCTTTAATGCAACACAAGTCTTAATAAAAAGCTGTAATAACCAAAATAACCCCAAGAAACATTTGAAACTTTTAAAAAGGGAGGTATATTTTATATTTCAAATAGCAGAAAATAATGAAATTACTGTGTCTTGTCAACTATTATTTAAGAATAGAATTTTATGTTCTACCTGGTTATTTAGTAAATAAATATGTAGTCACTAAAGCATTATGACTTAGTATCTTGCTGTCTTTTTGATATAACAGCATTAGTTGAGGGAAATGAAAAATAATGTGTAATTATTATTCAGTTTTGACAAGGTGCCATGTAGTTACACATGCAGTTGTTGCTGTGTAATTACTAAGGAGGCCATTCATCTAATAGTTTTTGTGCTTTGAGCGGCAGATCCTGCCATACGGTATGCAGCAGAGTCTAATGGTGAAACAAATCTCCAAAGATTCGTAGCAGTAATCTTTACAAAACAGATCCCTTCAGTGATGTAGGTTTTCAAGTGACAGAAATTTCCTTAGACCAAAGAGGGAGTTTGAGGGTACAAAGGAATACCTTTCTCCTCCATTGCTTTAGTTAGCCCCATCTTGCTAGCCTTCGAGTAGTTCCTAAGTGGATTCACGGGGTTGCAAAGAGTTGGACACAACTTAGCGACTGAACAACAAAGTGAATTCTAGTGAGCCTAGTGCCATCTAGAGAAAGATAGTTTTCTGTGCAGTCTCTTTGTAATCAACTCTGATCGCCTGTGATGGTTGAATAGCCCTCCTGGCTTCCAACTGATCAATAAAAGAGTAATTGTATCTGAGAGAATATTTATCACCAAATAACAACCTAATCAAACTAGCATGAGATGATGCAAGTTAATGTGAGGGACTTCCCTGAGGATCCAGTGGTTAAGAATCTGACTGCCAATGCAGGGGACACAGGTTCGATTCCTTGTCCAGGAAGATCCCACATGCTGCAGGGCAACTAAGCCCATGCACCACAACTACTATGCCCACACTCTAAAGCATGAGAGCTGCAACTACTGAGCCTGTGCACCACTGGAGCCTGTGCTCCACAAGAGAAGCCACCACAATGAGAAGCCAATGTACCACAAAGAAGAGCAGCTCCAGCTCGCTGCAACTAGAGAAAGCCCAAGCGCAGCAACAGAGACCCAGAGCAGACCCTTGCCCCCACGAATAAAAGAAAGTTAATGTGAATGAACTCTAGTCTGGCCTGTGGTATTTCGGGGGTCTTGCAAGGGCTCATTATCTTTTACTGATGGGAGAGGTACCCAGGTGGTCACAATGTTTATTTTTAAAAATTGCTTTAGGAGGCTTGTGCTTCTGGGAAGATGGAGCAGATGAACTTTCCCCTATTTCTCCTCCTAAGTACAACTAAGCCCTGGATATTATGTATAAAGCATACATAATAAGATGACAGATACAATAGGAACCTCAGGACCCATGGAATGATATGGTGGTAAATTCTCTGGATTTGTGTGTGTGTGTGTGTGTGTCTCACATATCCCAGATTTGTTGCTGACAAGCCAACAATCTAGAAATATCAACAGGCACAGAGAAAAAAGGTCTAATGAAAACTTGTTCTCTCTAGCTAAAGGAGAAGGAAAATGGAAGTCTATAAAGGTAGAAAACTTAGAGACAGTAATCGCTGTACTCTAGCCATATATCATAGAAAGAATTATGGCCCAACTCCTGCATTTGCTAGCAAAGTCTGATTGGGGAGCCTAAACATCTAATCTCAGGATGCTATAATAAGTTGCCCTCATATTCCCACTAGAGTAGTATCTGAGATAGTCAAATAGGAAGCCAAGACTTTTTATTTTATTTTATTTAACTTTACAATATTGTATTGGTTTTGCCATATATCAAAATGAATCTGCCACAGGTATACATGTGTTCCCCATCCTGAACTCTCCTCCCTCCTCCCTCCCCATACCATCCCTCTGGGTTGTCCCAGTGCACCAGCCCCAAGCATCCAGTATTGTGCATCGAACCTGGACCGACAACTCGGAAGCCAAGACTTTTACCCTCACCATCTAACAATAAGGATGACTCTGCTCCCTTCTTCTGTGGTGTCAATGGAAATCACGTGAGGAGTCTGGACTTCTGCCTTCATCCAGCTATAATGAGGCACCCCTCCACTTTTCCACTGGGTTGCTAGCAGAAGAGGCCTTTCACCACTGCCAAGTGATAATGAGGCCAGTCAAACCATGGTATCAATGGAGACCATGGGTGAACCTGTAACTACAACCCATTTATAAGTAGCAAGGACATCCTCATTTTGGGTATTAATGGAAACTTAGTGGTGAACCCAGACTTTGACTTCTGGGTCAACTTCTGGGTCATTTCATTATTGACTTGAAATGACCCCACGTTTTTCTCTGATAAAGCAGTCAGAAAAAGCTATCTAAAAAATGAAAGGTTTAATTAAGGACATATGAGAAAAATGCCCAGATTTAAATTGAAAATTACTAGTTATTGCAACGACTACGAAAATCCCAACTAAATGAAAAAACTAGTCAATAGACAAGGTAATATACATTTTAGAATTATCAGACAATGTTTTGAAAACCATGATTAAAAAATGCTTTGACAAAACATTATGAACACATTTGAATAAAAATGTAGGAATTTCTAATGTAATTCCACAGTGACTCTGTATGATTTCATTAACTTTAGACCATGAAAATTTCACACCTTGTTTTATGTCCCTGGATATATTCCAGTGTCTCCTGATATATAATCTATGGAAACTTGAATACAATTTGTATCCTGCTGTTGTGTGAAAACTGTATAACTCTTAATTGTGTTGAATTAGTTCATAGTACTTTTCAGGTCTACTATATCCTACTTTTCATTCTATTAATTTTTAAGAGTTTGATACTGAAACTCCAACTAAAAATCTCCATTTTTCTCCTTAAAAATACTTGTACTATATAGTCGAACTATATGAAATTTTGTTCTGTATTTTCCAAGTCTCCTGTAAATGTGTTACCATACTTTCATAATTTAAAAAAAATCCATCAAAAAAAGTAGCAAAGAATTAGAAGATATAAAGAAAAACAAAATGTCTATACCAAAAATTCCAAACAATCTACAAACAAACTTCTAAAACTCAAAAGTTTGGCAAGTATTCAAGATATAATATAGATTACTTTGAGTAATATTTATAGTCATTTTCACAATATCAATTCCAATACAAGAACATGGTATAACTCTCCATGTGTGTCAGTATTTCTTTCTGTCTTTGGGTTCTTTCAGTTTTCTGAGTACAGGTCTTTTGTCTGCTTAGTTAGGTTTATTCCTAGGTATTTTATTCTTTTTGTTGCAGTGATAAGTAGGATTGTTTCCTTAATTTCTCTTTTGCATATTTCATTATTAGTATATATGCAAGAGATTTCTGTCAATTAATTTTGTATCCTGCAACTTTACCAAATTCACTGATGAGCTCTATTAGTTTTCTGGTGGCATTTTTAGGACTTTCTATGTATAGTATCATGTCATCTACAAACAGTGATGGTTTTACTTCTTTGTTTACAATTTAGATTTCTTTTATTTCTTTTCCCTCTCTGATGGGTGTGGCTAGGACTTTCAAACCTATGCTGAATGAAGATGGCAATAGTGGAACATTGTCTCATTCCTGATCTTAGAGGAAATACTTTCAGTTTTTCACCATTTAAAATGATGTTTTCTGTGGGTTTGTCAAATATGGTCTTTATTATGTTGAGGTAGACTCCCTATACTCCCACTTTCTGGAGAGTTTTTATCATAAATTGGTGTTCAGTTCAGCTCAGTTGCTAAGTCGTGTCCAACTCTTTGCAACCCCATGGACCACAGGACACCAGGCATCTCTATACATCACCAAATCCCGGAGTCTACTCAAACTCAGGTCCATTGAGTCAGTGATGCCATCCAACTATCTCATCCTCTGTGTCCCCTTCTCCTCCCACCTTCAATCTTTCCCAGCATCAGGGTCTTTCCAAATCAGTCAGTTCTTTGGATCAGGTGGCCAAAGTATTGGAGTTTCAGCTTCAACATCAATCCTGCCAATGAATATTCAGGACTGATTTCCTTTAGGATGGACTGGTTGGATCTCCTTGCAGTCCAAGGGACTCTCAAGAGTCTTCCCAACACCATAGTTCAAAAGCATCAATTCTTTCGCACTCAGCTTTCTTTATAGTCCAACACTCACATCCATACATGACCACTGAAAAAACCATAGCCTTGACTAGACAGACCTTTGTTGGCACAGTGATGTCTCTGCTTTTTAATATGCTGTCTAGGTTGGTCATAAGTTTCCTTCCAAGGAGTAAGTGTCTTTTAATTTCATGGCTGCTGTCACCATCTGCAGTGATTTTGGAGCCCAAAATAATAAAGTCTGTCACTGTTTCCCCTGTTTCCCCATCTATTTCCCATGAAGTGATGGGATTGGATGCCATGATCTTAGTTTTCTGAATGTTGAGCTTTAATCCAACTTTGTCACTCTCCTCTTTCACTTTCATCAAGAGGCTGCTTAGTTCTTCTTCACTTTCTGCCATAAGGGTTGCGTCATCTGCATATCTAAGGTTATTGATATTACTCCCAGCAATCTTGATTCCAGTTTGTGCCTCAAACATCCCAGCATTTGTCAGGATGTACTCTGCATATAAGTTAAATAATCAGGGTGATGATATATAGCTTTGACATACTCTTTTCCCTATTTGGAACTGGTCTGTTGTTCCATGTCCAGTTCTTTGTTGCTTCCTGACCTGCATACAGATTTCTCAAGAGGCATGTCAGGTAGTCTGGTATTCCCATCTCTTTCAGAATTTCCCACAGCTTGTTGTGATCCACACAGTCAGAGGCTTTAGCGTAGTCAATAAAGCAGAACTAGATGCTTTTCTGGAACTCTCTTGCTTTTTCGATGATCCAATGGATGTTGGCAATTTGATCTCTGGTTCCTCTGTCTTGTCTAAAACCAGCTTGAATATCTGGAAGTTCATAGTTGATGTATTGTTGAAATCTGGCTTGGAGAATTTTGAGCATTACTTTACTAGTGTGTGAGATGAGTGCAATTGTGTGGTAGTTTGAGCATTCTTTGGCATTGCCTTTCTTAGGGATTGGAATGGAAACTGACCTTTTCCAGTCCTGTGGCCACTGCTGAGTTTTCCAAATTTGCCAGCATACAGAGTGCAGCACTTTCACAGCATCATCTTTCAGGATTTGAAAAAGCTCAAATGGAATTCCATCACCTCTACTAGCTTCGTTCAGAGTGATGCTTCCTAAGGCCCACTTGACTTCACATTCCAGGATGTCTGGCTCTAGGTGAGTGATCACACCATCGTGATTATCTGGGTCGTGAAGATCTTTTTTGTATAGTTCTTGGGTCGTGAAGATCTTTTTTGTATAGTTCTTGGGTCGTGAAGATCTTTTTTGTATAGTTCTTCTGTGTATTCTTCCCACCTCTTCTTAATATCTTCTGCTTCTGGTAGGTCCCTACCATTTCTATCCTTTATCGAGCTCATCTTTGCATGAAATGTTCCCTTGGTATCTCTAATTTTCTTGAAGAGATCTCTAGTCTTTCCCATTCTGTTGTTTTCCTCTATTTCTTTGCACTGATCACTGAGGAAGGCTTTCTTCTCTCTCCTTGCTATTCTTTGGAACTCTGCATTCTAATGTGTATATCTTTTCTTTTCTCCTTTGTTTTTTGCTTCTCTTCTTTTCACAGCTATTTGTAAGGCCTCCCCAGACAGCTGTTTTGCTCTTTTGCATTTCTTTTTCTTGGGGATGGTCTTGATCCCTGTCTCCTGTACAATGTCATGAACCTCCTTCCATAGTTCATCAGGCACTCTGTCTATCAGATCTAATCCCTTGAATTTATTTGTCACTTCTACTGTATAATCAAAGGGGTTTGATTTAAGTCATACCTGAATGGTATAGTGGTTTTCCCTACTTTTTTCAATTTCAGTCTGAATTTGGCAATAAGGAATTCATGATCTGAACCACAGTCAGCTCCCAGTCTTGTTTTTGCTAACTGTATAGAGCTTCTCCATCTTTAGCTGCAAAATATGTAATCAATCTGATTTTGGTATTGACCATCTGGTGATGTCCATGTGTAGAGTCTTCTCTTTTGTTGTTGAAAGAGGGTGTTTGCTATGACCAGTGTGTTCTCTTGGCAAAACTCTATTAGCCTTTTCCCTGCTTCATTCTGTACTCCAAAGCCAAATTTGCCTGTTACTCTAGGTGTTTCTTGACCTCCTGCTTTTGCATTCCAGTCCCCTATAATGAAAAGGGCATCTTTTTTGGGTGTTTGTTTTAAAAGGTCTTGTAGGTCTTCATAGAACTGTTCAACTTCAGCTTCTTCAGGATTACTGGTCAGAGCATAGACTTGGGACTACCATGATATTGAATGGTTTGCCTTGGAAATGAACAGAGATCATTCTGTTGTTTTTGAGATTGCATCCAAGTACTGCATTTCAGACTCTTTTGTTGACTATGAGGGCTACTCCATTTCTTCTAAGGGATTCTTGCCCACCGTAGTAGATATAATGGTCATCTGAGTTACATTCACCCATTCCGGTCCATTTTAGTTTGTTGATTTCTAAAGTGTTGATGTTTACTCTTGCCATATCCTGTTTGATTACTTCCGATTTGCCTTGATTCATGGACCTAACATTCCAGGTTCCTAATCAATATTGCTCTTTACAGCATCAGACCTTGCTTCTATCACCAGTCACATCCACAACTGGGTGTTGTTTTTGCTTTGGCTCTGTCTCTTCATTCTTTCTGGAGTTATTTCTCCACTGATCTCCAGTAGCATATTGGGCACTTATCAATCTGGGGAATTCATCATTCAGTGTCCTATCTTTTTGCCTTTTTCTACTGTTCATGGGGTTCTCAAGGCAAGTATACTAAAGTGGTTTGCCATTCCCTTCTCCAGTAAATGGGTGTTGGATTCTGTCAAAAGCTTTTCTTGCATCTGTAGAAATGATTATATGTTTTTTTATTCTTCAATTTGTTTTTGTGGTGTATCACATTGATTGATGTGTATATATTGAAGAATCCTTGCATCCCTGGGATAAATCATACACTTAATCATGATGTATGATACTTTTAATGTGTTGTTGGATTTGGCTTGCTAGTATTTGTTGAGTATTTTGTATCTATGTTTGTGAATGATATTGGCCTGTAATTTTCTCAAAGTAGTACAGATTCAATGCAATCCCTATCAAATTCTGTTATTTTCACAGAATTTAAACAAAACGTTTTACAATATGGTACAGAAACACAGAAGACTTCAAATAACCAAAACAATCTTAAGAAAAATATAACTGGAGGAATCAGGCTCCCTGACTCCAGGCTATACTACAAAGCTACAGCCATCAAAACAGTATGGTACTGGCACAAAAACCAGAAATATAGATCAATGCAACAAAATAGAAAGGCCAGTGATAAATTCACTCACCTAAGGTCACCTAATCTATGAAAAGGAGGCAAGACTATACAATGGAGAAAAGACATTCTCTTCACTAAGTGATGCTGGGAAAACTGGAAAGCTACATGCAAAAGAACAAAATTAGAACATTTTCTATTACCATACACATAAATAAGCTCAAAATGGATGAAAGACCTAAACGTAAGACCAGATACTATAAAACCCTTAGAGGTAAACATAGAACACTCTCTGACACAAATCAGAGTAAGATATTTTTTGACCCATCTCCTACGGTAATGAAAATAAAAACAAACATAAATGGGACCTAATTAAACATAAAAGTTTTTGCAGAGCAAAGAAAACCATAAAAAAATGAAAAGATAACCTACAAAATGGGAGAGAATATTTGTAAAAACAACTGAAAAGTAATTAATCTCCAAAATATACAAACAGCTCATGTAGCTCAATATAAGAAACAAACAACCCAATCAAAAATGGGGAGAAGATCTAAATAGACATATATCCCAAAGAAGACAGACAGATGGCCAGAAATCACATGAAAAGATGTTCTAATCACTAATTATTGTTGTTGTTGTTCAGTCACCCATTTGTGTCTCACTCTTTGCAACCCCAAGGACTGCAGCATTCCAGGCCTCTCTGTCCTTCACCATATCCTGAAGTTTGCCCAAGTTCATGTCCATTGAATTGGTGATGCCCATCCAGCCATCTCATCCTCTGATGCCCTCTTCTCATTCTGCCCTCAATCTTTCCCAGCATCATGGACTTTTCCAGTGAGTCAGTTGTTCACATCAGATGACCAAAATACTAGAGTTTCAGCTTCAGTAATTATTAGAGAAATGCAAATCAAAACTACAGTGAGATATCACCTCACAGCAGTCAAATGGCCATCATCACAAAATCTACAAACAATAAATGCTGGAGTGGGTTTGGAGAAAAAGGAACCTTCCTAAACTGTTGGTGGGAATATAAATTGGTACAGGCACCGTGGAAAACGGTATGGACGGCCCTCAAAAAAACTGAAAAATGAGCTACCATATGATTTTGCAATCCCATTCCTGGGCATATATCTGGAGAAGACAATAATTTAAAATGATGCATACAACCCAGTGTTCAGTGTAGAGCTATTTACAGTAGCCAGGGCATGGAAACAACCTAAGTGTCCTTCAATGGATGAATGGATAAAGATGTAGTATGTATACAGTGGAATATTACTCAGCCATAGAAAGGGATGAAAAAATGCAATTTGTAGTGACATGGATGGACCTAGAGATTGTCATACTGAGTGAAGTAAGTTAAGGACAAATATCACATGATGTTGCTTATATGTGGAATCTAAGAAAAGTGGTAGAAATGCCCTTATTTATAAAACAGAAATAAAGTCACAGATGTAGTAAGCAAACTTATGATTACCAAGGTGGAAAGGAGAGAGGGATAAATTGGAAGATTGAGAATGACACATACACAATGCTATATATACCTATTTTATATATATAAATGCTATACATATCTATTTTATATATATAAAATAGATAACTAATAAGGATCTACTGTATATGACAGGGAACTCTACTCAATACTCTCTAATGACCCATAAGGGAATGTAATCTAAAAAAGAGTGGATATAACTGATTCAGTTTGTTATACAGTAGGAACTAAAACAACATTGTACTCAAATGAAAATTAATTTAAAATATATATAAGTGTTCAAGGATCAATTGTATTTCTATAAAATATCATAAATCCCTGGGTATAAAAAGTAAAAATCCAAACAAAAATAAAAAGTGAATGAAAATGTGATATTTCAATCATTAAATTAAATGTTTAATTATAAACCTAAGAGATTATATACAAAATTACATGTTAAAACTACAGAATACTGTAGAGATAAATCTAAAAGGAGGATCCAAAGAGATGGAGAAATACTGTGTTCATCTATTAGAAGATCCAACATAATGAAGATGTCAGTTCTCTACAAATTGATATAAAGTTTTAATTCATTATTATCGAAATTCCAGCAAGAATTTTCATATTTATAGACCACATTATTCTAAATCTATATGGAAAGACAAATGATCTAGAATATTGAAAACAATATTGATAAAGAAAAGTGGAAGGAATTAGTCTATGTGATTTCAAGATCTACTATATAGCTACAACCATCAAGACTATGTGATACTGACAGAGAGACAGACATATAGATCACAGCCCCACGTAAATAGGTCCTACTTATTTTTTTTTTTTACAAAAATGTAAAAGCAAGTCAATGGAGGAAAGATAGCCTTTTCAACAAATGGCACTGGGATAGCGGAACATCCTTAAGCAAAAATAATGAGCCTTGTAATAAGTCTCACAACTTATATAATAAAATTAACTCAAAATTGATCAACGACTTAAATGTAAAACAAAAATTTTTGAAAAAAAAAGCATCAGGGAAAATCTTTGAAATCTAGGGCTAGGCAAAGAGCTCTTAGACTTGACACCAAAAGCCCAATTCGTAAAAGGAAAAATGTGTAAATTGGACTTTATCAAAATTAGACATTTTGCTCTGTGAAGTACCTTGTTAAAAGGACAAAAAGTCAATTTATTCCACAGAGTGGGAGAAAATATGGACAAACCACATATCTGAAAAAGAAATAGTATCAACTCAAATCAAGCAAAAATTATATTATCTAGAGTATTTTTAGTAGTTTAAATAGTATTTCAAAATTGTACAGTAATAAACCAAAATAATAAATTAGAAAATAGGCAAAAGACTTGAAGAGACATTTCACTGAATAAGATGTATAGATGGCTAATAAGCCCATGGAAACATGTTTAATATCATTAGATATTAAGAAAATATAAATTAAAACCACAATGAATATCACTACAAACCTATCAAAATGATTTTAAAAAATAGTGATAACACAAAACGCTGGGGAGGATGTAGAGAAACTTGTCCATTCATACATCGCTTATGGGAGTATAACGTGGTATAGCTACTCTGGAACAGTTGACAGTCTATTTAAAACTTAAACATGTAAATAGTATATGACACAGCAACTATATTCCTCAGCATTTATCTCAGATAAATGAAGACTTATATTTCTACTTATATATAAATACCTGTTCTTGAATGTTTATATCAGTTTTATTCACAGTAAATAAAAACTGGAGACAATGTAGATGATCAATGTAATGGTTAAAACAGGGTTTGGTCCATCTATTCCATGTACTCCTACACAATAAAAAAGAAATCTATAAATATACAACCTGAATAAATCTCCAAGGTATTATGCTGAGTGAAAAAAAAAGACAATCCCAAAAGATTTTATACTATATGATTCCATTTATGTAACATTGTCAGAATGAAATAGTTGCAAAAGTGGATAGAGTTTAAATGACTGCCTGGAATTAAGGACATGAAGAGGTGGGGCAGAAGTGGGTATTGCTATAAAAGAGCAATATGATGGATCTTTGTGGTGATAGAAATGTTCTGTGTCATGACTATATCCATACCCTAGTTTTGGTATTTCACTGTAGTCCTGAAAGAGGTTAGCTTTTGGGGAAAACTGAGTAAAGAGCACGTGGGATCTCTCTGTACTGTTTCTTACTCCTGCAAGTGAATATACAATTATCTCAAATTTAAAAGTTTTGATTTTTTTTTTTTTAGTGAGAAACAAAAAGAAAGCAGAGGAACAAAACAATGATGCTGGGATTTATCTTTTAAGAAATGAAATCTGAAGTATTTTGCTCTGGGAACCAACGTTCGTTTTTAGATAGGACAAGTTAGGCTTTTCTATACATAACTGATATAAAATGTTTGATCTGTTCCTTTTCTTCAGGGGTAATGAGTACCTGTCCAGAAAACTTGAACAATGGAATTCAAAATTAATGAGTGAGAGATTACTAATATGAAAAATCATTTTTTGCATGTTTGTACAAGGTTGAAGACCTCATTTTTTAATCATTAGGTATTTTGGAATCCATACAGTTCACAAAGATGAGTAATTTTATTTTTATTTAGACAATGTTGAAAACATTCTAAAAATCATAAAGAAATAAACTAATTGTGAGCTATAGCTTGATATTAAAATAATGGTAGATAATTTTAAATCTATTTGAAATGGATTACAAAACTAAGCATTTTTTAATTGTTTTAACTTTTAAGCTGAGGCAACTTACTAAAAATAATTCTGTATTTTGTACTTCATCTTTGCTCAAAGAAGGAAAAACTCACTTTAGGAAAACCACAAAAAGGAGATAAAAAATAAATTCAGCTCAATAAACATATACTCAGACAGTGAATCAATAATTTCAGTAACTCAGTAAACAAATTACAGTGAAATTAATCTCCTCTCCTCTAAACTGTCAAAATGGAACATCTTATTATTAGTCTTTTTCAGAAAAACAAGCTATATTAAATAGTATTATGGTAGGTATAATTTTTAAAAGGTCAAGTATTTTAAAAGTCCATCCATAAAAATGTAACAGGCTTTCTCTTGTAGTTTGGCTTTGTTCTCCCAACTGGTAGGGGGAAAAATAGTACATCATACTGCTCTGTTAAGGTGGCTAAGCTTTTACTGACACACACACATATAGCACACTCACACAAAATAAGGGCTTGTTAAATTTCCTTTTATCTGAGACTTAGCTCCTTGTGCTGTGTTTAGTCGCTCAGTTATGTCCAAATCTTTGCAGCCCTATGGACTGTAGCCTGCCAGGCTCCTCTGTCCATGGAGATTCTCCAGGCAAGAATACTGGAGTGGGTTGCCATGCCCTCCTCCAGGGGATCTTCCCAACTCAGGGATTGAACCTAGGTCTCCTGCATTGCAGGTGGATTCTTTACTGTCTGAGCCACCAGGGAAGCCCAAGCATACTGGAGTAGGTAGCCTATCCCTTCTCCAGGAGGCCTTCCCCACCCAGGAATTGAACTGGGGTCTCCTGCATTGCAGGCAGATTCTTTACCAGCTGAGCCACCTTAGCTCCTTGGGTTACAACTATTCAGCACATGGGTCAACACATGAAAATCCATTCTGCTTCATGACTTGAACTACCTCATCTATAGGTACAGTTCAGTAAAAGTCTAAGCTTTTTCTTTTTTTGGAGAGATGTGATAATCTAATTGTTTAAACCTATTAATGTCTTATTAATTATAGATTTCTATGTTAGAAAAATTACCTCAAAACATCCTGGTTTAAAATAACAAACATAGGACTTCTCTGGTGGTCCAGTGGTTAAGAGTCTACCTGCTAATGTAGGGGACCTGAGTTCAGTCTCTGGTCGGAAAGATTCCACATGCCACGAGGCAACTAAGTCCTTGTGCCACAACTACCGAGCCCATGCTTTGGAGACCACGAGCTGTAACTACTGAGCCCATGCGCCCCCTAGAATCTGTGCTCTGCACCAAGAGAAGCCACTGCAGTGAGAAGCCCACACACCACAAGGAAGAGTAGCCCCCTCTTGCTGCACATAGACAAAGCCTGCATACAGCAACGAAGACCCAGCACAGCCAACAACTAAATAAATAAAATAACAAACATTTATTATTTCACAGTTTTTGTTGTTCAGGAGTTTGGGAGTGGCTTAATTGGGTGGTTCTGGCTCATCATCTTGTAAGAATCAGACTCTCAAGGTATCAGCTGAGATTGCAGTCATTAGAAATCTTGACTGAGGCTTTAGGATCCACTTCAAGAGGGATGGTGTGGGGAGGGAGGAGGGAGAAGGGTTCAGGATGGGGAACACATGTATGCCTGTGGCGGATTCATTTTGATATTTGGCAAAACTAATACAATTATGTAAAGTTTAAAAATAAAATAAAATTTAAAAGAAAAAAAAAAAAAAGATTTTTCACTCACACAGCTAGTAGAAGTTCTCAGTTCCTTGTCATAGTAGTACTTTTCATAAGCTGCTTGAGTGTCTTCACAACATGGCAGCTAACTTTCTCCACAGTTAGCAGTCTGAGAATGAGTGAGAAAGAAGCCATGCTTCTTTTATAATCTAGTTTTCAGGGTCACACACCACTGCTTCTGTCTTATTCTATTTGTTAGAAATGAGATATCAAAGTTAGTCCATACTCCAATGGAGAAGGATTAGGTTCCACCTCTTCAAGGCAGTAGTTTCAAAGAATTTGAGGATATGTTTTAAAAAGCTGTGGCCAACTCCAGTTTATTCTGGGTATCTTGTCTTGCACAGAGTTGGTAAAAGTCACATGAGTCGTACATTAAATAAGGTATCAGTTACACAGAGTGTGAACCATACACCACAAAGCTCAGTGGGAGCCAAAGAATGGAACACATAATGACTCAAAACCTGGGATTTTAAAAATAAAACTTCTGAAAGTTCTGCCTAAGGTGTGGTATCACCTTGCAAAAAGATAGCATGCTGACAGTGGCTACCTAGATGAAATCTCTGCTTATAAACAAGGGAGATCTATAGGTATCCTTGGAAGAATTTTTGATATGCATGCAGGAAAAATAATCCCACTGTCTACAGGCTGATGCTGAGATTGAAACTAACATTTGGAGTAGCCAACATCTCACTAGTATATTAGCCATACTAGGGAAATTGGGCTCAAGACAAGGTAAATAAACAAAACTCAAATGGATAACTTTTCAATTTTAAATGAAAAATATAATAATTCAGTATTACATTAAGAAATAGTCATTGTAAAAACTCAGACATTATATATGGATCTTGTAAGAAGTTCAGAAGTTGACCACTACCCCAATCCTGTTTATTTTTTCTGAAAGAAGTCCATGGTTACCAGTTTCATGTGTATTGTTTCTCAGATTTTAGTGTATATAATACTCACCTGGGAATTTTGTTAAACTGTAGATACTAATTCAGTAGATTTGGGACTGGCCTAATACTCTACATTTCTGTTTTTTCCTCTACCTTATTGAGGAATAATTGACAAATATAATTGTATATATTTAAAGTATACAACAGGCTTTCCAGGTAGCACTACTGGTAAAGAACCCTCCTGCCAATGCTGGAAACTGAAAAGACTCAGGCTCGATCCTTGGGTCAGGAAGATCTGCTGGTAGAGGGCATGACAACCGACTCCAGTATTCTTGCCTGGAGAATCCCATGGACAGAGGAGCCTGGCAGGCTACGGTCTATAGAGTCGCAAAGAGTTGGACATGACTTAGCACATAAAATGTACAACATGATGATTCGATATACATATACACTGTGAAATGATTACTAAGATAAAGATAATTAACACATTCATCACCTCATATAGTTAACTTTTTGTGTGTATATGATGAAATGCTTAAGTTCTACTCTAAGCATATTTCAAGTATACAATACCATATTATTAACTACAGACACCATGCTGTACATTAAGAGAACTTACTCATCTTTATGACTGAAAGTTTATACCCTTTGATCTATCTTACAGCCCCTATAGACCAGCATTCTATATTCTTTTTCTATGAAAACACCTGTTTATTTTTCAGTTTCCACATATTTGTGATACCATATAGTATTTGTCTTTCTCTTTTTTTAAGCATTTTTTTCTTTTAAAAAATTTTTTATTTTCATTGGAGGCTAATAACTTTACAATATTGTAGTGGTTTTTGCCATACATTCACATGAACCAGCCATGGGTATACATGTGTTCCCCATCCTGAATCCTGTTCCCACCTCCCTCCCCATCCCATCCCTCTGGGTCATCCCAGTGCACCAGCCCAGAGCACCCTGTCTCATGCATTGAACCTGGACTGGTGATCTGTTACACATATGATAATATACATGTTTCAATGCTATTCTCTCAAATCATCCCCACCTTGCCATCTCCCACAGAGTCCAAAATACTATTCTATACATCTCTGTCTCTTTTGCTGTCTTGCATATAGGGTTATCATTGGGGCTTCCCTGGTGGCTCAGAGGTTAAAGTGTCTGCCTGCAATGCGGGAGACCTGGGTTCGATCCCTGGGTCGGGAAGATCCCCTGGAGAAGGAAATGGCAACCCACTCCAGTATTCTTGCCTGGAGAATCCCATGGATGGAGGAGCCTGGAGGGCTACAGTCCACGGGGTCGCAAAGATTACCATCTTTCTAAGTTCCATATATATGCGTTAGTATACTGTATTGGTGTTTTTCTTTCTGTCTTACTTCACTCTGTATAATAAGCTCCAGTTTCATCCACCTCATTAGAACTGATTCAAATGTATTCTTTTTCAATTTAGTTCAGTCGTTCAGTCATGTCTAACTCTTCACGACCCCATGAACACAGGCACACCTGTCCATCACTAACTCCTGGAGTCCACCCAAACCCATGTTTATCGAGTCAGTTACGCCATCCAACCATCTCATCCTCTGTCGTCCCCTTCTCCTCCTGCCCTCAATCCTTCCCAGCATCAGAGTCTTTTCAAAAGAGTCAGCTCTTTGAGTCAGGTGAAAAAATTATTGGAGTTTCAGCTTCAACATCAGTCCTTCCAATGAACACCCAGGACTGATCTCCCTTAGGATGGACTGGTTGGATCTCCTTGCAGTCCAAGGGACTCTCAAGAGTCTTCTCCAACACCACAGTTCAAAAGCATCAATTTTTTGGTGCTCAGCTTTCTTTATAGTCCAACTCTCACATCCATACATGATCACTGGAAAAACTATAGCCTTGACTAGACAGAACTTTGTGGACACAGTAATGTCTCTGCTTTTTAATATGCTGTTTAGGTTGGTCATAACTTTCCTTCCAAGGAGTAAGCATCTTTTAATTTCTTGGCTGCAATCACCATCTGCAGTGATTTTGGAGCCCCCCAAAATAAAGTCTGACACTGTTTCCACTGTTTCCCCATCTATTTGCCATGAAGTGATGGGACCAGATGCCATATCTTAGTTTTCTGAATGTTGAGCTTAAAGCCAACTTTTTCACTCTCATCTTTCACTTTCATCAAGAGGCTCTTTAGTTCTTCTTCACTTTCTGCCATAAGGGTGGTGTCATCTGCATGTCTGAGGTTATTGATATTTCTCCCAGCAATCTTGATTCCAGCTTGTGCTTACTCCAGCCAAGCGTTTCTCATGATGTACTCTGCATATAATTAAATAAGCAGGGTGACAATATATAGCCTTGAGGTACTCCTTTTCCTATTTGGAACCAGTCTGTTGTCCCATGTCCAGTTCTAACTGTTGCTTCCTGACCTGCATACAGATTTCTCAAGAAGCAGGTCAGGTGGTCTGGTATTCCCATCTCTTTCAGAATTTTCCACAGTTTATTGTGATCCACACAGTCAAAGACTTTGGCATAGTCGATAGAGCAGAAATAGATGTTTTTCTGGAACTCTCTTGCGTTTTCCATGATCCAACAGATGTTGGCGATTTGATCTCCGGTTCCTCTGCCTTTTCTAAAACCAGCTTGAACATCTGGAAGTTCACGGTTCATATATTGTTGAAGCCTGGCTGTAGAATTTTAAGCATTACTTTACTGGCGTGTGAGATGAGTACAATCATGCGGTAGTTTGAGCATTCTTTGGCATTGCCTTTCTTTGGGATTGGAACGAAACTTGACCTTTTCCAGTCCCGTGGCCACTGCTGAGTTTTCTAAATTTGCTGGCATATTGAGTGTAGCACTTTCACAGCATCATATTTTAGTATTTGAAATAGCTCAATTGAATTCAATCACCTCCACTAGCTTTGTTCGTAGTGATGCTTTCTAAGGCCCACTTGACTTCACATTCCAGAATGTCTGGCTCTAGGTCAGTGATCACAGCATCGTGATTATCTGGGTCATGAAGATCTTTTTTTGTACAGTTCTTCTGTGTATTCTTGCCACCTCTTCTTAATATCTTCTGCTTCTGTTAGGTCCGTACCATTTCTGTCCTTTATCGAGCCCATCTTTGCATGAAATGTTCCCTTGGTATCTCTAATTTTCTTGAAGAGATCTCTAGTCTTTCCCTTTCTATTGTTTTCCTCTGTTTCTTTGCATTGATCGCTGAGGAAGGCTTTCTTCTCTCTCCTTGCTACTCTTTGGAAATCTGCATTTAAATGGGTATATCTTTCCTTTTCTCCTTTGTTTTTCACATCCCTTCTTTTCACAGCTATTTGTAAGGCCTCCTCAGACAGCCATTTTGCTTTCTTGCATATCTTTTTCTTTGGGATGGTCTTGATTCCCGTCTCCTGTACAATGTCACGAACCTCCATCAGGCACTCTGTCTATTAGATCTAGTCCCTTAAATCTATTTCTCACTTCCACTGTATAGTCATAATGGATTTGATTTAGATCATACCTGAGTGGTCTAGTGGTTTTCTCCACTTTCTTCAATTTCAGTCTGAATTTGGCTTGAATCATGATCCAAGCCACAGTCAGCTCCTGGTCTTGTTTTTGCTAACTGTATAGAGCTTCTCCATTTTTGGCTGCAAAGAATATAATCAATCTGATTTCAGTGTCGACCATCTGATGATGTTCATGTGTAGAGTCTTCTCTTGTGTTGTTGGAAGAGGGTGTTTGATATGACCAGTGCGTTCTCTTGGCAGAACTCTATTAGCCTTTGCCTTGCTTCATTCTGTACTCTAAGGCCAAATTTGCCTGTTACTCCAATGGCTGAGTAATATCCCATTGTGTATATGTACCACAGCTTTCTTATCCATTCATCTGCTGATGGACATCTAGGTTGCTTCCATGTCCTGGCTATTATAAACTGTGCTGCGATGAACATTGGGGTACACGTGTTTCTTTCAATTCTAGTTTCCTCGGTGTGTATGCCCAGCAGTGGGACTGCTGGGTTGTATGGCAGTTCTATTTCCAGTTTTGTAAGGAATCTCCACACTGTTCTCCATAGTGGCTGTACTAGTTTGCATTCCCATCAACAGTGTAAGAAGGTTCCCTTTTCTCCACACCCTCTCCAGCATTTATTGTTTGTAGACTTTTGGATCACAGCCGTTCTGACCAGTGTGAGATGGTACCTCATTGTGGTTTTGATTTGTATTTCTCTGATAATAAGTGATGTTGAGCATCTTTTCATGTGTTTGTTAGCCATCTGTATGTCTTCTTTGGGGAAATCTCTGTTTAGTTCTTTGGTCCATTTTTTGATTGGGTCATTTATTTTTCTGGAATTGAGCTGCAGGAGTTGCTTGTATATTTTTGAGATTAATTCTTCATCAGTTGCTTCAGTTGCTATTATTTCCTCCCATTCTGAAGGCTGTCTTTTCACCTTGCTTATAGTCTTTCTCTATTCTGCTTATTTCATTTAGCATAATGCCCTCTAGGTTCATCCATGCTGTTCTAAATGACAAGATTTCCTTCTTTGTTATGGCTAACATATAGGTTATACATGCTGCTGCTGTGCATACTCAGTCATGCCTGACTCTTTGTGACCCCATTGACTGTAGCCTACCAGGCTCCTCTGTCCACGGGATTCTCCAGGCAAGAATACTGGAGTGGTTTGCCATTTCCTTCTCCAGAGGATCTTCCCGACCCAGGGATTGAAGCAAGGTCTTCAGCATTGCAGGTGGATTCTTTACCATAGGGACCACCGGGGAAGCCTGTTGTTCACTTTAAAGCCCCATGGGGCTTCCCTGGTGGCCCTAGTTGTAAAGAACCCTCCTGCCAATGCAGGAGACATAGGTTCAATCCCTGGGTTCGACCATAGAGTCACAACGAGTTGAATATGATTGAAGCAACTTAGTATATATATGTGTGTGTGTATATTAATATATTTACTCACTTTACTTACTTAATCTATCTTCCTTACCTACATATTTACTTACTTACATCACATTTTATCTGGAGTGGATTCCTCTCTGAATTCTTAGCCCATGTAGCTTTCTGGGAGAAGAGTGGGTCTTATGTATTATTATCTCATTAATTGTTTACATAGGCTAATAGTATTATACTCTAAGGTCTCCTTAGTCAAGCAAGTTATAATCTTATTAATTGGATTTACATCTGTTTTAGTAGATTCTAGAAAATCCCTTTTATTGCTTAATGAAGGTAAGTGGCTTAGTTTTAAGCTACTAAAACATAATAGATCCCTACTCTACCTTTAGAATGATGATGATGACTTAAATCTTTTAGTAAATCATTACAAACTGAAGTCTACTAGAAGCTGGAAACAAAGTAAGGCATACCTCTTAAGTACAAGATAGTATAGCTCTGATTAAGGCAGATATTTATAATATCATGACAAGGATGGAGGAGAAAACACAAAAATTGGAGACCAAATAACCTAAGACAACTCAAAAGAAAAGAACAGCTTTATAAACAATTTTTGGAAAATTAAATAGAACACTTACACTTCCCACAGTGGGTAGTAGACACATACAGCTTGTTATACCAAGATATACGGCTGGCTCAAAATATAATTAGGTTCAAGGAGAATTTAAATTCCTAAATGATGGACTCATTATAAATTAAGGACAGATAGAAATATATATGGATGGGTTTAACTTTTTGAGGTTGACATCATGGATAGCATCATCATATCACAACCACTTATCTTGATGCTCTTATCAAGAATAGTGTTTGTGTGTGTGTGTGTCTGTGTGTAGTAGCAGTAATAGAGGTGACAGCAAATTCTGCAAGGCCTATAAATGAGCAGGAATTCGCAAGTGTTGAAAAATGTAAAATTGTTTTTCACGGTTAAGGATATTAATGGGAAGTCGGTAAGATCTGCTGGAGCAGGAAATGGCAACCTGCTCCAGTATTCTTGCCTGGAGAATCTTATGGGCAGAGGAGCCTGGCAGGTTAGAGTTCATAGGGTCACAAAGCACAACTCATGATTCATGGACACGACTGAGCACATACAGCAACAGCAGGTATAACCTTTATGTGATCCATGAGTCTGAGGCAAGTCAGATGTAGAATAAGCAACATTTTTAATAGTGATTAGAACAGAGAATGTGGCTCTTGGAAGTTAAATCCAGGATTGCTTGTTTGAGAGACAGAGGAATTGGTGATATCCTTTGTAAGATCTTTCGAATATGTACCCGGTGAAAGGAGAGGAAACAACTAAAGACCTCATGAGAAAAGGTATCACCACAAAAGCCAATAGAAACCAAGATACCACTTATTGACAGAGACCCCAAAGAGTGATGGTTTAGGTCTTATGGTTTCCACCTTTCAGGGAGACAAAACAAAACAAACAAAAAAATGAGATAACCATTGGACACTGTTTGAGGACGTATATCCATGTCCTAGTCATTTTGGGCCTCCCAGAGCACTTGATGAAGTGCTTTGTACAAAACAGGTACTTAATATGTTTTTTCCTTTTGTCTTCTGTTGAATAATAATAGAAAAATAGATTGACATTTGAAGACTTGCTACTAAGGTATGGTGATTCTTTTTCTCCCAGCTGTCTATTCTCCACCCCAAAACAAAGTAACAGATAATGGGGACACATAAGTGCACAGGTCACTTGCTACTTTCTTCTCTCTTTACCTTCTCCTTTCCACAACAACAAAAAGTGGAAAAATGAAGACAAAAATATTAAAGACATAGGTCATTCTCCCAATATTTCAACTCAGACAATAATCTGATAATTACAATGATGAGGAAAATCTTCTGACATATGTGCCATGTTGATACCAATGATCTAACTCCTTAATCAACAAAATATAGTTGTCTGAAGAAGTAATATCAGAAAAGAATGATCTCATTGCTATATATTCTATTGTTTGATTCATGTTTTTTCAAAGACCTAGGTTTATGGCTGGTAAATGGATTATCTCCATCAAATATGTATCCTATTTTGTACCCTGACATTGAAGTAATACAGATAGTTGGGAAATAGGATCAGTCTATTTACAACATTGTACAGCCAAACATGTCCATTGGAACATACGAGCAACATGGCCTGGACAGTATAATGAAGTCCAACAAGTCAAAAGTAATAAAGAAGATAATTTCAAAATTAGAAGAAAAATGCTTATTTTGTAGTTAAAGAAATTATATATGTAAACTGAACAGGATAGGTTGGAATGAGATGGGATAGAATATAATATGGCAGGTCAGATGGGATGTCCCACAAGTTTTAACTATGACAGACCAAATATTGGTGCTTGGTGACAGGCTCCTGGCTTAGAGCCCACAATACATGTTTGTCCTCAGTACAGAAAAGTGATACTTGGACACTTGTTAGGAACAGAATCTCTGGCTCAATAGATTAGGGGTATGACATAATGTTACTTTCCTTATGTTGGGCTTGCAGCAGTGGGAAACATGCAAATAAAATTCAAATGAAAGGAAGTCAGGCTCTAACATAAAAAGCCTCACTCTCAAAGCAACATGAGAGTTTTCTATCATGTCAGAAATTGCTTTAATCTGCATTTCCTTGGGGCTTCTGTTCACCCTCTACTCCAGTGATTGTCTGTCTAGAGGTTTGGTGGGCAGGATAGGAAGTAGGAGTTCAAATAAAAAGTGACCTGTACCTAGGTCTCATGGACTGTCCAAATTGGTTTTCTTTCAAATTCTGATGACAGTAAAACAAGTTGGTGTGTTTCTGAGAGCCACAGTAGCACATTCTGAAAAGAAAATATTCTAAAGTGGAAAGTCAATAAATACCAGAAACATGGCCTTGGGTTTTGGTATTGAAATGAATCTTATTTGCAGAAGAACAAACAAAATAAAAAGCCAAAATAAGAAGCCTTTAGTCTGCTTGAGAATAGATATTGGTACACAAGCAATGAAAGAAGATCAGAAAGGAAAGCTAGGGCTTTTCCATTGTTTACTAAGGAAATATTAGTACTCAAAATAGTTGAAAATTACCTTTTATTTATTTATTTTTTTTGTTTTCACTTTAATTTATTCTTTGTAAAGTGACATCATACAGACAAACCACAGAAGCTTTAGACATAGTGTTGACCAGTTTTAACAGCGAGTAACTGTTTCACAGTGAATAACATTTACACGGACTCCTCATCTCATTATACAAAGGCATTATGAACACACACAGTTCTAATTCCTTATAAACCTATTTGTCAAGCAGCAAGATGTCAACATACCATAGCATAGCACAGACCGTTTCCTTCAAGAAACCAGAGCAGCAGTATTTGGTGAATGGTTATGCATAGAACTTAAAGGGTAATAAACGCTGGTCATGAAGCAAGTGACATATGTACACTAATAAGTGAAAAATGTTAATTTTTATTAATATAAGATAAAATGTTACTCTTTACGTTTTAAGTTAAAACTATAGAATACTTTAAAAGTTAGCTTTTGACTGGTAAACTTGAAGTGCTTTTCTATTTCAGGTTGACTTTAAAAAGCCAATGAGCAGTACTCAAAGGTTATGGATTCTTAAGCAATTAATGGAGTAGTATTTTGATATGGAGTCTAAAATGAGAGCACCTTGTATTGAAAATTACCTTTTAAAATAGTTTCTAAGACAAACCACTTATCAGTTCCTCCTTAAATTAATATAGATGTACTCCACCTTAATACTGGGTATTGAATATGCACATGGGCATGCTCAGTTGCTCAGTTGTGTCTGACTCTTTGTGACCCCATGGACTGTAGCCCGCCAGGCTCCTCTGTCCATGGGATTTCCCAGGCAAGAGCACTGGAGTGGGTTGCCATTTCCTCCTCCAGGTTATCTTCCTCACCCAGGAATTGAACCCATGTCTCCTGTGTCTCCTGTATTGCAGACAGATTCTTTACTGCTGAGCCACTGGGGAAGCCCTATTGAATATAAACTCCATTCAAAATATCAAAGAAAAAGTCCTCTTCATTACAGGTTTAAATTTTCATGTCTCATAAGCTAAGGGAAGAGATTACAGGAGGTAAAAGAAAAGTGGAATTTGAGCCTGTGAATTGTTGACCTAGAGAATTGTTGGCCTGAAAGAATAATTCTTGCTTTCCCATTTGGGTAGGGGAGAAGGAGACCAAATTTCTGTTTTCCACTGACCTCTAGAGATATAGACAAGAGTTCACAAATCTCTTTTGGAGTGAAAAGTTCAAAAGATTTAAGCATCCAGCTTCAGCCATCACCTCAAAGGTCAAAGGATGACTAACTCACAGCCAAGGCACTGGAATCTCTAGGACTTGCTTTCCACATTTATGTAGCTTCTTTTTCATCCCTGGATCTTGTTGGACACATTTGAAGGATATTAATTGTAGCCCTCCAATCCTCTCACATAAGGACTGTGTGTCTATGTGTGTGTGTGTGTACACAGATATTAT
Source organism: Bos indicus x Bos taurus (assembly GCF_003369695.1). Taxonomy (NCBI): domain Eukaryota; kingdom Metazoa; phylum Chordata; class Mammalia; order Artiodactyla; family Bovidae; genus Bos; species Bos indicus x Bos taurus. The sequence continues at coordinate 92,573,915 of NC_040105.1, read as the reverse complement.
ATACACATATTATGGGAATTAAAAAATAAGGCCCCCAAATTTATAAAGGAGATTGCTATTCAGCCTCCTGACTCATTTCCTGAAGTATATGCACATGCAAACACATATATACCTACAATGTGCTGGATGGCCTTGTTCTATTCAAATAAAACATTTAATCTCAGAGGAAAGTCATTATTTACCTTGAAAAATTCTGAAGACATAACCTCAAGATAAATTTTACATGGATAATACTTATTTGAATGTGAGGAAGGGATAATATTTTTAAAAGTTTTTAAATTGCTCTACTTTTGGGGGGCAGATAAGAGCATGTCTACCTCATTAAAAGATAGCCAACAGGAATTTGCTGTATGGCTCAAGAGACTCAAACAGGGGCTCTGTATCAACCTAGAGGGGTGGGATGGGAAGGGAGATGGGCGGGAGTTTCAAAAGGGATGGGGATATATGTATACCTACGGCTGATTCATGTTGTGGTTTGACAAAAAACAGCAAAATTCTGTGAAGCAATTATCCTTTAATAAAAAATTAAAAAAAAATTCTTAGTGAAAAGGAAGGAAGGAAGAAGGAATGGAAGGAGGGAGGAAAAGAAAATGACCCATATATAGCTGGAGATGCATAATAAATCATTTTTATATCAGATATGGAGTGAATCTCTGCCTAGATTCAAAAACTCATTGGGTTTCAAAAATGTTCTGCTTTATACTACATCTGTGATATGCCATTACTTTGCCAACAGTGGGTAGAGGCTCTGCTTTTGAGTATAACAAATTATTTCTATTATTCTATTGTTTTCACCTTCTCATGTACTTTTTAAATTCCAGGCATAAGAAAAAAAGAGGAAATCCAAATTGTTCAAGAAAACTAAAATCCAAAAGGACTTTTTTTCCTTGGGACCCAAAGGTATTATTTCCCTATTTCAGTACTATACGGTACTACTCAGTTCAGCACCATGTTGGTATCGAGTCTTTTGGTTGGTTTGGCTCTTACTTTGTTTACTGAGCTTTATTATATTGTCCTCTATAACTTTGCATTTATTGTTGTCTTCACATCAATATTGTCAGTATTGGTAAAATTTCCCCTTCTCTTTTATTCATCATAGATCACAGCATGAAAGTGAAAGTAAAAGTCACCCAGTAGTGTCCGACTCTCTGTGACCCCATAGACTATACAGTCCATGGAATTCTCCAGGCCAGAATACTGGAATGGGCAGCCTTCCCCTTCTCCAGGAGATCTTCCCAACCCAGAGATCGAACCTAGGTCTTCCGCATTGCAGGAGGATTCTTTACCAGCTGAGCTACAAGGGAAGCCCAAGCACGCTGGAGTGGGTAGCCTATCCTGTCTCCAGCGGATCTTCCTGACCCAGGAATCAAACCAGGGTCTCCTGCATTGCAGGCGGATTCTTTACCAACTGAGCTATCAGGGAAGCCAGATCACAGCATAGTATTGGGTATATATCGGATTTCCAATAAATATTTGTTAATGAAGTGATAGTCCACAATTGGTGCCACAGGATACAACTTCACTAAATCTTTACCATCCTATCCTTTGCTCCCTTCCTTCCTCCCGCCTTTCCTTTCCACTCTTAGAGTACTGTATTTATTGTGGGCCTACCATGTATTTTACACTATAGTGGCATAAAATTGTATAAATCACAGTTTTTCCCCTTCAGTGAGCTTACAGTTTTATCAGGAAACAATTTTTTCCAGGAGTCATGTACAGATGCGAGAGTTGGCCCATAAAGAAGGCTGAGTGCTGAAGAATTGATGCTTTTGAATTGTGGTACTGGAGAAAACTATTGAGAGTCCCTTGGACTGCACAGAGATCAAACTGGTCAATCCTAAAGTAATTCAACCCTGAATATTCATTGGAAGGACTGTTGCTGGGGCTGAAATTCCAATACTTTGACCATCTGATGTGAAGAGCCGACTCACTGGAAAAGATCCTGATGCTGGGAAAGATTGAAGATGGGAGGAGAAGAGGGCGGCAAAGAATGAGATGGTTGAATAGCATCACTGACTCAGTGATCATGGATTTGAGCAAATTCCGTGAGATAATGAAGGTGGGGAAGCCTGGTGTGCTGCAGTTCATGGGGTTGGAAAAAGACACAACTTAGCAACTGAACACAACAATATTTACATGTGAGACTGTTAAATAAGATTTAGTTCCTTAATAAATGGTAAAAATAATTGGTATAAATTCTGAGACGGGGGCATTACTATGGTTCAGTTCGTTAAAGGAGGTCTCCTAGAAGAGGCACTTTTAGAAATGAGCTCTAAACAATAATATCTACCTTGTAGTGTTTTTGTAAATACTAAGCAGGATGATAAATTTGAAGCTTTAACACAGTGGTTAACACATGGTTAACAATCAACAAATAGTACCTATGATAACAATGATGATAATGGGAGAAAGATGAGGAAAAGAACTATTAATATATAGATGGAGAATCTGGTAGTTTTTACATGGTAGAAAGCATCTAAGAAAACAGTAGACTTTAGGATAAGCATGGTAAGATGTAAATAGGTAAAAGAGAGGACCCATGTCAAGATTGAGGAGGACTCTCAGTATCAAGTTGATGCATTAAGACATATATTATGATGGGCAGTGAGGAAGCATTGATATTTGAAAGATTCTCATTGCAATCTATTGGATTTTGAGATCTTTTCACTAAGATTGCACAACCATGTGCCTACATTTCCCCAACACAACCTAGTACAAAGAAAGATTCAGGCAATCAAATAAAAATTTTTTATCTAAAGTTGACTATTAAGTGGATTGACAGTTTCTCTAATTCTAGCCTCTTATCCCATCTTAGAATGATTGAACTAAATGATTTTTTTTAAAGTGGAAACAGCAAATATGGCTCCAAAGACATATACTCATTGAAGCCCAAGTGAAAAGATAGTGGATTACCCTGATTATTATTGTATGAGATTACATTCTTTCATATTGCATCATATACTGAAATTATAAAAATAATTAGCTATTAATTTGACCTCAAACACTCAATGTGTTAAATGATATGCAAAGCCACACATGCATTTCAGAGCTCTTCTCAAGAGAGTGAACACACAAGTCTGATCTCTATGTCTGCATCTCTGTTGCTGTCCTACAGATAGGTTCATCAGTACCGTCTTTCTAGATTCCATACACATGCAATAATATATGATATTCATTTTTCTCTTTCTGACTTAATTCAGTCTGTATAGTAGGCTCTAGGTTCATATATTTCATTAGAACCGACTCAAATGTGTTCATTTTGATGGCTGAGTAATATTCCATTATATATGTACCACAACTTTTTTATCCATTCATCTGTCGATGGACATCTAGGTTACTGCCGTGTCCTAGCTATTGTAAATAGTGCTGTGAGGGGGTGGGATGGGGTGGGAGGTGAGAGGGAGGTTCAAGAGGGAGGGGGAATATGTATACCTATGACTGATTCATGTTGATGTATGACAGAAACCAACACAATATTGTAAAGCAATTATCCTCCACTTAAAAATAAATTTAAAAAATAGCGCAAGAGAAAAAAAAAAGACAGTGAACACACAACTAAAATGTAGGAGAATTAGCAAAACTAGAAAAGAAATTTAAAAAGAGAGGAAGAGAAGTGAGGCAAAGTCATACTTTTCAAAATTCCAAAAGAGTATAAAAGTATTATAACTGGGAAAAACTGAGAAATTGTAACTTCATAAAGAGAAAATATAATGCAAAAGCACATTGTAAAACCAGCACCTTAGGGGACATGATGCAAAAACAAAAAAAGATACAGACTTCATAGAATCACAGAACTTAAGAAAAATCTTGAAATAACATTTTGTCCATTCCCCTGATCTTCAAGTAAAACCTTACCTCAATAATCTCAGACAAGGGAGAAAGATGCTGCTTGAAACCAAAATGTAAAAGAGCCCAGAGGTAATTTCATGACCTCCACAGTAATGTATTCTGTTTGACAGCCTTCACTGCCAGTAAATTCTTTCTCATGCTATAGTGTCATTTCCTTTGGCTCCACCCTCACTGCAGATGGAAAGCATCTGGTCCTAATGACTGCCCTTCAGATCCTAGAAGATAATTACTAAATCACCTCTTAGCCAGCTTTTCTATGAGCTGAACAATCTCAATTCCCCTTGGTTTTCTCTTCTGCAGTTTATTTTCCTGCTGTTTATCATCTATGCTCTGGGATGGCTTTATAATAAGAAAAACAATCTTGCTCTCTTTCATGCCAAATAATCATACAATTAAAGCTCTAACTTTAAAAAATAAAAAAACAGCATATATCCGCCTCTGCTCCTAAGGCCAAGAATATTTTAAAAATTAGCCTCTTTTCCTTTTCTCGATGACAAATGCCAGTGGAAAATCTTACTTAATCTAAAAAACAGTATTTCTCTAAGGCGTTGAACTGTGCAGAAAAATTATTTCTGCTGTGGACAGATATCAACCTTTCCTCCCCACCCGCACTGTGTTCATGGGTAAATTGTGTAGTTACATAAAAGGAAAAATTACTCAAAGTGCCACAGACATAAGGAGTTTTACTAACTCACATAGCCTCAGGCAAGGGTCATGCTCCTGAACTCTGAACCCACCTTTCCTATTTTTCCTCAGTAACCCAATAGAGCTAATGACAGAGGAAAAATTCTTCAGACCTTCAGATGATAAAATAATACTTTCCCCAAACCTAAGGGAAAAGTACTGTCAGAGGGTTGATAAAGTCATAGCCAATTTTAGAAGGATTTGACCCATAAAATATAGTAATACAACTATGAACTGCTACCTCATGCCTGCAATTCACATGGAAGTTTTAGAAATTGTTTCTAAGGCAATATAATTTACCAACCTAATCATATATTATGCCATATGAAAAATCTTGGTGGTTTGTCTCTTTACTTGGAAGCTGGGCCCCTGAGCCCCTCCTAGAATTTAGGGATGTTACATACTAAAGAGGTTAAGATTGTAACCTGATTTCAGGTGAGCTTTTTGCTTTATTCTGTTATGTGGGCACAGGCAACCTTGGAAATTCATAATCTGTACCAAGCGAATGTAGAAATGTGCTGCTGTTTAGAGAAGAGGTTGGCAAGGTTGGCAAAGGTTACCCTGAATTCAGGGTAAAATGTTATCTTTCTTTAAAGGCAGTACAGTGTTTTAATTTTTATAAAGAGAAGATTTGGGGAAAATGTCATATTTTTCAACAAATAGGAGGCATTTTCTGCATGCTCCATCAGTTTGACTTAGTAAAAATTGAATTTGAGTCCCAGTAACACTGGTCACTAACTAACAAAAATACATAAGGAACTCTGGCCTCATCCTCTAATAGAGTAATAGCTGGAACTCAGCCACCCTGTGAGACTGACGATGCCCTCCATCACAATGAGGTACCCCTCAAAATGATACTATAAACCAGTGACTCTCCACTAGGGGGGGAGTTTTGCCTCTCAGGGGATATTTGGCAGTCTGGGATTGTTTTTGGTTGTCACTGGAATCCAGGAGATCGAGGTTGAAGATGCTGCTCAACATCCTCCAGTGTACAATATGGCCCCTCACAGCAAAGAAATACTGAGCCCAATATGTCAAGAGTGTGTGAAGTTAATAAATCCTGGCTTAGGGCGTCCCTGGGGCTTGTAGTAAAGAATTTGCCTGCAAATGCAGGAGACATAGGTTCTATCCCTGGTCCTGAAAGATCCCACATGCTGCAGAGCAACTAACCCTGTGCACCACAGCTACTGAGACTGTGCCCTAGAGCCCATGCTCCTCAACAAGAGAAAAGCCTGCACGGCAATGAAGACTCAGCACAGCCAAAAATAAATAATTAACTTTTAAAAATCATTAAAAAAAAAAAAAAAGAAATCCTGGCTTAGTCTCCTGACTTACACCACTAAGGGAGGATAGCTCTTGTTGCAGTCAGGACCCTATGTTATAGTCTGCCTTACCCAGGATGTTGCTTCTCTACCAAAGTTCTGCATGCTTGTCCCTGCTCTCTCTCCTCCTCCTTTGTATTTGAAGGATAGGATCCTCCTCCTTCGTATTTGAAGGGTAGGAAGACCTGAGAAGACTCAAGATATCTTTCCTTATCTCCATGGGAAGACAGTGCCAAGTTCTACCCCTATAGGTCATGTACTTTGTGCTGCCTGTTCTCTGATCTCTGGTCTTGTGGAAAAATTACAGAAGGAGCATATGCCCTTTCCCCTATGAGATGAGAGAAATGCTCCTCTGGAGTTCACAAAGGGCCAAGTTGCACTGCCCAGTTCCTTGAATACTTCCATTTCTACCCTCAGGCAGATTTCCTATATCCCCCCAAGTTTGGCCGCTACCTCTCTTTCCAGTTTCTGGCTACACTTGTATGCACTCAACTCAAGTATTTGTTGGTAAGTTACCTATGTAGTGATTTAAGCCTGGCTAATATGTTTTCAAGTTCCTAATGACTGTAATTTAGTACTGGAAGCAACATGAGTCACTCTGGTTAATCAAAGACTCTGGTTAACTGAGAGTCATTCAGAGACACTATGCCAGAACCACTGATTGTTTTATCAAGGAATTGGAAAGGGACCAAATAGACTAACTATGAAAACTATAGCAAACATCATTTAATTTAATCTTTACTTGACGATTTAAATGGCTCATTAGGATCCTTTATTGCCTTATGGTCATTATTAGAATCCTCTCTCTTTGTCTCATCACTTGACTGATGCTTGGTAGAGGAATTAGTTCAATTAAGGAATTCTGGGAAACAGAATTGGGCCCTCAGTAAGTATTACTGGCAGACTAATGCTAGTGGATAGAGGCCACCCCATTGTGGAAATCTATTGCCTAAATCTTAACAATTTTTTAGAAAATCTGGAAACAAAAATGGGTGGAAAGCAGAGAGCTAAAAATGAATGCTACCCCCAGTTGTGTATTGGGTCTGTCAGTTGTAACTATCATCTACCAGTAACTCAGAAAAATGATACTTTTGAAATGTGAAGGCTTTAATCCTAGCTTTATTTAAATAACCTACTGACATTTCTCACCCACCACTGCTACTAGGTGTTCTGTATTCTGTTTTGCCTTCAGCCTAGGGTTTCCCTGGTGGCTCAGACAGTAAAGAATGCATTTTCAATGCAGGAGACGTGGGAGATGCAGATGCAATCCCTGGGTCAGGAAAATCCCCTGGAGTAGGGCATGGCAACCCACTCGTTTTTTACTTGGAGAATATAATGGACAGAGAAGCCTGGCACGCTGCAGTCCACAGGGTCACAAAGAGTAGGACACCATTGAGCAACTAACACTTTGGGCTTTCAATGTGGTAAAGAACTTGCCTGCCAATGCAGGAGTCATGAGACGTGGGTTGGATCCCTGGGTTGGGAAGATCCCCTGGAGGAGGGTATGGCAACCCACTCCAATAGTCCTGCCTGGAGAATCCCACAGACAGAGGAACCTAGTGGGCTACAGTCTATGGAGTTGCAAAGAGTCAGACAGGCCTGAAGCAACTGAGCCTGAAGCACTGAGACCACGCGTACTTGGGGATTGATTGCACTGTAAGCCTCACTCTGTTATGTTTTCCCTGACCCTTTCCCTGAATTCACAGGAGTTCCCCACACTTAGGCAAGTACAGGAACTTGGTAACCAGCTTGCCCATGCCTTTTGCCAAAGGAATGATCACAGTTGTATTTTGTTGGCTTGGGAAAGAGAATACACTAATACCAAGGTGCCATATATGTTAAACACCTAACAGCTTTACCCTCAGTCCAGCAAATGCTACACGGTTGGAGAGATGCAATCCTGAGGAGGTCAGAATTTGCCCTTTCTCCTTCTCCTTTCTTCCTGCAGAGAGCTCTTCACCGCTTTACATATTCCCTGAAGTATCACAGACCTGATGAAATGGTTGAGGATAGTTAAACATATCCATATCTGCACATCTGATTATCAATTTACATCTTAGAACTTGAATTTACTTTCTTGCTTTTCATTATTTTTTTAACTTTTTGTTCTCTTTTTGTTCCCTCCCAGCCTGAGGTAACCTCCATGAAGTAATCAGGACAAGTTCCCAGCATTTTAGGTCATAGATAGTTTCCACAAGCCCAGACCCCCCATCCTGGACATTTTCTACCTCTCTCCATATCTACTAGAAAACCCCAAAGAGCAGAATCCCAAACGCCAGAAAAATTTCAGATTCTCCGTTGAAGACTAGTTATTTTTTTCCTAATGAAGAATACTCTTGAGAGTCCCTCAGACTGCAAGGAGATCAAACCAGTCAATCCTAAAGGAAATCAACACTGAGTATTCATTGGAAGGACTGATGCTGAAGCTGAAGCTCCAAACTTTGGCTACCTGATGTGAAGAGCCAACTCATTGGAAAAGACCCTGATGTTGGAAAAGATTGAGGGCAGGAGGAGAAGGGAGCGGCAGAGGATGAGATGGTTTGATAGCATCACTAAATGAACATGAGTTTGAGCAAACTCCAGGAGATAGTGAAAGACAGAGAAGCCGCCACACTGCAGTCCATGGGGTCGCGAAGAGTTGAACATGACTTAGCGAGTAAGCAACAATAATGAGAAAGGGTTGTCATTCATTTACAAAGCTGCCACATAAGATCTATCATTAGTAGGAAAGTTTTCTCATTAATATGAATGAAGGTATTAAGTGTTTACCACATGACAAGGATTCTGTGTTCATGATTCTCCCCAACAACAGTGCAAGGTAGTTTTAAGAGCCCTATTTCATAGATACGGCACCAGGATCCAATAAGTCGAGTGAAAAAAAGTTTATGTTCTTTTTCTTTTATGCTATGCTGCTGAAGCACGAGAATGTTCATTCGGTCTAGCTTGTGACCTAGCCACTTATAAAGTCAGCTGACAGAGCTGTGGGATAGGTTGGTTCAAATCCTCTGAGAAGTAGATGCCATGGCAGGATGAGACATGCCAGACCTTCAATGGGGGAGGGAGTGACCTGAGAGGAAAAATAGAAGATAAAGAAGGCTGGGAGAGCCAATAGACTGGGATCTAGTTCTGACCCTTGTGGAGGAGGGAGGGTGGGGAGGAGGGTTAGTTAATAAGAATTTAAAATTACAGAGTAATTCTAAGAAAATGTCAGCAAAGCCAATAGGGAATCTTTAAGCTGAAGTCATCCATCTGAGGAATTCTGCAGCTCTTAGAGCAGGTCTGCTTTAGTGTCCTTGCTATGCTCAGTCACCGGCTGGGGCAGCCTGAGGGAGGTGTGGTTCCTAACACTGGTAGTTCAGAGCACAGGCAACTGAGGCTATCTGTCACTTACATTCCCTGAGAGGCACATTTTCACTGTTGTAATGGGAAGGTAGAGTGGGCTAGATTCAGGGGTCTTTTAGAGGCCTTTGACCTAATTATGAAAATACATTTTTACTAACTATAAAGTCCATGTTTATCCATATTTTACTAACCAAGATCTTTTGAGGATAGGGGTTTTGTCTCACTCATTTCTGTGTCTCTCACAGGACCTGCTGCTGCTGCTGCTGCTAAGTTGCTTCAGTAGTGTCTGACTCTGTGCGACCCCATAGACGGCAGCCCACCAGGCTCCACCATCCCTGGGATTCTCCAGGCAAGAACACTGGAGTGGGTTGCCATTGCCTTCTCCAATCCATGAAAGTGAAAAGTGAAAGTGAAGTCATTCAGTCATGTCCAACTCTTAGCGACCCCATGGACTGCAGCCTACCAGGCTCCTCCATCCATGGGATTTTCCAGGCAAGAGTACTGGAGTGGGGTGCCATTGCCTTCTCCGGTCACAGGACCTGGTTATGTGCAAATTAGGTGCTTGGTGATTGATATGAAGTGAACATGACTTGGCCAGTAGCAGTCTGCCCTCTTGCAAAAGAATAAAAATGATTTGATGACCCTTTGCAAAAATGAGATGATAATGTCCTTAAATGGATCTTAAAATGAATAGCCACGAAAAGCAAAGCTGACAAATACTGCTAATTATGATTACAATCATTAAGAATAAGAGTATAATTATAATTCTTTGCCTTTCCTAATCTAGCCCCTCTTCACAGGATGCAAAGCCTCAAGATTTGAACAGTTGGACAAAGCCTCACAAAATCACTGATAAACCAATGCACGCAAACCTGGACAGACAATGGCATATGCACACACATCCTTCCAGACATAGCTGTGGTCTAATTTCAACTTCATATAATATAGTCATGCTTTCACTCTGGAGCGCTAAGCAGCTCTGAATTCATAGAAGAGCTTCCCTCATCCCAGGGTCACCATTAAAGCAAGAGAGAGAGTGTAGGAAAGCTCTTGGATACCCAGGGTGAAATCAAATCTCTGAGACGGACAGGTTGGAAGAAAAAAAAGTGGGAGTGAGAAAGAAGTAAGGTGTCTTGGAGTGTTGAATTAAAGAAGGGCAAGAGAGAGAACTAGACAGGGGAGGGAAAGGAAAAAAAAAAAGATGAACTTATGCTAGAGACTGTGACGCATTTGTGATAATGATCCTGGGGTTGATGGAGTAGGCCTAGGCTACAGATTACCTGTGCCACTGACTGCAGACACAGGAATTCAGTTGTTCAGGCAATTAGCCTGAATAAACACCAAGTGCAGCATTAGTGGCCATGTGTTGAACACTCATGGGCCAAGCTCTCTGCCAAGCACTTTATTTGAGTTATCTCAATAATTATTTTAATACAACCCTGTGAAGTAGACACTAATATATTCCCATTTTCTGATGGAGAAATCTAAGCCTGCAAAGATATTAATTACCTTGTGGAACATCACACAGCTAATAAATGGCAGAGCTCAAATGGGAAGCCAGTTCTGTCAGATGTATTTACCCTCTATACTGCACTACTTCCTCACCTATCGAGACTATTTAGACAATCAAGACTATTTATATTAAGTTGTATTTGAGACTTTGGGTCCTTAGCTAAGCTTAGACATGTTCCCTCCTGTCAAAGACCACAAATTTTGACATCCAATTAGAGAAAGTACATTCAAACTCTGAAAATAAACACACAAAAGCAATCCATGATTCCAAAAAATGACAAAAGTGTATTGAGAGAAGGGAATCATTATGGGAGGTTGGAGACTAGGCTGGGTCTTTCGGGCAAAGCTTCCTGAGGATGTGGCAAACTTCAATCACACACTCAAAGAAAGAAAAAAATCACGGTTTGATGTTTGGGACAGAAATCTGCCATTTCTTTATGAGAATAAACGATGTGGGACTTGCTGCAGGGCTGCCTGGAAAAGAAGTGCTAAAAACTCAGGCATTAAGCTAAGAACTTATTTCTGAACAAGAAGTATGGTGGAAAAGCTTGCTTGAATCTATTACTGTACCATAGGAGAACACTGTCAATACGCGCCAGATAGGTCATCATCAGAAAGTGTTACCGCTGGGTGGGATCAAATCACCAGCACAAATGGCACCCTCTTGAGCAGTTTCAGCCAAGATGCCAAAGGCTGACTGGACATGAAAGGTGACAGATGGACATTGCTGAAAAGGAGCTTGCCTTGGTGCTGACACTGTGTAAATCTTTGTCCAGCTGAGAAACTTTTTCTGGCCTGGAGTAGGTAGAATTCTGGGACCATGAACTTGAATCTACTTTTCTTGCAAAGAAACAAAAAGCCAGAAGCATGACCCAGGGAGAGCACATATTTGAACTCTTTTTGATCAGTCTGTGTCGTTGTTTCTGTCTTTACATAGATTGGGCCCATTTCTGTACTATACTAAAGGGACCATGCAGAAGCTTAGGTGTAGGCATCAGCCCTCTACCTCAGGTCTTTATCCTCTCACTTTCCTGCTTGCCCATTTCAATCAGATCTCCTGTTTCCTGACTCTTACACTTGAATGGCCCTATTCTCTGGCTACTAATGAGTGAGTTAGGTCTTCCTTGCTCTGATAATCTATTTGTACTGATTTCCCTGGTTTACTTACATCAGCTCTCTATACATTTTCAACTTTCAACTTTGTACACACCATGAACATCACAAGCACCTGCAGGTGTGGGCAAGAGACAGTCCTGCCACCTACCCCAGCCCTATAGGGCCCATTCTACTCATGCCTGCTTGTTTGGAATTCTTGCCAAGATAGGAGATGGGACCTGGCGTAGAGGAATATTTCTCCTTTGAAAAGGCAGTTAAAAAAATCCAAAAGTTTTATTTGGTGGCATGCTCAGGCGTTTAAAGGCCCAAAGGGGAATTAGAGGGGACAGAGCCTTGTCAGTCAAGATGATTAATTCTAAGGTGTAAAAGGGGATTGTGTTTCAAGCAGAGCGGGTGATGGCAGCATGCCCACAGAGGCGGTTGTGATACAGTGGAAAGAAAACTAGCCTAGGTGTCAGGAGACCTGGGTTTTCGCCAAAATCAACTATGAATAGTTGTGTGAACTTGGGTCAGTCCTGTCCATACTCTGAACTTTGGTTTTCTTATCTAATAAAGAAAGTACCCAATTAAATGACCTTCTGGGGTCAATTCCACATCTCATCATCTAGGACTAGTTGGTTGCTTAATAGGCAAGTGAAGAGGTCAGACATCCTTTGTGGATACCCTTAAGGTGGACTGCCAATGAAGCAACTTTATTGCTGGAAAAGAAAAAGCAATAAATTGAAAAACTGAATAATGGAGATCAGGAATCAGACATTGGTTGGGTGTTGTGGGTCTGGGGCAGGGGAGTGCAGTTAGTGAGGACTAAAATTTCAAAAACAGGGTTTTAAATGAAACTGGAAAATATGTGAGTAATGGCGTTTAAGTGATGATTTTTAAGGAACTGGAGGGGCTAAGTTGATGCTTAATGCCTTTTCTGCTATTCCACCATTACACTGTAATTCTCTTTTGTGGGGTGGGGGTTGTCTGTTAAAAAGCAAATACATTACTAGGGGAGTATGGCACATAAATCTAGAATTGATTATTTATATCTAAAAGTGAAAGCTGCTCAGTTGTGTCCAACTCTTTGCAACCCCATGGGGTATACAGTCCATGGAATTCTCCAGGCCAGAATACTGGAATGGGTAACTTTCCCCTTCCCCAGAGGATCTTCCTATCCCAGGGATGAAACCCAGGTCCCCCATATTCCAGGCAGATTCTTTACCAGATGAGCCACAAGGGAAACCCATTTACTCCTGAGCACAATCTAATTTCTTCAGATTAGTCAACCACCTGGCAGCGTTCTGATGGCATGGAATGCAAGATTGGTAAATATGGCTGGGCTGGTAGGAAGTGAAGGCAAGAATCTGAATTTGAAGAAGAAGAAAGTGATCCAGAATGTGGGGAACTAGGTAGGCTAGAAACATGGTAATGAATCCTGCATCCTGCCTTTATTCCCTTGTAGGGATCCCTAGGCACTCAGGGAATACTATGAGGATATAAGGAGCTTGAAGAAACCTTGTTGCATTAAAGAGGGAAGAATACACAGAAAGAATCAGAAAGTGAAAGCAGAGGTATACCCTTTGTAAATATCAATTATAGGCACAGAAACAAACATAATGGAGTGGGAAATGGCAACCCACCCCAATAATCTTCCCTAGAAAGTTACATGGACAGAGGAGCCTGGGGCTACAGTCCATGGGTCACAAAGAGTTGGACATGACTGAGCATGCATGAGCACACACACACACACACACACACACACACACACACACGTAAACTAGCTTGTGGGCTCCTCAGTAAAAGGCTACATCTTATTCATCTCTATATCCCTAGTAGACTACCTGGCATAGAGTAGGTGTTCAGTAAATGCTTGCTGAAAGTATGAGTGAACAAAGGAACTTGAGGAATTTATTTTAAAACAAATTGTTGGATCTCATCATCTTACTAGCAAAACAAGTTTAAAAGTGCAAATTAAGGATTCATTAATTCAAGAAAATCTTTCCCAAAGGCCTCAAATCTTAAAAGTAGGATAATTTGCAGTTGATAACTTGAGTGCTAGCCTAGAGTTCTCCCATCTTAAGTATTTAGAGCTTAAGTCTAGTTACTTTATGTTTAATTTTCATGAGTTTACCATCTATTTTCAATACTGTATTTACTCAGCCATCAATTCCATTTGTAAAGAACAGGGCATTGTTGCACCTGTCAATCAGTTCCAGCCATTAACAGATTAGTTGGGAAGCATAAGAGCTAGGTTTTAAGGGAGGGGAAGAAACACAAATGGTCAAACCTGTTTGGCTGTCTTATTATTTTATTTATTTATTTATTTTTTCTGAAAAAGCTTTGTGTACCTTCATGACCAATCCTTACATTATTTTTTCGAACTTTGGAAATGGTTTGGGGGTTTTAGGCAAACAGTTTGTTAGTCCATCCTAGTCTTTTTGGTCACATCTGTGCATAATGAAAGCAAACACTATTAGCAGTTTAATCTCCTAAGACAAAAATCTGGCTGATATGATCCTCTTGGATCCTCAGTTGATGTGGGTATTCTGACCCTGTTGCAACATTATTTGTTGTTACTGCAAAAGATAAAACAGATTAAAATAGCAAGAGGATTCCCTTTGTGGCTGATACAGAGAGGTAGGGGGACCTGGGGAGGTGTCTTGTAGTAGGTCTGCGACTGCTCCATGTTGGTACGAGGCATTCCTGAGCAGCGAGGCCACTAAAAGCTTTCTGCAAATTCATGTTTTCAAGTTAGTTCTTGGCCCTAATTCAAATCCCTAACATAAATCTGAATGAATTTAAACATTAGCTATATCAACAGTAACAAGTACTATAAGCTCCTCCCACTTATTTCAGAAAATGTAAGTAATTCCTATAGTCTTCAGGCAAATGTAAAAAACATAATAGATACAGATAGATAGAGATGGTTGTGGCTTTTCAGATTCTTTTTGGAGCTTTAGCAGATATAAGTGATGGTAAAGGGCAGACTCAGAGTTTGACATGACTTGACTGGCTATAATGAGAAACCAATGACTCCACAGAAGACCATGAAAAACAGAATGCCATACGGTAGCTGTCACTTCTGCCAACAGGCTTCATATCATGGGTACTTTAAGCTCATGGCTTTTTTTGTGTGTGAGTCTGCGGGTTTTTTCTTTCTCTTTTTTTTGGTGTGTATTTAGGAGAGAGAACCCAAGGGAGAGATGGGAATAAAGGACTAGGAGATTTTAGTTGGAAAAATGGAGCTCGGACTGGCTATTCTATGATAAAGATGAGCAGTGATGATTATTGGTATGAAGATAAAATGTAAAATTGAAAACCTTGTATAAGAAGAAAAAATCATTCTAGTTTTCTATGAGGGTTCACCCTTTTTAAAGACTCTCTAGTTCTATTAGATATTGTCTTTAATTCCAAGAACAGAGCTCCTCTGCTTTCAGATGTATTTAGATCTTCTGTTACACTTTTAGAATGTCTATTTTCAGTATCTTAATGGTGACATTCTGAGTGCTACACAAATGTTCATATCTTCCCTGTACAGGATTTCACAAGAGCAAGGATTTAACTTGGCTATGTATGGAAAATGCCCAGTGGAGAATTATGGTAGGCTGTGTCCCATGCAAAGTGGTAAGTTCCTGATGGTCCTTATGGGAGATTAATAAGATTATAATCATTATATTAGTGTTTTGAAATTATAAACTGACATAGCATGGAGATATCCAATGTAATTTTACATTGAAATAATTACTGACTTTTCTCCTAAGCACAAATCTGACAAAATTCATACTAAACTGAATACAATACTAACTGGGAAAACATATAAGAGAAAGAAAAATTAACCTCCCCAAACAGAACTTGTGTTTCTACTTAGATTTCCTCGAAGGCTAAATTATTAAGCATTCTATGTACTAATTCAGGTTTAGAAACAAAATAGTGATTTGGTCATTAATGTAATTTTCTTCTTTATTACTTTTCCATGAGGCATTGCTTCTGAATCTTTCTGGACAAAGAATAAAGTAAAAACATAAACCAGGTCAACATAAAAGCCTGAGCCAGATCAGGGGGATCCCAGGATATGAATTAAAAAGCTGTGTACCTCCTTGGCTGATTCATATCAATGTATGGCAAAAACCACCACAATATTGTGAAGTAATCAGCATCCAACTAAATAAATTAATTTAAAAAATAGTGTTTTCACACACACACACACAGAAAATATGTTCAAAAGAATTTCTACCTAGCACCATAGACAGTGCCCACTATGCACAAAATACCTGCTACCAAAACTGAAATATTTTATTTTTAATAAAGTTTAACTCAATTGCAATTCAATTTCTTCCAACAGTTTTAATTATTTAGAATTGCATTGCTTTCTTTCTTTTCCCTTGAAGAGACCATATTTGAAGCCATGGTGCATTTCAAATGCTTTTGTATTGATTAAAATTATGCTTCTTCCGTACCATGAAAGGGGCTTTTAAAGCAGGAAACTTTCCCAGGTATAAGATAATATTGTCAGTGTTGCAGGGCTAATGTATCTGTAGGTTACCTGAGGATGATACAGCAGAATCTTATAATTTTCAGGAGGAAGGATTTCCTTCTTACCCCTTCAGACTGGCAAACCACTCAGGATATATGGCTGTCTCCCTACCACTTCAAATTGTCTTTGAATACATTTTCTTGTATTAAAAATTCCTTTACCAGACTTCTCTGGTGGCTCAGTGGTAAAGAATTTTCCTGCCAGTGTGGGGGACATGGATTCTGTCCCTGGTCTGGAAAGATTCCATATGCTGCCAGGCAACTAGGCCCCATGCACCACAGCTAGGTAAACCCACAAGCCTAGAACTTGAGGTCTGCAACAAGAGAAGCCACTGCAATGAAAAATTCATGCACCACAACTAAAGAATAGCCCCAATCTCTGCAGCTAGAGAAAGCTTGTGCAGCAACAAAGACCCAGCACGCCAAAATATTAAAAAAAAAAAAAAAAAAAAACAAACTCCTTCACCAAAAGAGCAAGAATAGCAAAATCACATTAACAATTAAAATAAAACCTTCCAAGAATCCTCAGGAGTACAGAATCCAAAATGTCTTCCAGTACTGTCAAACCTATTATTTTTTTTACCTGATAGTCTTCCTTATGTCTAACTATAGTCTTTCCTGCTTCAATTTATGGATATTACCTTTTGTCAAGAGAAGGAAAATGAGAGGCAAGTTTAAGAGGAAAACTATTCCAGCTGAGTTTTCTCTATAGTCTATCAGAGTCTACAGATGAATGGATATAGGGGGCAATGTTAAATAATTTAATACTAAAACCAAACAGTTGTTATTCCAAGTTTCTTCAGAGGGTCAGCATCATGCCAGGATAGAAGGATACAATGGAATGTGCCTGATCAGACTGAGGGAGTCATTTCAGAATTTCCTCTTTATAAAATTTAAATTTAGTTTTCAGTTTCCGAGAGTGACTATTCCAGATGGTCCACGTAGTTCAAATAAAATAGAAACTGACCTACAATCACTCTAGTTTCGAGGTAAGGGGAAATAGAGGTAGTTTTTCATTTCTAAATCTCTCTGCACTGATGTGAAATAAGTATACTCCCTTTTATCTTTTTTTAAAAATAACTGTTTATTTATTTTTAATTGAAAGATAATTGCTCTACAAGATTGTGTTGGTTTCTGCCAAACATCAATATGAATCAGCCATAGGTATACCTATGTCCCCTCTCTCTCCAACCTCTCTCCCACTCCTCTAGGTTGTTACAGAGCACTGGTTTGAGTTCCCTCAGTCACACAGCAAATTCCCATTGGCTATCTATGTTACATATGGTAATGTATTCCCTTTTCATGTGGACAAAGGTGCAAGAAGAAAGCCTGAAACAAGACAAGTAGCATATATGCAGAGAGGATGCTTTCTTCCAGCAGGCAGAAAGATCTAATAGTGAGATTGTGGTTACTGCCTTCCTTCTTCTAGCCCCTTTCCACTTTCTCTTTCTGTTTTCTTACTACTGCAACCCTGGAAAAGGGTACACTACCCATATATATAGTAATTTGGAATTAATGGCCCTCATCTTCTCCTACTATCCAATAGCCAGAGGAGGTTAGATTTAGAGCCATTTTATATACCACCACCCTAAACTTTTTGCTCAGTGACCTTGATGTCAGACATTGAGGATGAAGCCTGGGTGGTGAGTTGCAGCTGTTGCCTGTAATTTGATCCCTTAGGGGAATGCCTGGCCCCTCCTGTAGGTCCCTATAAAAGCAACAGTACAAGGTCAAAACTCATCTCAAATATCACCTCCTTTGGGGAGTCTTTCTGGCACCCTGCCCCCTTTTTCCTCACCCAGTGCTCAACGGTTTCATGGTCTTTACCTCTATCACAGCATTCATCATGCTACACTATACTGTGTTGATTTCTGTGCCTCCTCTACTGGGCTGACATCTTTAGGGTTGGAAACTCTGTCTTTTATCTCTGTGCCTTCAATGCCTAAAATAGTGTGAGGCACAAAGCAAACTTTCAATAAACGTTTGCTGAATGAATGCCAGCTTCACTCTAACATGGTCTGTATCTGAGCATCACAGGCATGTGTGCGTGTGTGTGAATTTCTTCACTATTTCCAATGTTTATACAAAAATTCAACTATCATATATTTAACATGTTATTATCTAACACCTTGGAATCTCTCATTTATTCATTACTTGTAATTTCTAATTAATTGTATTTAGTATTTCATATTAATTTCACATTTAATTATGAGAGAGTCAATTCCTAGGTAGGTTGATAAGAACTCTGGGGCTCTCAAGGAGGAGATAGGGGTCTAGAGTTCTCAAGGAAGAGAAAAGGAAAAATGCTTTTTTCTTTAAGCCCAGAGCTGATGATTATACAACAAAACAACTCATTTTGCTCAAGGATATATTTTCCCTTAAACTCTGTACCAATGATTATATGAAAACAATGTATCCTGCTTAAGGACATGTTTCTCCTTCTTGAGAACATTTTGACTAATCCTGCCACCTTAAAATGTATATTATGGGAGTGGGTCTGATTCAGTTCAGTTCAGTTCAGTTGCTCAGTCCTGTCCTACTCTTTGTGACCCCATGGGATCACAGTCTCTGCAGCACGTCAGGCCTCCCTGTCCATCACCAACTCCCAGAGTTTACTTAAACTCATGTCCATCGAGTTGGTGATGCCATCCAACCATCTTATCCTCTGTCGTCCCCTTCTTCTCCCACCTTCAATCTTTCCCAGCATCAGGGTCTTTTCAAATGAATCAGCTCTTCGCATCAGGTGGCCAAAGTATTGGAGTTTCAGCTTCAACATCAGTCCTTCCAATGAATATTCAGGACTGATTTCCTTTAGGATGGACTGGTTGGATTTCCTTGCAGTCCAAGGGACTCTCAAGAGTCTTCTTCAACACCACAGTTCAAAAGCATCAATTCTTCAGTGCTCAGCTTCCTTTATAGTTCATCTCTCACATCCATACATGACTGGGGTCTGGTAAGATCTTTCTATTGTTAGTTCTAATCCTGTTATCTTAAAATGTATATTGTGGGAGTGGGTCTAACCTTGAGACATTCTTTTGGTTTACTGTAATAACCAACTGAAAAAGTATATAACTCCCTTCCTAAGACTAGCCAGGGGGGCACTCTCCATCCCCCTTCTGATGTCTATGTCAGAAGCTTTCTCTGTCCCTTTTTATACTTTAATAAAACTCTCCTATATAAAAGCTCCTGAATGATCAAGCCTGGTCCCTGGTCCCAAAGCTAAATCTTCTTCACAGATCACGAATCCGACATTGTTTAACATAAGCTATCAATTATACTTATATAAAGGTTCATATATACCAATTATAATTAATAAGTTATTATACTTAACCAAGTAAGGTGTTAATTAAATCAGATGCAGGGAAGTCATATTTTGATTGGATCAAAGAGAGAAGAAAAAAAAAGAAAAAGGTAAGAAAATTGGTTACCTAATACATTTCATTCTTCTTTCTAAATTGAACCTTTCCCCATATCCTCCTAATCTTACTCCTCCATTCTCTGCCACATTCCTGTTCCATAAATCATGTCCTCTCTCCTCCTCTCCACTGACTACTCTTCAACCAAAATATATTCGGTTCAGTTCAGTTCAGTTCAGTCGCTCAGATGTGTCTCTTTGCGATCCCATGAATCACAGCACGCCAGGCCTCCCTGTTCATCACCAACTCCCGGAGTTAACCAGACTCATGTCCATCGAGTCGGTGATGCCATCCAGCCATGTCATCCTCTGTCGTCCCCTTCTCCTCCTGCCCCCAATCCCTCCCAGCATCAGAGTCTTTTCCAATGAGTCAACTCTTCGCATGAGGTGGCCAAAGTACTGGAGTTTTAGCTTTAGCATTATTCCTTCCAAAGAACACCCAGGGCTGATCTCCTTTAGAATAGACTGGTTGGATCTCCCTGCAGTCCAAGGGACTCTCAAGAGTCTTCTCCAACACCACAGTTCAAAAGCATCAATTCTTCGGTGCTCAGCTTTCTTCACAGTCCAACTCTCACATCCATACATGACCACTGGAAAAACCATAGCCTTGACCAGATGGACCTTTGTTGGCAAAGTAATGCCTCTGCTTTTGAATATGCTATCTAGGTCAGTCATAACTTTCCTTCCAAGGAGTAAGTGTCTTTTAATTTCATGGCTGCAGTCACCATCTGCAGTGATTTTGGAGCCCCCAAAATAAAGTCTGCCACTGTTTCCACTGTTTCCCCATCTATTTCCCATGAAGTGATGGGACCAGATGCCATGATCTTCATTTTCTGAATGTTGAGCTTTAAGCCAACCTTTTCACTCTCCTCTTTCACTTTCATCAAGAGGCTTTTTAGTTTCTCTTCACTTTCTGCCATAAGGGTGGTGTCATCTGTATATCTGAGGTTATTGATATTTCTCCCGGCAATCTGGGATTCCAGCTTGTGCTTCTTCCAGCCCAGCGTTTCTCAAGATGTACTTTGCATATAAGTTAAACAACAGGGTGACAATATACAGCCTTGACATACTCCTTTTCCTATTTGGAACCAGTCTGTTGTTCCATGTCCAGCTCTAACTGTTGCTTCCTGACCTGCATACAGATTTCTCAAGAGGCAGGTCAGGTGGTCTGGTATTCCCATCTCTTTCAGAATTTTCCAGAGTTTATTGTGGTCTATAGAGTCAAAGGCTTTGGCATAGTCAATAAAGCAGAACTAGATGTTTTTCTGGAGCTCTCTTGCTTTTTTGATGATCCAGCGGATGTCGGCAATTTGATCTCTGGTTCCTCTGCCTTTTCTAAAACCAGGTTGAACGTCTGGAAGTTCACGGTTCACATATTGTTGAAGCCTGGCTTGGAGAATTTTGAGCATTACTTTACTAGTGTGTGAGATAAGTGCAATTGTGTGGTAGTTTGCCTTTCTTTGGGATTGGAATGAAACTGACCTTTTCCAGTCCTGTGGCCGCTGCTGAGTTTTCCAAATTTTCTGGCATATTGATTGCAGCACTTTCACAGCATCATCTTTCAGGAATGGGAAAGACTAGAGATCTCTTCAAGAAAATTAGAGATACCAACGGAACATTTCATGCAAAGATGGGCACAATAAAGGACAGAAATGGTATGGACCTAATGGAGGCAGAAGATATTAAGAAGAGGTGGCAAGAATACACAGAAGAGATGCGCCACAGCTAAAGTAGCGACCGTCTCTCTACGCGGGTGTGAGCTTCGCCAGCCCCTCCCCCAGGAGACCGTTGCAGTCGGGCAGCCCCTGCTCCTTGGTAACCATGTGTGACCGAAAGGCCGTAATCAAGAATGCCGATATGACGGAGGAGATGCAACAGGACTCAGTGGAGTGTGCTACTCAGGCATTGGAAAAGTATAATATAGAGAAGGACATTGTGGCCCATATTAAGAAGGAGTTTGACAAGAAGTACAACCCCACCTGGCACTGCATCGTGGGGAGGAACTTCGGTAGTTATGTGACACATGAAACCAAACACTTCATCTACTTCTACCTGGGCCAAGTGGCCATTCTCCTGTTCAAATCTGGTTAAAAGCATGGACTGTGCCACACACCCAGTGATCCATCCAAAAACAAGGACTGCAGCCTAAATTCCAAATACCAGACACTGAAGTCTTCAGTCTTGCCTAAGGGAACACCTCCATCTTTGAACCTTTACTGTGTTTTGTACAGGGCATTCTCTGTACTAGTTTGTTGTGGTTATAAAGCAATTAGCAAAACATCTTACATTTGTATTTATTTTCTATTCCATACCTCTCTGCAACATGTTTTTCTCTTCAAAATCCATTCCTTTAAAGAAATAAATCTGTTGAAGTGTGCGTTAATTACCGTTTGTTCAAATAATCTATTGAAGATGGCCTATTACTTGATTTTGGGTAGGTTGGTGGGGGTGATTCCTTGAAGTTTTTGTGGAATGTAATAGACTAGCCTATTCAACACTCTGGAGTTTCATTCTTGCCCAGCCTGCTCCTGTTGTACATGGAAGAATACTACTCAGAAGTGCATGTTGAGAAATGCATGGCAGAGAAACTCGTACTCCTAACCTGATAAATACATTCCTTAAGTGCTCCTTCTGTGGTAACTGCTATAGACTGTTCTAGGCCTTAGGCCTCAAGAGAAGATGAATGTGTCGTATAACTCCTTTAAGTTTTCTGTGGCTGTAAAATGGAAATAAGCTGGTGAGAAAGTTGGGCTAATGAGAAATTTGTTGGGCTCTAGACATTTACCCTCCCCTGCCTTGGCCAAAGTATACTCTAGAGATTAAAGGTGGTCTTAAAGGGAAAAAGCTTTTGAGCAGCAGTCCTCCATGTGATTCTAATAAAGTCTGCAGGAATTTAAACTTAAAAAAAAAAAAAAAGAATACACAGAAGAACTATACAAAAAAGATCTTCATGACCCAGATAATCACGATGATGCAATCACTCACCTAGAGCCAGATATTCTGGAATGTGAAGTCAAGTGGGCCTTAGGAAGCATCACTATGAACAAAGTTAGTGGAGGTGATGGAATTCCAGTTGAGCTTTTTCATATCCTAAAAGATGATGCTGTGAAAGTGCTGCACTCTGTATGCCATCAAATTTGGAAAACTCAGCAGTGGCCACAGGACTAGAAAAGGTCAAGTTTCATTCCAATCTCAAAGAAAGGCAATGCCAAAGATTGCTCAAACTACCACACAATTGCACTCATCTCACACACTAGTAAAGTAATGCTCAAAATTAATTCTCTAAGCCAGGTTTCAATAACACATGTACTGTGAACGTCCAGATGTTCAACCTGGATTTAGAAAAGGCATAGGAACCAGAGTTCAAATTGCCAACATCCACTGGATCATTGAAAAAGCAAGAGAATTTGAGAAAAGCATGTACTTTTGCTCTATTGACTACGCCAAAGCCTTAGACTGTGTGGATCACAACAAATCGTGGAAAATTCTGAAAGAGATGGGAATACCAGACCACCTGACCTGCCTCTTGAG
The DNA here is from genome assembly GCF_003369695.1 of Bos indicus x Bos taurus. NCBI lineage: Eukaryota > Metazoa > Chordata > Mammalia > Artiodactyla > Bovidae > Bos > Bos indicus x Bos taurus. The sequence continues at coordinate 92,550,629 of NC_040105.1, read as the reverse complement.
AAATCTGTATGCAGGTCAGGAAGCAACAGTTAGAACTGGACATGGAACAACAGACTGGTTCCAAATAGGAATAGGAATATGTCAAGGCTGTATATTGTCACCATGCTTATTTAGCTTCTATGCAGAGTACATCATGAGAAACGCTGGGCTGGATGAAGCACAAACGGGAATCAAGATTGCTGGGAGAAATATAGATAACCTCTGATATGCAGATGACACCCCTTATGGCAGAAAGTGAAGAACTAAAGAGCCTCTTGGTGAATGTGAAAGAAGAGAGTGAAAAAGTTGGCTTAAAGCTCAACATTCAGAAAACTAAGATCTGGTCCCAACACTTCATGGCAAATAGATGGAGAAACAGTGGAAACAGTGACAGACTTTATTTTGGGGGGCTCCAAAATCACTGCAGATGGTGACTGCAGCCATGAAATAAAAAGACATTTACTCCTTGGAAGAAAAGTTATGACCAACCTGGACAGCATATTAAAAGGAAAAGACATTACTTTGCCAACAAAGGTCCATCTAGTCAAGGCTATGTTTTTTCCAGTAGTCATGTATGGATGTGAGAGTTGGACTATAAAGAAAGCTGAGTGCTGAAGAACTGATGCTTTTTATCTGTGGTGTTGGAGAAGACTCTTGAGAGTCCCTTGGACTGCAAGGAAATCCAACCAATCCATCCTAAAGGAAATCAGTCCTGAATGTTCATTGGAAGGACTGATGTTGAAGCTGAAACTCCAATACTTTGGCCACCTGATGTGAAAAGCTGACTCCTTTGAGAAGACCCTGATGCTGGCAAAGACTGAAGGTAAGAGGAGAAGGGGACGACAGAGGATGAGATGGTTGGATGTCATCACCGACTCAATGGACATGAGTTTGAGTAAACTCTGGGAGTTGGTGATTGACAAGGAGGCCTGGCATTCTGCAGTCCATGGGGTCACAAAGAGTCTGACATGACTGAGCGACTGAACTGAAATGAACTGGACTCACAAGTGGTTCTGAGGATTCAATGGGACAATTACTGTAAAGTGCTTACTTAGCACAATTGTGAGTCTTTGTGACCTCCATGGACTTCAGCGTACCAGGCTTTCCTGTTCTTCACTATCTCCCACAGTTTGCTCAAGCTCATGTTTATTGAGCTGATGATGTCATCCAAGCATTTCATCATCTGTCGCTCTCGTGTCCTCCTGCCTTCAATGTTTCCCAGCATCACAGTCTTTTCCAATTAGTTGGCTCTTAGCTTCAAGTGGCCAGCATATTGGAGCTCCAGCCTCAGCACAGTAAGTAACTGGAGCATAAGAAGTGATCAAAAAAAAAAAAAAGAAAAGAAAAAGAAGAAGTGATCAAAAGTGGTAGCAATTTAGCTCGCTATAAGTTTTGTTTCTGTTCAACTTTCATGGTATTTGACAATAGGATCTAAGCACCGTCTTCTGGAACCCTTATCTTGCATGGCATCTACCATAGTTTAAACCTCTGGATTTCCTCTTACCAGTCTAACTGCTTTGTTTCCATCCATGTTGTTCATGTCTCTTCCTCTTCCTACTCCATCAGTGTGATTGTGTCCTAAGATTCTGCTCTTAATTTACTCTTTTTTTCTTTATCAATCTCTCCCTAAACTAAGTTGGAAATATGGGTCTTGGATTCAGGAGTGAAGTTATTACAAGTCCACAGCCACACTCATCATCATCTTTCCTTCTAAACTGGCTTACTCCTAACTTGGCTGTTTTCATCACTAGCATCACAGATTTGGCTTTGCTGCAGCTGAAGAGTACCATTACAACCTAAATATGTCAGCCTCTGCAATTTTTCTTGTATTGACTTGTTTCTAGAGTCCAACCCATTCCTCAAAGACCATCTTAAATATTGTCTCTTCTGTGAAATGCTTCCTACAAGATGAGTTCTGAAGTAATTATTGTTCTACTACTTTCTAGTCGTGTGACAGCAGGAAAGTTCTAAATCACCCACTTTCAGTTTGTTCACTTAGAATATGAGGGTAATCAAGATCCCTAATTGATCAAGTTGACATGAGGATTAAAGTAAATGAGAAAAATTATATAAAGTGCTTTGTATTTCATCTCACATATAATAACCTCAATAGATGCTAGTAGTTACTGTTGTTTCTTCTTCTTGTTCTTCTTCTACTACTACTACTATTGATATTACCATAAATTCATTGGAAAGTCCAGAGCAATTGAATGCTGTCTCTTCTATTGAAATTTTCTAGTTCTAACTTTTATTAGGGCTATTTATCTACATGATTGACACCTGTCATTAACCCCCTCCAACTATTATATTCTAAGGACAAGAACAATGTCTTCCTTATCTTAGTGTGTAGGGGGTCAGTATTTTTTGTTGAATTTAATTGAATTCTATTTCCTACTGGCCCCATTTGGCATTTTTCTTTGTTCCCTCCTCTTTTGTTCAGTTCCAAAGGAAGCAATAGTGATTAGAGTAAGAATGTAAGACATTTCATTGTAATATTTTTCTTGTACCTTTGAATAGAGTCTCACTTTCCTTTGTTTGGTCTCTCAGGCAAATTGTTTACTTAGGGATTGTGGTGACTGGGGGTAAGTGGTCAGGGGACTTAGCTGCGGAGTTAATAGCGAAAATTATAGCCTCTGATTATAAGGAGAGGAAAGCTTATTTTTCTTTTTTATATATCTTTCAGACACTATCAGTTATGTTTTCTTTTTGAACTAGGAAAGCCAGTCAATATTATTCATTGATTTATTTTGGTATATATACCCTTAGGCACCAAAAAACATGTAAGAAAGGCAGAAAATACTCTTAATTCTAACAAGAGCTTAGTTTTGCTCTGTAGTTTCTTTTCTGAGCTGTCACACAAACCCTAAAAGATGAAGAAAAGGAAAGAGTAAAAACTACCCTAATTGGGAACATTATTAGAGTCATATATAGGCAAAATCATGAAACAAAGTCATTTTGTTCTTGTACTACCCTGGTTCCTGTATTTAACCCTTTCTGTGGCCTTTTTAATGTGCCAGACACCAAATGTTTTCTCCCTAAACTCAAATTCAAAATCAAGTTTCCATTTCTCATTTGCACTCAAGTATATACTTCTGAGAACAGCTTAGGGAGTCTCATTGCATGTGTATATGTTTGAATACATTACATTTTAAACAGAAATAAAAACTTTAAGTCTAAAAGATGTCACTTTAATACAGAATGAAGTAAGTCAGAAAGAGAAAAACAAATACTAACATATATATATGGAATCTAGAAAAATGGTACTGAAGAACCTACTTGCAGGGAAAGAATGGAGACGGATATAGAGAATGGACTTGTGGACACAGCAGGGAAAGAAGAGGGTAGGAAGAATTGAGAGAGTAGCACTGAAACATATACATAGCTATTTTATATAGGGAAGTTGCTGTATAACAGGGAGCTCAACTCCATGCTCTGTGATGACCTAGATGGGTAGGATGGGAGCAGGAAGGGAGGCTCAAGAGGGAGGGAATATATGTATATATTATGGCTGATTCGCTTTGTACAGCAGAAACCAACACAACATTGTAAAGCAATTATCCTCTAATTAAAAAAATAAGTAAATAAAAATAAATAAAACGCCTGCCGTCAAAGTTTTAGAAAAGGGAAAAACAATAAAAGGTGTCACTTTGATTTTAAACATTAGTCAACAGGTAGGGGTGGTGATAGAAATTCTGAAGGTATAGAAAAGCTTTCCTAGGGCTTTTGAGTTCACATTACATAGGTCATCTGCTCTGATTACTTAGAAGTTCCCTACAAACTATCTGTCAAAGTGTTACTGGCTCAACAACAAAATTATTAGTTTTTCCCTTTCATTTGAAAATTTCAAGACTCAAGGTAAGCAGTTGCTCCTGTGTTCATATTCTCTGAAGATCAATAAACAAAGAAGAAATTAGTGTGGAATCAGATAGGCCCAAGGAAGATAATAACTGTGTGTGTTAGTCACTCAGTCGTGTAGCCTGCCAGGCTCCTCTGTCCATGGGATTCTCCAGGCAAGAATACTGGAGTGGGTTGCCATTCCCTTCTCCACAGGATTTTTCTGACCCAGGGATTGAACCTGGGTCTGCAGCATCACAGGCATATTCTTTACCATCTGAGCCACCAGGGAAGCCCCTGTAAGATAATAACTAGTGGTCACTTTGTGTTTATCATATATCTCTGGGGAAAAAATAAAGCAAAGAATAATTATTGAAAAACATCATAAATGAGGACTTATGAATGCATAAATATGTTAGTTCTCTCTTAGGTCCGTAACATGCTGCATGAAATCTAGCTGATTTAGTTTTTGGTTGTCCCCTTTATCTACAAAGTCTCTTGGTCTAAATGACTACATGACAATGAAGAAAAAATCTTTATCAAGGAATGAAATATTTTTTAAAAAATGGTGGTAGAAAAATAGCATTGTAAGCCACAGTCCACTTCATCTATTTTCATGCTTGGCCTGTAGCCCATATTTCTTTTTTCTCTCTGAGAGGTGAGAGAAATTTTTCTGGGAAGAGAATGAAATGAATGAGTGTGTTGATGATGCACCTTCACACTTGAACACTAAGAGAAAGTCCTGCGCCAAATTCCTTTCCTCAAAGCAGCAAGGAAGAGAAACTTAGTTTTGTATAAAACTTGCACAACTGGGTGTGGCTGAAACTCCTCTCAGGGAGAACTTGCATGTGTGAGTATATCTGTCTGGGACTGTGGCTTTCTTAACTGAGAACGTTAACCATTTTGATTTGCTGTATTTTGGAAGTATATCCTCAATAATGACAAGTTTTCACACAAGTTATATGGCCTCAGTGAAGGCATATTATAAATGGAAGGGTGGAAGAGCCCACAGCCTATTAGAACTCAAGTATTAAAACTTCTATTTCAACAGAAATAAAACTGAGCTAACATCTTGCATGATTTGGAATCATTTCCTAAAAAGTGAGATGTCTGGTCAGGGGCAAAACTGAAGCATGACTGTTGCCAAGAAGTGATATAAAGAAGTTCCTCCAACTGCTTCTTCCACTACTTTCAATATAAAATGACCACTTTGATGTTCCTCTTGGGGCTGTTAACAAATCTTATTCAATATTGATGGAATAGGAATATTAAAAATCTATGGTCTCTACAGCAGGCCAAATTCCAAGCCTTCACGTCAATGTCAAATTCTGTCAGCTGTCAAAAGCCAAAATATCTTATTACCAGAAATATATGGAACCCTAGAGGGATGATTCACCCATTACATTTAACTAAAAAGGATTTATTGACCATTTCTTCAGCATCCAGCCCTAGATGTGTTAGGGAATGAAAAAGTATATGGCAGGGCCTTTAGCTGGTAAAGAATCTGCCTGCAATGCAGGAGACCTGGGTTTGATCCCTGGGTTGGGACGATCCCCTGGAGAAGGGAAAGGCCACCCACTCCAGGATTCTGGCCTGGAGAATTCCATGGACTGTATAGTCCATGGGGTCACAAAGAGCTGGACATGACTGAGTGACTTTCACTTTAATCTCAGGAAGTTTATGAAGACCACACCTGAAAATCCTGAAGGTCAGGGGCCAGTGACTCTTCAGTTCTATGTGGCTGTCAGCAGAGTTAAGGCACTGAGTTCAGACAGGCTTTAGGCACAGGCAGAAAAGAAAAAGAAAGGGAGAGGAATAAAAGAGGACCTATGAGAGTATGAGAAGACAAAGGAAAGATTTGTGAGACTGAAGAAGAAAAAGATATAAAAGATAGGGGGTGAAGAGAGAGCAATAGTTAGAAAGAGGAAAGACACCCTGCCTTCCCTCTTCAGTTAATATCCACACCAGTTTTAAAAGTGCTGGATTCCTTAAGTCAAAGTCCAGCATCCACTGTTGGGTTAGCTGTGGTTTGGTAATGAAGGAGGTTGAAGGAAGGAAAAAGGACAGGGGCCTTTGACATGCTTGAATTCCCTTCAGCTGCCTATCACAATATCAACGTGTTGAAAGTTTCTAATCCTGCACTGAGAATGAATCTGGCCTTCTCATTGCATAAGACACTGAGGCTTGAATACTGCCAGACCATCTTGTCTCTTTTAGGGAGGCTAAATTTCCAGTCAATAAATGACTGGGCTATTGTATTGCCCTCTGGAGAAGCAGGCCTGAGTTTGTTTGTTTACTCATTCCTGAAATTGGATTCTGGATGCTGGAGAAAGGAGGGCTGTTTTCTGAGGAAAGGAGAGACTGTGTTAGGGCAGTATGCCCTCACCATCCCTCTCCATTTGCTGTGACAGACCAGACGGGGTGATGGATAGTTGGGGCGTTTATGGCTGTTGAATATGCCTAATCTGAATTCTCAGCAATTAGGGCTATTCAGCTTTAACCTTTTGGCTGGACTATACATTTCACCAGATGCAGCAGAAGCCCTGACTAAATCTGTCTTTACCTCTCTGGCACCTCTTTTCTGCCTGAACATTTTCCCTCAGACACAAATGTGTTCTTTTTTAAAAGATGCCACGGATACATTCAAAGCATAGTTATGGACCATACCACTTTCCCCCTCCTTAGGGGGGAAAAATTTAGGTTTTGTACAAAAAGGCTATAGAAGTTCTCTGGGCTGCGTTTCTGGAGACACACTTCCTTTCAAGAATTCTCACCCCATAACTGAATCAGATCCCCATGTGAAATCCTCTTCGGTCTCTATTCTTCAATCCAGGTGATACAGGCAAAAGAGTTCCATGTTATCATAAAATCATGGAATCTCAGCCAGAGGGAACTAGAGATCATTTAGTTATACTCATGACTTAAGAAGTGAAGAAATTAAGTTCCAGAGAGGAAATGGGATCTGCCCATATTTACATAGCAATTTATAGTAGAGCTGGGACTTTTGACTTGGACAGGGATAAACAAATGGGGTCATAAGAAATTTCATATTTAATACCTCTGTTCTCCATTTTAGATGATTTACTTTTCTAATATTTCATTTTTTAAATTTATTGACATTTAATTCACTTAATCCTTTCTAGATAGTTTTCTTTCTTTTCCCTGAAATCCAAGTGAATAATCAATTTTCCACTTTCATTAAAACTGTTAAGGGCAGTTGTTGAATTTTGTACAATTTTTGTTCTCCATATTGCCTTTCAAAGTTTTGACACATAACTCATTTGATAAATACATGGGGAAGTAGTACAGTTTAGTAAAAAGACCCCTGAATTTGAAGCTAGACAATCCTAATTTTCATCTCAGCACTGATATTTACCAGCTATGAGGCTTGAATAAGTTATGTGCTTTATCAGAGCCTCATTTCTGCATCTATAAAATGGAACAATGGTACCTATGTCATGGGATTCTGTGACAATTGAAGTAATTCATGAAGAGTGTCTGCACTAAGTATGTAATAAATGGTGGCCATTCATAATACTTAATGAAGGGGTGAGTGAATACTTGAAAATGACAGAGATCTACAATCAACAGGATAGTCACAGGGGAGAGCTAAACCGAGGGTAAACAGGAGAAATTGAATAGCTTGCTAGCGCCCCCTTGAGTTAGAGTTTGGATTGCTTTTTTGCTTTCAGTTCAGTTCAGTTCAGTCACTCAGTTGTGTATGACTCTTTGTCACCCCATGGACGGCAGCACGCCAGGCCTCCCTGTCCATCGCCAACTCCAGGAGTTTACTCAAACTCTTGTCCACTGAGTCGGTGATGCCAACCAACCATCTCATCCTCTGTCGTCCCCTTCTCCTCCCGCCTTCAATCTTTCCCAGCATCAGGGTCTTTTCAAATGAGTCAGCTCTTAGCATCAGGTGGCCAAGTACTGGAGTTTCAGCTTCAACATCAGTCCTTCCAATGAACACCCAGGACTGATCTCCTTTAGGATGGACTGGTTGGATCTCCTTGCAGTCCAAGGGACTCTCAAGAGTCTTCTTCAACACCAGAGGTCAAAAGCATCAATTCTTCAGCACTCAGCTTTCTTTATAGTCCAAGTCTCACATCCACACACAACTATTGGAAAACCATAGCTTTGATTAGATGGACTTCTGTTGGCAAAGTAATGTCTTTTCCTTTTAATATGCTGTCTAGGTTGGTCATAACTTTCCTTCCAAGGAGCAAGCATCTTTTAATTTCATGGCTTCAGTCAACATCTGCAGTGATTTTGGAGCCCCCAAAATAAAGTCTGCTACTGTTTCCACTGTTTCTCCATCTATTTGCCATGAAGTTATGGGACCAGATGCCATGATCTTAGTTTTCTGAATGTTGAGTTTTAATCCAACTTTTTCACTCTCCTCTTTCACATTCATCAAGAGGCTCTTAAGTTCTTCTTTACTTTCTGCCATAAGGGCTGTGTCACCTGCATATCTGAGGTTACTGATATTTCTCCTGGCAATCTTGATTCCAGCTTGTGCTTCATCCAGCCCAGCATTTCTCAGGATGTACTCTTCATAGAAGCTAAATAAGCAGGGTGACAATATACAGCCTTGACATACTCCTTTTCTTATTTGAAACCAGTCTGTTGTTCCATGTCCAGTTCTAACTGTTGATTACTGACCTGCATACAGATTTCTCAAGAGGCAGGTCAGGTGGTCTGGTATTCCCATCTCTTTCAGAATTTTCCACAGTTTGTTGTGATCCACACAGTCAAAGGCTTTGGCATAGTCAATAAAGCAGAAGTCAATATTTTTCTACTTGCTTTTTCGATGATCCAGCGGATGTTGGCAATTTGATCTCTGGTTCCTCTGCCTTTTCTAAATCCAGGTTGAACATCTGGAAGTTCATGGTTCACGTATTAGTGAAGCCTGGCTTGGAGAATTTTGAGCATTACTTTACTAGCGTGTGAGATGAGTGCCATTGTGCAGTAATTTGAGCATTCTTTGGCATTGTGTTTCTTAGGGATTGGAATGAAACCTGACCTTTTCCAGTCCCGAGGCCACTGCTGAGTTTTCCAAATTTGCTGGCATACAGAGTGCAGCACTTTCACAGTATCATCTTTTAGGATTCGAAATAGTTCAACTGAAATTCCATCACCTCCACTCACTTTGTTTGTAGTGATGCTTCCTAAGGCCCACTTGACTTCACATTCCAGGATGTCGGGTTCTAGGTTGGTGATCACACCATCATGATTATCTGGGTCATGAAAATCTTTTTGTATAATTCTTCTGTGGATTCTTGCCACCTCTTCTTAATAACTTCTGCTTCTGTTAGGGCCATACCACTTTTGTTCTTTTTTTTTTTTTTGGTTTCTGTTGGTTATAAACCAATCCCTAGAATATCCTGAAATTGTCAGAGTTAAAGGGGCTTTAGAAATCACTTTGTTCAAACCTTTAATTTTGTAAAGTTGGAAAGTCAGGCTGAAAGATAAACTGAATTCACTTGGTCACAAACTTGGTTGAGATAGGAGCATACTTTGAGTTTTTAGGCATTTCTTTCCAGTACATTTTCTCTATAATGTCTACATCCATAAGTCATATCTGATTTCAGACATTAGAACAAAAATATACTTCAAAGCTTCCCTTGTGGCTCAGACGGTAAAGCGTCTGCCTACAATGCAGGAGACACGGGTTCGATCCCTGGGTTGTGAAGTTCCTCTGGAGAAGGAAATTACAACCCACTCCAGTATTCTTGCCTGGAAAATCCCATGGATGGGGGAGCCCGGTAGGCTACAGTCCATGGGGTCGCAAAGAGTTGGACACAACTGAGCGACTTCACTTCACTTCGTACTTCAAAGCAACATCATGATTTGGGTCTTACCTAGCATTTTGAATTAGCCATGCGTCTGCTCCTCTTCTTTAACATGAATAATCAAATAGATGATAATATAATCTGGGGATAAACTTGAAGATTTAATTCTTAAAGGGTGTGTATATAATGTGTGTATGTATCAAGCCTTCCTGCGTATAATCGAAGTGAATGAAATACACAGAAAAGAAAAAGATAATCTGTCAAATGGAAGACAAAGCAAGTTACCAATTCAAAAAAGCGAACTGCTGTGACAAACTGGGCTTTATGGTGCAGAACAGAGTAGCACCTTGGAGTATTCTTTTTCTTTGGGGAAAGGGTATCTGGAGTAGAAACTGAATGAGAAAGTGTGACTTTTTAGCCCATGACTTTTTCTGTGAAGAGGCTAATCAGGTCTTTTGCTTCCTTGCCCTGACACTGCAATTGTCCTGTGAACAAATCATCCCACTTTAAAGGAACAGAGGGGGTAAAAAAGAACTCAGTGGCAGGCTGAAGACATCCTAAAACAAGTCTCAAGAAATGTTTTTGTAAATTGGCCAGTTCAGGATCAAGACCTGGCAGCTGGGAGCCTATGGCTTTTAGCTCACTGGTTGTCTTTACCAAAGTCTGGGCCATTTCCCCCAACACAGTGCAGGAAAAAAAAAAAAAAAAACAACCTTTGAATGGAAAACTATGCATTGTTTAGATCACACCCTTCCAGTATATCTGATTATAATTTTTCACTCTGTCTGAGCAATTTTACAACTCTGTAAACAGTAGAAAATTGATAGCAGTGCAAAATAATTGTTGTCCATAGACATAAATTCTATCCACTGGATGCCTAATGCCCGCCTTCCCCACCAAACACTTTGAAAGAGGCCAGTTAGCCTGCATTTACATATCTATTTCAATATTTCTGAACTACAGTGCCCTTTTTTTTTCTTGAATTCCCCCTGAAACTGGTTGTGTAACACTTCAACGATTTCCTCAGTAATGAGTTAGGGAACACCTTTAACATTTGCTCATTTTTACAGCTGTATAGGTGTCATGATTTTACATTTCTTAATAAAATTATCTTTTAACAACAGCCATGCCAAAGGTATAAGAGTCCTCTATTCCTTGGGTATCTAGACCATGTATACAGCAGATAGCAAATTTTTACAAAGGAAAAGACAGTAGAAAGTGAAGTCACTCAGTTGTGTCTGACTCTTTGCAACCCCATGGACTGAAGCCTAGCAGGCTCCTCCATCCACGGAATTTTCCAGGCAAGAGTACTGGAGTGGGTTGCCATTTCCTTCTCCAGGGGATCTTCCTGACCCAGGGACTGAACCCAGGTCTCCCACATTGTAGGCAGATGCTTCACCATCTGAGCCACCAGGTTTTGGCTAATAACTCAGACCCTCCAGATATAATTATTGGCAAGTCCTGATTTCCTTGTGCTTGGTAGACTAATCTTTGTTGAGCTAGAGTAAGCAAGCAGGGTCTTTTCACTTTTGGAACAGGCAGCAAGACCAATGCACCATGGCATCAACGCAGCTCCCTCAGGAAGGCCTGCAAGCCTATTTGCAAAAGAAGCAAAAGACACAGTTGGCACCAGGAAATGTTTCTGTAAAGCCCGCTGTACCACTTCCACCCTCAGATGGACAAGCTCCTGCAAAATAGAGAGATTCTGCCAGCACACTCTTGCCTGAACAGAGAAAGTAAACTTTCACAGAGATTCGGAATCAATGATTTCAGCAACTGAGGTGCCATTCCTGAACCTGCCATATGTTAGCTGGCTGACTCTGTGAAGCCAACTACCTTCCTTAATTATGAAACGGGATTCTGGGATGTGTGCTCAGCATATACCTATGGGTCTATTCACACCATAGCCACAAAATGATGTGATAAAACTGTTTTCAACAGTGTTCAGGGATAGATCTGGTTTCAACTGGTGAGCAGCACAACTTTATATCATCAAGAGAACTTTCTGACTTTCCAAGGGTTTCAAATAACAGAATTAATTCTCAAAAAATGAAAAAAGGAACTTCAAGTTGAAGGTAGATGAGATGTGGTAGGGGAAATGGGATATGGGTTGACCAGGTGGGGCAAGGAAACATTTTATTAATAGTATCTATGGCTCTAATGTCAATTCCTGGACTTCTATCCATATATTCTAGCTTACAGAAGTACTACCTGACTGACTATTGCCTTGGGATTTATAAAATACAGAGTCTCTCCTTTTCTGCTTGTGGTTACTGTGTAATTTCAGGCTAGGTTTCTCTACAGTTTTGTTTTTACTTGTAAACTAGAGTTATAAGTGTAAAACAGATAATGCTTGCTCTGAATTGGAATAAAAATCATAATCTTAAAGAGAGGATGTTCATTAGAAGGTAATGTTTAAATATGTCATCATGCATGACATGAAAATAAGTTTTCTTTTTTTTTAGATAAAACAGTAAGTGTCCGTCTGCCACAAAGTCCAGTCTTAACTTAGAAAATTAAGATATTTTGAAAAAGTTCATGTCAACACATACTAAAGAAAGAAAGCCTTTTAAAGTACAAGACAGTCCTGCTCTTCAACTCAATTCCATTAAAAACAATTAAAGATAAATATAAAGACAGTTTCTAAGATGAACTGAAAAGCTGTTTCCTTCTTATTATTACTTTATGTTTTCTTGTCAGTAGTCCTGCACATGCCCAGGCCAAACCTCAGACTTAATAAATGAGGATCTTTGGTGAGATTTGGGGCAAGAGATTAAATTCTATACAATTTCTCAAAATGTTTCCAATGTATACTGAAGCTTAACAAATGTGTGGCTTAGAAGATAGGAGTGATTTTAAGGACAGGTAGAAAATGAATATTTCAATGGATTTTAAATTAATAGTGTGGAGAACTTGTCGATTTTTGTATGTTTTCACTTCAATTCCTAATAAAAATTCTCACCTCTTAAGCACAGTTGCCATTGACCATGTTTATATTTAAAATCTTCCCCTCAAACCGAGAAGTCAGAAATTCCCATTCATCATACTTACAAATAAAGGGTAGCCTGGAAACCACCATCATATTTAAATACTTTCCTCTTTTTACATTGCTCTGAGATGGAGAGGGAGTCCTGGGTATGTCAGCACAAATTCCACCTGGGACCACTCTGAATTCAGATAATAGATTTAATGAGTTCGAAATGGGTTGTTGACCTTCTTCCAACTCATTAATGCCTTTCGGCAGCTCTCATCATTTCTCACTCCCCGTCAGCTTCTTTCCAAACACAGCTTCTTGTGGCATTTCACTGACAAAAGGATGCATGTGTACCTCAAAAATTCAAAACACCCTTTTCAAAGGCTCATCTGACAAAAAGCAGGGTGTGAAAGCATTTCATTGCATCCCTGCTTTTTTCTTATGTCGGGTTGCCCTTATTCTGAAATGTATACAGCTCTGAGAGCCTGTAAGTCTGTCTCTTATTTTTGCTAATACATGCTTAACCTACCTATCTTTTGACCAGCTAAGAATATTCCAGCTAAGGTTTTTAACAGAATTTAAACAAAGTACTCCTAAAGCAATGTGCTATACATTCAAATTAACAAGCATTGAGAGAGATTCTGATACACAAAACTTATTTTTCTCTTTTGAGTTATTAGGCAGTAGAAAATATTCGAATGGCTCTCTAAACATCTGTTGGTAGTTTCTAGAAGCCTGAAATGATGTTTGAATCTGCAAGGACAATGATTTCTGCTTTTATCTAAGTATTCCAACTCACCCTGAACTCTATTCTCTGTACACACTCTGAGGCATCTCCACAGTGAATAGTAGCTTATGGTGCCCTAATTGCCATCTTGGGGTTCTTTTTACTTCTAATTTTCTGGCCTGTAGGCACTTGAGGGCAAGGATCAAATAATCTGTTTCTCTTCCCTCCAAGCCCTCTAGCACAGTCTGAACAGTCAGAAAAGACTTGTCAACTTATCCAAGGAAAATGCACTCCAGATCATAATGTGTTCAGCAGTTACAAAACACAATATTTAAGTTGCTATGAAGCAAGTGAGTCTAGAGATGTAAGCATGGGAAATGACTCAGATACACATAATAAGAGGTCCAATCACTGTGGCCAGTCCACAAGCAGAATTTACTGCCTTTTCCTCTGTTCCCACAGAATGTATTTAAGTAACACTTGTTTGATACTGTGTAATACAGTTACTTCCAAACAGACCTGTCATACCCATTTGATATGAACCTCTTGAAGGTATGCTGCTGCTGCTGCAGCTGCTAAGTCGCATCAGTCGTGTCCGACTCTGTGCGACCCCATAGATGGCAGCCCACCAGGCTCCGCCGTCCCTGGTGGATTATGCTTAATCTTTAATATCTCCAGGACCTAGTGGAAAGCCTGGAAAAAATAAAACAGTCAAGGAGTGTTCTTTAATATGTATGTATGCATATGTTGTGCATTATTCAGGATTAGAACTTCATCACTATTTTCACTAAAAGATGAGGATACCAATGGTTCCCTAAGGCTCCTTTCAGATGCTAGTACCGTGGTTCCATAATAAACAATGTAGGAATTGTTGGAGGGAAGGTAAATTGATGCAGTCACTATGGAAAACAGTATGGAGCTTCCTTTAAAAACTAAAAATAGAGTTACAGTATGACCCATCAATCTCACTCGTGGGCATATAGTCAGAGAAAACTCTAATTTGAAAAGATACATGAACTCCAATGTTTAAAGCAGGACTGTTTACAATAGCCAGTGCATGGAAGCAACTTAAATGTCCATTGATAGAGGAATGAATAAAAAAATATGTGGTATGTTTATATGTATATATACATATATACACACATTATATATACATATACATGTGTGTGTGTGTATGTTGTGTGTGTATATATGTATATATATATATATACACACACACATACACACACACATATATATAATGGAATATTACTCAGCCATAAAAAGAACAAAATAATGCCATTTGCAGCAACATGGATGGAAATTATCTTACTAAATGATGTTGTCAAAGACAAAAATATCATATCACTTATATGTGGAATCTTAAAAAATGATACGAATGAACATATCTACAAAGAAGAAACAGACTCACGGACATAGAAAACAAACTTATGATTACCAAAGTGGAGAAGTGGAAGTGAAGTGAAGTGAAGTTGCTCAGTCTTGTCCGACTCTTTGCAACCCCATGGACTGTAGCCTACCAGGCTCCTCCGTCCATGGGATTTTCCAGGCAATACTCCTGGAGTGGATTGCCATTTCCTTTTCCAGGGGATCTTCCCAACCCAGGGATCGAACCCAAGGGATAAATTAGGAGCTTGTGATTAGCAAATAAAAACTACTATATGTAAGATAGATAAACAATAAGGTGCTACTCCATAGCATAGGGAACTACATTCAATATCTTGTAATAAATTATAGTGGAAAAGAATCTGAAAAAGAATATACATATATGTATATATTTGTATATGTTTGTGTATATTGAATCACTTTGCAATATACCAGAAACTAATACAACACTCTAAATCATCTGTACTTCAATTAAAAAAAGGTACTGTATAAATTGAAATTAGAAAAACCCAAATAAGACCTCTGTGTCCAAATAAAGTAAGACATGAATACAGTTTTATGATTTGGATGTGAATGACCACCCTATGGTGACTTTGTAGAAGAAACTTATTCTCTTTCATATCATAAAGAAATTAAGTTATCATTTACCAAGTGTCTACTGTATGACAGGCACTGGCGGCAGGTGCTTTCACATACATTAAGTATATTATTTCCCACAGCCACTCTCCTAAATAAGTATCATTAGTCCTATGTTTCAAATGAAGAAACTGAAGTTACAGAGAGATTAACTTATCTGTTCAAGGTCACATGGATAATCACTGGCAGAGCTAATTCATGGTTATGATTTCACACAATATCAGTGTGACTCCAGAGACTAACTTTGGGACTTGATATTACTGTTATTAGCAAGATGAGTTGCCTAGCCTCAACCCTTTCAGTATATAGGTTCCAGCCCCATATCTAGGGCTGAATGGTACTTATGTAAGTCACCTTGAATAACATTTCCTTCGACAATTATATATAGGTGATCTCTGATTAGAAAGATCTGGGGAAAGAAAATGAAAATTTATCAACCTACTAGTATACTAGACACTACATTAGGTTCTATCTATCTATCTATCTACCTATCTATCCATACTCATTCAGTAAAGACAATAAATCATGATGGTTAAAGGTAAAGGCTCTAGAACCAGACTGCCTGGGTTCAAATCCTCACATTGCCAAAATTAATTATGTGACCTTGGACAAGGGTTTGTTGTTGTACCATTCTTCTGTGTAAAATAGGGAAATTATAATAGTAACTCTCTCATAGATTTGTTATTACAATTAAATGAGTTAACGTAACACAGGTAAAATATTACTTTATAAATAATATTAAATAAATATTTCCTGGGATTTGTCATAGGTCGTTCGGCAATGGTATCTGCATTAAAAATATAAACAACTGTCCTGTAGAAAAGGAATAGGCTTGTTAAATATTCAAGGGAGTAACAGTTGCTGTGATGGTTAGGCTTATAATCAACACAGAAAGGGACTTTTCTAAAAGTCAGAGGTCTTCAGCAATGGAAAAGACTTTTCTTTTTGGGGGGGGATAAGGTAAATTCCATGTCATTAGACACATTCAAAGAAAGTCAAAATGGCCATCTGTCATAAGTGTTGCTGCTGCTGCTGCTGCTAAGTCACTTCAGTCGTGTCCGACTCTGTGCGACCCCAGAGACGGCAGCCCACCAGGCTTCCCTGTCCCTGGGGTTCTTCAGGCAAGAACACTGGAGTGGGTTGCTATTTACTTCTCCAATGTCCTAAGTGTTAGAGAAAGGATAATCTCATTGAAAAAGAAGTGGGAAGAGATTACCTCAAAGAATCCTATGTACTCCCTTATTCTATAATTGAAAGATAATAGAAATAGAAAAACACACCCCATTTACAATACCAAGAACCATAATATTGGAACATAGAAACATTCCTACTGAGAAACACACTGCTGCTGTTTTAGCTGGTGTCTGACAGCTGCTATGTACTTAGCTGTGCATTTGTCCACAGGATATGGTGCTTGGAGGAACTGGTATTTTGAAAATCCTAAGCAGTCTCTGTGCTATTACTGTTAGCTATTCTTATTATTATTACTAGTAATTCAGTTCATGAAAATAAACATAATTTACTGCGCTTCTGCTGAGCATACATATTAAGTGTATGAAGTGTGAAAGTGTGAGTTGCTCAGTTGTGTCCAATTCTTTGTGACCCCATGGACAGAAGCCTGCAAGGCTTCTCCAGGGGATCTTCCTGACCCAGGGATCTAACCTGTGTCTCGTACTTGGCAGGTGGATTCTTTATGGTCTGATCCACCAGGGCATGTGAGCTCCTACATGAATATTTTAAAACATTTGGTTGTCAGGCCATTATCAAATTTAGTATAATTGCAATATTATTCAAAAGGCAGAGCATTTGAAATTAATCAAGTGGAATTTTCCAATCTGGAGCACCCTCAAAGAATACTTAGTAGGAGCATTTAAACTTGCTTGGTAGTGATGACAGAGGAGTGAGAGTCACTGAACTGAGTCATCATTACTGCCCCCTCTCCTCACATACACACATACATAGTTAGGCCAGAGGGAATGCTGGCCTGAGTGAATGCGGTAAGCTACATAGATGAGTCAGCTTAAGACTTCCATCATAGTGCCAGTGGATATGTGTGTGTGTGTGTGTGTGTGTGTGTGTGTGTTAGTAGCTTCAGAGAACCAGAGACTAAAGACTTTCTCTTCCTTGGCAACATAACTGTGGACCAATATTCACACTTCACTTACAATTATTTTAAGCCAAACACCTACAATCAGTGATTGTCATAGAAGATTAACAAGAGCTTTAACACAAACACACAAGATAGCGAACTGATTCTACACCTGGTCCTTCCCTGTAGACAAGCAGGTCTCTGTGGAAAGCTTTACACTTTAGTGTCATCCTTTCAATATTCACCACATCCTTTACTGAGCCCTTCAGAACTTTGTTTTTGAAAGGATCACAGGCAACAAGGCATCCATTTTACTTTGAGCTTGAGCCTTATTCCAGAGGAAAGGCTCATTACTTAGAGGAGACATACTTAGTTAAAAAATAATAGCAAATGAAATAACTGACAAAGGATTAATCTCCAAAATATACAAGCAGTTCATACAAATCAATACTAGAAAAACAAACAACCCAATCAAAAACTGGGCAGAAGAACTAAACAGACATTTCTCCAAAGAGATATAGATGGCAAATAAACACAGGAAAAAGATGCTCAACTTCGCTCATTATTAGAGAACTGCAGATCAAAAGTACAATGAGATATCTCACACAATTCAGAATGAGTGAGTGAGTGAGTGAGTGAAAGTCTCTCAGTCGTGTCCGACTCTTTGTGACCCCATGGACTATACAGCCCAAGAAATTCTCCAGGCCAGAATACTGGAGTGGGTAGCCTTTCCCTTCTCCAAGGGATCTTCCCAACCCAGAGATCAAACCCAGGTCTCCTGCATTGCAGGCGGATTCTTTACCAGCTGAGCCACAAGGGAAGCCCACAAATCAGAATGGCCATCATCAAAAAATCTACAAACAATGAATGCTGGGGAGGGTTTAGAGAAGAGGGAACCATCTTGCACTGCTGGTGGAAATGCAAATTGATATAGCCACTATGGAGAACAGTATGGAGATTACTTAAAAATTTAGGAATAAAACTATCATATGACCCAGCAATTCCACTACTGCATGTCAACTATAAATTGGCACTTGCCAAGAGCATTGCCAATGACTGAACAAAAAGGGCATTTGTGATCTGCTTCTGCAGAAACTGAGCCCTGTGCTGCTGCAGCTATTTACCTTCAATACCCACTGAAGGAGTTCAGGGTGGAGTGAGGCACTCTGTGCTCCAGGGAATCTGGTGGGACAGGTCTTTAGATAGTTGAATATTTTCAGGAACAGATTTTATGATCCCAAGCCTTGCATCTCCTCATATCTAGAAAAGCACTAAATTCCTTCATGATATCAGATCCTCATGTCTAGCCGAAAACCTCTTACAAAGTAAGCACTTGATTGCACTGAACTCCCCCTTCACCAAAATCTTATATATTGACTGTTCCCCACTACCTCTTTGGAGCAGTCTCTCAGAGCTGAGGGGCTGCCTCCCAGGCTGCAGTCCTCATTTTGCCCCAAATAAAACTTAACTCACAACTCTCAAGTTGTGCATCCTTTTAGTCGACATGGGCATATATACCCTGCTGCTGCTGCTGCTGCTGCTGTGCTGCTTCAGTCGTGTCCAACTCTGTGTGACCCCAGAGACGGCAGCCCGCCAGGCTCCCCCGTCCCTGGGATTCTCCAGGCGAGAACACTGGAGTGGGTTGCCATTTCCTTCTCCAATGCATGAAAGTGAAAAGTGAAAGTGAAGTCGCTCAGTAGTGTCCAACTCTTAGCAACCCCATGGACTGAAGCCTACCTGGCTCCTCTGCCCATGGGATTTTCCAGGCAAGAGTACTGGAGTGGGGTGCCATTGCCTTCTCCGATATATACCCTGAGGAAACCATAACTGAAAAAGACACATGCACCCCACTGTTCACTGCAGGACTATTTACCATAGCTT
Source organism: Bos indicus x Bos taurus (assembly GCF_003369695.1). NCBI lineage: Eukaryota > Metazoa > Chordata > Mammalia > Artiodactyla > Bovidae > Bos > Bos indicus x Bos taurus. The sequence goes on along the minus strand of NC_040105.1, from coordinate 92,531,331 downwards.
GGACATGGAAGCAACCTAGATGCCCATCGACAAATGAATGGATAATGAAATTGTGGTACATATACACAATGGAATACTACTCAGCTATAAATGAGGTGGATGAACATTTGAATCAATTTTAATGAGGTGGATGAACCTGGAGCCTATTATACAGAGTGAAGTAAGTCACAAAAAGAAAGACAAATATATATTAATGCAAATATATGGAGTCTAGAAAGACAGTACTGATGAACCTATTTGTAGGGCAGCAAAGGAGACACAGACATAAAGAACAGACTTATGGTCTGAATGGGGAAGGAAAAGGGTGGGATGACTTGAGAGAGTAGTATTGAAATGTATACATTACCATAGGTCAAATAGATAGCTAGTGGGAATTTGCTGTATGACACAGGGAATCCAAAGCAGGTGCTCGGTTCTGTGACAACCTAGAGGAGTGGGATGGGGAGGGAGGTGGGAGGGATATTTAAGAGAGAGGGGACATATGTATACCTGTGGCTGATTCATGTTGATGTATGGCAGAAATCATCACGGTATTGTAAAGTAATTATTCACCAATTAAAATTAAAATAAAATTTTAAAAAATGGAAGGCAAATGGGAAAAAATAATAATGGGCTTACCATCATGCTTTAAATTCACACTCTTGAACAGTACTTTGGCTTGAGGTTTAGAAGGTTTATTTACTAATTTGACAAATATTTGTGTCTGATAAGGAATCCCCAGAGACAAATTTTCCATCACTAGGTCTTCAGACAAACCTCATCCAAAACATTCAAAAATTTTTGGCATTCCCAGAGCAATTATGGCTACCCTGGTGGCTCAGTGGTAAATAACCTGCCTTCCAGGCAGGCAACTCAGGTTTAATCCCTGGGTTGGGAAGATCCCCTGGAGAAAGGAAGGGCAACCAAATCCAGTATTCTTGCCTGGGAAATCCCATGGACAGAGGAGCCTGGTGGGCTACAGTCCATGGGGTCAGAGAGAGTCGGGCACGACTGAGTGACTAAACAGGAACAACAAGAACAATTATACATGTGCTATGGGTACTGCACGTTCTCACTAAATACCTGTTAAGATTAGATCATTTATAACCCATGTAGAAATCCTTTCCCTGGGAGCTAAAATTAGTGACAGAAGAAAACTGCAGTTACATCTTTATGTTGATGTCACATCGAGGGATTTTTGGACCCAACAAAATAATTCTTGCCTTTAGGACATCACCCAGTCTTTCCAAGACGGCTAATGGAAGAACGAGTCCACTAAGTGTTTGAGAACAGTGTCCTCACCTCAAGCCAAGGCCGTCAGTTCAATTACATGTTAGTTAGTGATACCCATTCTGTTTCATGGCCACAAACAATTTAGATTCAGAAGCAAAGTCAGATTCACACTTTCACCATTGCATATTTAAAAATGATAGCTGTAGAAAAGGCTTAAAGAGATGTTTTGCAAATATCTTACTGATTTTTAATAGCTACCTTCAGCTTTTTTCTATTAAAATCTACTTTTTGAATTACCCATAATTTTTAATGTTATACTTTCAATTTGCTTGACATTTTTGGATAGATATGCTGCCTTATGCAGGAAACAAAATTCTCCATTTACCTAAGGCCATGGGAGATGAAAGGCAGTATGATATAGTGGTTAAGAGTATGAGTTATGGAATCATACAAAAGTATTTTTGAAGCACCATTCACTAACTGTAAGATTTTGGTAGAGTTACTTAGCATCTCTAAACCTAGATTTCATCATCTGTAAAATGAGGATAGTAAGTAGGTTTTTTTTTCTGAGAATGAGATAATCCATGCAAAGCACTATAGCATTGAACATGAACACACTAGGTACTCCATTAATGGCTATTACTGTTGTTAGTATATTATACTTCATGTGGAGGCTAAAGAGCCATTAGATCTCCTCCATCATCTACTGAACTGTGTGATCTGGTCCAAATTGTTTTGTTTCTCTGAACCTTGGTTTCTTTAACTGTAACATCAGGATGATAGAAGCATTCACCTAGATTTGTTGTGAGGATTAAATGAGATGATAAATACAAACCACTATGCACATAGTAGGATCTGTGTAATTATGAGCATAAAGAAAACAACAGCAAACCCACAAAACTATTCATTTAAATGAATAATCTTTCTAAATCATCTGATTATTGAATTTAAGTCATACAGTTGATTAAGTGCTGTATTTCTACAACAATATATTAGATTGACAAACATTTTTCTCTACAACTAAGTGATACAGTGACCTAGGTTTCCATATACTGGGGATACAATCTCATTGAGTCTCATGCCGTTATGGTGATCAAAATCATCTCCAAGAAAAGAAATGCAACAAGGCAAAATGGTTGTCTGAGGCAGCTTTACAAATATCTGAGAAAAGAAGAGAAGCAAAAGGCAAAGGAGAAAAGGAAAGATATACCCATCTGAATGCAGAGTTCCAAAGAATAGCAAGGATAGATAAGAAAGCCTTCCTAAGTGAACAATGCAAAGAAATAGAGGAAATAATAGAATGGGAAACAGTAGAGATCTCTTCAAGAAATTAGAGATACCAAGGGAACATTTCATGCAAAGATGAGCACAATAAAGGACAGAAATGGTATGGACCTAACAGAATCAGATGATATTAAGAAGAGGTGGCAAGAATACACAGAAGAACTATACAAAAAGATCTTCACAACCCAGATAACGATGATGGAGTGATCACTCACCTAGAGCCAGACATCTTGGAGTGCAATGTCAAGTGGGCCTTAGGAAGCATCATTATGAAGAGAGCTAGTGAAGATGATGGAATTCCAGCTGAGCTATTTCAAATCCTAAAAGATGATGCTGTGAAAGTGCTACATTCTATATGCCAACAAATTTGGAAAACTCAGCAGTGGCTGAGACTGGAAAAGGTCAGTTTTCACTCCAATCCCAAAGAAAGGCAATGCCAAAGAATGCTCAAACTACCACACAATTGCACTCATTTCACATGCTAGCAAGATAATCCTCAAAATTCTCCAAGCTATGCTTTAGCAGTATGTGAACTGAGAACTTCCAGATGTTCAAGCTAGATTTAGAAAAGGCAGAGGAACCAGAGATCAAATTGCCAACATCTGTTGGATCATAGAAGAAGCAAGAGAACTCCAGAAGAACATCTATTTCTGCTTCATTGACTATACTAAAACCTTTGACTGCCTGGCTCACAACAAACTGTGGAAAATTCTGAAAGCGATGGGAATACCGGACCACTTAACCTGCCTCCTAAGAAACCTGTATGCAGGTCAAGAAACAATAGTTAGAACTGGACATGGAACAATGAACTGGTTCCAAATTGGGAAAGGAGTACATCAAGGCTGTATATTGTCACCATGTTTATTTAACTTCTATGCAGAATACATTATGCGAAATGCCAGGCTGAAAGAAGCACAAGCTGGAATCAAGATTGCTGGAAGAAATATCAATAACTTCAGATATGCAGATGACATCACCCTTATGGCAAAAAGCAAAAAGTAACTAAAGAGCCTCTTGATGAAGGTGAAAGAAGAGAGCGAAAAAGTTGGATTAAAATTCAACATTCAAAAAACTAAGATTATGGCATCTGGTTGCATCACTTCATGGCAAATAAATGGGGAAACATTGGAAACAGTGAAAGACTTTATTTTTGGGGCTCTAAAATTACTGTGCTTGGTGACTGCAGCCATGAAATTAAAAGATACTTGCTCCTTGGAAGAAACTCTATGACAAATCTGGATAGCATATTAAAAAGCAGAGACATTACTTTGCCAACAAAGGTCTGCCTAGTCAAACCTATGGTTTTTCTAGTAGTCATGTATGGATGTGAGAGTTGAACCATAAAGAAGGCTGAGTGTCAAAGAATTGATGCTTTTGAACTGTGGTGTTGGAGAAGACTCTTGAGAGTCACTTGTAATACAAGGAGATCAAACCAGTCAATCCTAAGGGAAATCAGTCCTGAATATTCATTGGAAGGACTGATGTTGAAGGTGAAACTCCAATACTTTGGCTACCTGATGCGAAGAGCTAACTCATTGGAAAAGACTCTGATGCTGGGTCAGATTGAAGGCATGAGGAGGAGGGGACGACAGAGGATAAGATGGTTGGATGGCATCACAGACTCAATGGACATGAGTTTGAGCAAGCTCTGGGAGATGGTGAAGGACAGGGAAGTCTGTCGTGCTGCAGTCCATAGGGTCACAAAGAGTCAGAGAAGACTGAGTGACTAAACAACAATCTTATGCAGAACACTCTGACATATGTATTTCCTATCCTGATTTTGCCCCTGAGTTACAAAATCATGTATGTACTATGTCCTTTAAATCTCCACCTGGTTATCTACTACGAATCTCAAAATTAAGATGGTTTTAAAAATAAAACTTAATACCTAGCCAAAAATCTATAGTGTACCTTTTACTCCATTCTTCTTCTCATTTTGAGTCTTTTAAAATCTATATCCAAAGCATATCTTCAATATATCTGTGCTCAGTTGCTAAATCATATCTGACTCTTTGCAACCCCATGGACTGTAGCCTGCCCTCTGTCCATGAGGTTTTCCAGGCAAAAATTTTGGAGTGGGTTGCCATTTCCTCCTTCAGGGGATCTTTCTGACCCAGGGATTGAACTCATGTCTCTTGCGTCTCCTGCACTGGAAGTTGGATTTTTTTTTTTTTTTTTTTCACTGAGCCACCTGGGAAGCCTCAGTGTATCTATTGCTCTCTATCTCAGCTGCCACAGATCTTAGCCAAGCTGCCATTATCTCTCACCTGGAAAACTATAAACGTGTCCTAATTGATTTTTCTGCTTCTATAGTTGTCCTTCATATCTTGGCCTTAATCACTTATTAAATGAGGCAGCTCTGTGCAGGTGAATTAATCCATGAATGGGTTAAAAGCTGAAGTGTGCGTGTGCTGACACACCTCCAGCAGTTGGGGCAACAAGCCTCTTATTGAAGGGAAATCTGGACAGTCCAATTCCATCTTCACTACAAGGGATATCTAATTGAAAGCCCTTTCCTGGATGGTTTCAGGATATAAGTGGGTAACTCGTTACTCTTCCCTTCTGTTATCTTACTTTTAGATTTTACAAAATTTTAATACCTAAATTTGAATTTTATCAATGGCTCTGTAACATAAGCAATTCTATCCCAAATTTTCCACATGATCAGAGAGCTTGTGACTCAAAGCCACACAGGTAATAATTAGTGAAAAGAGGACTTAACTCCTTACTTTGATTCTAAACTCCATCATTCTTTCTACTATGCTTCACTACCTCCCTAAGCAGAGAGTTTAGTTGAGCAGAAAACTCCATTTTCTACTATGCTTCTTAGCTAAGGCCTCTTGTTCTGTTTCTCTATTTGTTCTTTCTGCATAGGGGTATGTGTGGTTATTTTTTTTCCACTAGAAGTATTGGTAAAGCTGACACATATATTAAGAAAAGGCAATCTCCAAAGTAATCAGATTAAGGATTTCTTAGAAAGACTTGTCTGATTAATAGTATTTTTGGATGGTATCTTTTTAAAAAGTCAGGTGTTCTTTATGAAAATTATTGAATGATAATGCTCTAAGTAGGTGTTTATCCATGGGGAAGTAGTAGAGACTACATCTAATCTGTATCAGATAATCCATTAGAGAGAGCTTTAAAATGGCTTTATATGCTAAGCACATGCTAAAGACAAACTTCCGCATTCAGCAACCCTGTATCTGTCATTCACATACAGTGGGTAAGGTTGGTAAGTAAGCATCAAAGAACTTTTTCAGTGTCATTTTCCAAAGACTTGCCAGCTGATTTGAGAGTTTTCAAATCTTGTTAGTCAGCCTGTGCACCTGTCAGAAGAATTATGTGGAGCTTCAGGTAATAGCTCATTAGCAAGAAATAGATATTGTTAATTATGACAAGGTCAGGATAGTACTATCTTTCTAAATTTGAGAGGATATTTTTTAAAAAGGAAAATGTCTTAGACTAGAATGGGACCCAGAATCAAACATAGGAAACCCTGTCTGAAGAAGGGAGCTTGATGATCCACGAGATATGTGATGCTCTGGGCTCAAAGAAGCAAGTCTTCAGAACTGGGTGGCTATTGCTTAAGGTGGTCAATGGCCATTCTGGACCCAACTCATTGGCCTCTGTGACCCTCTTGTTTCAGGGCTTCCCAGGTGGTGCTAGTGGTAAAGGACCCACTTGCCACTTTAGGAGATGTAAGAGATGCGGGTTCGATCCCTGGGTCGGGAAGATCTCCTGGAGAAGGGCATGGCAATCCACTCCAGTACTTTTTCCTGGAGAATCCCATGTACAGAGCAGCCTGGTGAGCTATGGTCCATAGGGTTGCACAGAGTTGGTCATGACTGAAGCAACTTAGCACACACACACAGTCTTTATACCTTCATTAAGAGCCAAAGTGTGCTTAGAGCAACGTTTAGCTACAATCCTCTTACAGAGTTGGCCATTCAACACACGCAGAGAAATTTTCCTGTCTCCTGCCTCAGATGAAGAAGGAGAAGAGGAGTGTTAAAAATATGACAACAAAGTCCCAAAGACACACATTGCAAACATAACTGCTACCCTTTAACAAGTGCTTGCTATTCCAGGAACTGCATCAAATATTTCACATATGCTATCTTTATTATCCCTCACAACAGTTTTGGAAGGTAGATAATAGAATTATCTACATTTTACAAATCAGAAAAGTGAGAAATTAAGAGGTTAGGTTGCTTGTCCAGGGTTGCAGGGTACGTGGCAGTGCCACTGGAACCCAGGTCTATGTAACCCCCAAGTCCATGCTCTTAATAATTCTTAAGATAATAATTACAATAGTAATTAGTATTATTAATACTTGTTTTAATAATTTATTTCACAGGGCCAAAATATATGAATTATAAAAAGGAAATCTATGAATTGGACTTCATAAAAAGTAAAAATGTCTACTCTTAAAATGCACTATTAAGAAAATGAAAAAGCAAGCCATAGGCCAGGATAAAATACTTACAATAGCTATATGTGACAAAGCATGGTTATTCAGTTTATATAAATAATTCTAACTCAGTAATAAACAGACAAACCACCAGTAAAAATGTGCAGAAGAGTGGTACTGGTCTTTCACAAAAGAGAATATAGCAATTATTAATAATTATATAAAAAGAAGTTCATAAGTAATCATAAAATAAAATATAAAATAAATATTTATATTAAATAAATATAAAATCAAATCAAATCATAAAATCATAAGTAATCATGAAATGCAAATTGAAACCACAATGAGATACCACCTCACACCTATTACAATAGCTATAATTTAAGAGCCTGATAATGTCAAGTGTTGGTAGGAAAGTGGAGCAATTGCAAATCTCATCTACTGCTGGTGGAATTGTAAAATGGCACAACTATTTCTAAAAATAATTTTATTGTTTCTTATAAAGGTAGATATATATTTACCACATGATCTAGAAATTCCACTCATATATTTACCTAAGAGAAATAAAAATGCATTTTCACAGAAAGACTTGTATGTAGAGGTCGATAGTAGCATAATTCATATACCAGAAAGAACTTAAATGCCCATAAGCTGTTGAACTTAGAAGATGTGCATTATGTTCACATAAAATAATAATAATAATGATAGTAACAATAAAGAAAAGCTGTTGATACACACAAAAACATAAGAGTTCAGAGACCCTGTGCTAAGCACAAGAAGACAAACACCAAGGAGTATATTCTACATGGTTTAATTTACAGGAAGTTCTAGAACATATGAAACGAACCTACAGTTTACAAAGAAAAAAGGCCAGTTGTTACATGGGGAAAGGTGTGGGAGGTGTTGGAGATTTACTATAAAGGAGCACAAAGGAAATTTTGAGCTATATAGAAATGTTTTCCACCTTAACTGGAATGGTAGATACATTATCAATCTGTACATTTCAGACATGTAAATTTTCTTACACATAAATTTGATAAAGATTTAGGAATTATTTTAAAGGAAAAATGCCTTTAAAAGTTACCTGATTAAAAGAAAATTTGACTTAATAAGTTAACAAGATAAGTCACTGTTTTTAAGATGGTGTCTGAGAATCAGTCTGCTGTTCTAATAACCAAATCCAACCCAGCAGTCTGGGAAACGTACTTGTTAATTAAAGATATTATGCAATAGATCCATTCTCGTCTGTATTCCCATGGATGGTAGCATTACTTTTCCTACCAGAAGCTGTTACCAAAAGTAGCCACAGATAGGCAGAGAGCCCATACAATATACAATGTCTCCCCTATTGTCCATCTTATTTCTTGAAGAGTTCATAGGTACTCCAGAAGTTGGAAAGATCAGTGTCTTTCTAAGCACAGATCTCAAGACAGTCCATAATCAAGTCCCTTCTGGCTCTCTGAAGGCACTAGTCTTGTAGAAATCAAAGAACACATGGAAAGTACCCTTGATCTTGCATTAGACCAACAAACCTGATTATCTACACAGTGTTATTTATCTTATTCTGTACCCAGAGGCTGGGCACTGGCCTTCTCACTCTCTTGGTTTGGGATAATCCCATAAGCTCTCTGAGACGATGTTCTTAGGAATTTAAGCATGGAATCCATTAATCTTTACCAGCAATATCTGAACCAGGCCTCCAAATCCTTCCATTTTTTTCCATTAAATATTGAGACACAGTTACAGATATCCTACCGTTTTCAAAATTTGACATACAAATTGAACTTCAATTATGGCCATAATTTCAAGTTCACAGTCATTAAAGAATAAAAAAAAATCCTGGGCAAAAAGGCATAATCAAATCTCATCTTTTTTATAGCTGAATAGTATTCCACTGTATATAAATATATGTATATAATACATATGTACGTGTGTATGTTGTTGTTCAGTCACTCAGTCATATCTGGCTCTTTGTGACACCATGGACTGCAGCGCACCAAGACTCCCTGTCCCTCACCATCTCTTGACGCCTGCCCAAGTTCATGTCAATTGCATCAGTGACTGTCATCTAGCCATCTCATCCTCTGATGCCCTCTTTTCCTTCTGCCCTCATCTTTCCCGGCATCAGGGACATTGTATAAAAGGACAAAAAGATGTGTGCATGTGTGTGTGTGTGTGTGTGTGTGTGTGTATGAGTATGCATACATATATATATTATTTATCCATTAATCTGTTGACAGGCACTTAGGTTGATTCCATATTTTGGTTATTTTAAATGATTCTTCAATAAACAAAGGGGTATATTTAACTTTTCAAATTAGTGTTTTGGTAGTCAGAAATTGAGGGTACTATACTAAGTGAAATAAGTCGGATGGAGAAAGGCAAATACCAAAATACTACATGACTTCATTCAAATGTAGAATATAAAAAATAGTGAACAAACCAAACCAAACCAAACCAAAGCAAACATAGATAAACAGAACAGAGTAGGGATTACCAGAGGGTAAGGGTAGTTGGGAGAGGGTGAAATGGGTAAAGGAGATCAACTAAACGGTGACATATGGAAACAAAACTGTTGCTGTTAGTGTATGCAGAAGTTAAAATATAACATTTTACACAAGAAACTTATATAACGTTATAAACCAAATTTTACCAAAATTTAAATAGAAAGGCATAACCAGAATTCAGTGGTATTGATCAATAGAAGGGCATTACTCTTTCTCCTCATTACTCATAAAAGGCAACTAGACTAGAATCTCCACTGCATGGAGTATGACATGTAAGATCGGGGCATATACAAGGTATCTGAAAAATAAGAAAACATATTAAAAGTGTTTTCATTTCTGTACTGTACTTTTTCACATCACTGGTTGTTCCCATGACTTACATTTAGTGGCATTTTGCCAGCAAAACATTTGGAGGTTGAAGGAAAACTAACATATTGTTTAATAATAAAGATCTCTAATGTTTCCAGAATTTTCAAACATTCTATGTATTAGTCATGTCCTTGAAAGTCGGGTTGTTTTAGTTTCAGTTCAGTTCAATTCAGTCGCTCAGCTCAATTCATGTCCGACTCTTTGTGACCCAATGAACTACAGCACGCCAGGCCTCCCTGTCCATCACCACTCCTGGAGTCCACCCAAACCCATGTCCATTGAGTCAGTGATGCCATCCAACTATCTCATCCTCTGTCGTCCCATTCTCCTCCTGCCCTCAATGTTTCCCAGCATCAGGGTCTTTTCAAATCAGTCAGATCTTTGCACCAGGTGGCCCAAGTATTGAAGTTTCAGCTTCAACATCAGTCCTTCCAATGAACACCCAGGACTGATCTCCTTTAGGATGGACTGGTTGGATCACCTTGCAGTCCAAGGGACTCTCAAGAGTCTTCTCCAACACCACAGTTCAAAAGCATCAATTCTTCGGCGCTCAGGTTTCTTTATAGTCCAACTCTGATATCCATACATGACCACTGGAAAAACCATAGCCTTGACTAGATGGACATTTGTTGACAAAGTAATGTCTCTGCCTTTTAATATGCTGTCTAGTTTGGTCATAACTTTCCTTCCAAAGAGTAAGCGTCTTTTAATTTCATGGCTGCAATCACCATCTGCAGTGATTTTGGAGCCCAGAAAAATAAAGTCTGACACTCTTTCCACTGTTTCCCCATCTATTTGCCATGAAGTGATGGGACCAGATGCCATGATCTTTGTTTTCTGAATGTTGAGCTTTAAGCCAACTTTTTCACTCTCCTCTTTCACTTTCATCAAGAGGCTCCTTAGTTCCTCTTCACTTTCTGCCATAAGGGTGGTGTCATCTGCATATCTGAGGTTATTGATATTTCTCCCAGCAATCTTGATTTTAGCTTGTGCTTCCTCCAGCCCAGCGTTTCTCATGATGTACTCTGCATATAAGTTAAATAAGCAGGGTGACAATATACAGCCTTGACGTACTCCTTTTTGTATTTGGAATCAGTCTGTTGTTTCATGTCCAGTTCTAACTGTTGCTTCCTGACCTGAATACAGGTTTCTCAAGAGGCAGGTCAGGTGGTCTGGTATTCCCATCTCTTTCAGAATTTTCCACAGTTTATTGTGATCCCACACAGTCAAAGGCTTTGGCATAGTCAATAAAGCAGAAATAGATATTTTTCTGGAACTCTCTTGCTTTTTCGATAATCCAGTGGATGTTGGCAATTTGATCTCTGGTTCCTCTGCCTCTTCTAAAACCAGCTTGAACATCTGGAAGTTCACAGTTCACATATTGCTGAAGCCTGGCTTGGAGAATTTAAAGCATCACTTTACTAGCGTGTGACATGAGTGGAATTGTGCGGTAGTTTGAGCATTCTTTGGGATTGCCTTTCTTTGGGATTGGAATGAAAACTGGCATTTTCCAGTCCTGTGGCCACTGCTGAGTTTTCTAAATTTGCTGGCATATTGAGTGCAGCACTTTTACAACATCACTTTTTAGGATTTGAAATAGTTCAACTGGAATTCCATCACCTCCACTAGCTTTGTTCATAGTGATGCTTCCTAAGGCCCACTTGACTTCACATTCCAGGATGTCTTGCTCTAGGTGATTGATCACACCATCGTGATTATCTGTTTTAGTTTAGTTGAATTAAACCTGCAACTCAGGTAGCTACTGTCACATGGTGGTACAGACAGGTTATCCAGCTAATTCTTGCTCTTCACTTCTTTGCAGACATAGATCTCTAAGATAAGCTATAGATAACCTTATCTCATTCTACTTTTCTGATATATATATATATATATATATATATATTCTCTATTAAAAATAACTCCATGAGCCTGATGGTTTGATTGCAGAAATCAATCAAAAGAAAAATCACAGGCATAATACCTGAAATAAAAAGAACACCTAGCACAATAACATAGATTGTTATCAATCCTAATTAGCTTGTTGTTCAGTTGCTAAGTCGTGTCCAACTCCTTGCAACTCCATGGACTGCAGCATGCCAGACCTCCCTGTCCCTCACTACCTCCCAGAGACTGCCCTAATTAGCTTAATCAAATCCTACTAAACCCCCAATCTAATTAGAACTCACTTAGAATCAGTTCAGCTTTGAAATCTTGCCCCAGGTCTTGGCCTGGGCATAAGTCCTATTTGCCGCCTGCCTGAACTGTTGGCTTTGATAGAGGCTGTGGGGCATCAAGGCTTGGCATGAGGCTGGTCCCTTTGGGCACTGAAACCTCTTAATCACTCACTAACTATAGTTACTGTCTGCTAAGACCTATCTATTCCTGACTCACAGGCTGTTCTCAGTGCAGTTAAACTTCTGGTATTCTTCCTGGACAGAGGCAAGGGAAGAATACCTTCACTCTTCTCAAATTCCATGGGCTTAAAAAGAAAAACCTAAAACTTTTAAAAGGCAGTAATATATAGAATGAGTTCCTCTACCAGAACAAAAAGCTCTTTTAGAGCACTCTTTATGGTCATCCTTCATTAATTCATTCATTCTCTCTCTCTTTCTCTCTAGCATGTAAAAATTGTGGTAAAATATACATAATGTACTTACTATTTTAGTCATTTTCAGTGTGCAATTCAGTGGTATTAAGTGCATTCACAAAGTGGTGCACACTGTCCATTTCAAAAACTTTTTTTTATATCCCAAACTATCTCTTTTAATAAATGATGTATTAATATTGATCCCCTTGCTTGAAAACCTCCAATTTCTTCACAATTAATTTTTTGTCTACAATAAACTGGCCTTTAAAGAGTTATCAATCAGGCCTTCTTTCCCCCTCTTTTTTTCTTTCTAGAACTTTTAAAATATTTTGAACATACCAAATCAAACCATTTTTAAGCATTTTCTCAGAATAGAAGTTTACTCACAGAGAAATTATGGCACGAGGGGTGTGACATTCTCCCATGATACAGAAGATGAGGTTTCAGACCAAATCTTAGAGAGGAGTTGAGTTTCTCCTTATTGAACTCTGCCTTTATTTCAGGAAATTGTTACTGTATAATTTGTGGTGGAACGCTAGGCTACAATAGCAGGTAGGCAGCTTTGATTGTCTTTGACAAATTAAGAAAAAGCTAGTATAGTCCACAATATATGCTCACTTATAGTTTAGATTAGCTACAATCATAAATAAGTGAGCCTTGCAAGTCCATGTAGGACAAGTGGGAAAAATACAGAAGCCTATGAAAGTTTTCTAATGTTTGCTTTGGTTATCCTACTTCTATCAACAGGTTTTTCCACTATTTTTTTTAAAGTAATTCTGACCCTATCTAAACCAGATTAATCTGTTTTTAAACAATTAAATTTCAAAGTAAAAATATTCCATTAATACTTTCTTGCTCTGTACTAGAAATCAGAAATATTCAAATCAGAAGCATTAATTCTCTGGCCTTTCAGTTTCCTGCCTGCTAAAATAACTCTTTAAAAAAAACTAATTAATTTATTTTAATTGGAGGCTAATTACTTTACAATATTGTATTGGTTTTGCCATACATCAACATGAATCCACCACTGGTGTACATGTGTTCCCCATCCTGAACCCCCCTCCCACCTCCCTCCCCATACCATCCCTCTGGGTCATCCCAGTGCACCAGCCCCAAGCATCCTGTATCCTGCATTGAACCTGGATTGGCGATTAGTTTCTTATATGATATTATACATGTGGGTTGAAAAATCACCATAGGGCTTGCTTTTTTTTTTTTTCACTGAAAATGAAACTAAAGTCGTTAGTATTACAAGACAGGGGCTTCCCAGGTGACTCAGTGATTTAAAATCCACCTTCCAATGCAGGAGATGTGGGTTTGATCCCTGGGTTGGGAAGATCCCCTGGAGAAGGGAAAGGCTACCCACTCCAGTACTCTGGCCTAGAGAATTCCATGGACTCTATAGTCCATGGGGTCACAAAGAGTCGGACACAACTGAGCGACTTTCACTTTCACTATAAAATAGATCTCAATTAGGAGGCAGCCCTGCAACCTGGACCTCAAGAGTGACTCATTATTTTGTTCATTTCCTCAACAAACATTTATTGATCACACAGCTCTGGAAAGTTGTTAAAGAAAGAGTCCATTATACAAACTATAGAAATCACTGATAGATTTTCAGTGTCTCTTAGTAATAGAAACAGGATAAATTCATCTGATAAGTGTTGGGACTAGAGTTTGACTTAGTTTCCCTTTGCAATTATTATTGGTGCATTTTCGAGCGGCCAATAGCTTTGAAAGGATCTCACCCACACTGTGCTCCAATAACACTTGCATCATGGTTTTCTTGAATTCTCTGTCTTCTTACCTTTGGTATTCTAGAAGGTTAAACTACAAAAGAAATACTCCCAATTCTAGTGAGGCAGACTGTATTACATCAGAAAAGGTATTAGTCACTGCGATTTAAAGTGATTTAAAGCATAATTAAAGGTACTTGTAGGAAAATGTAGGAAAATGTCAAATGTAAATAATAAAATATCAAACAAGCTCAGCAGACATGGTCTATGTCTCATACAACCCCTATGTTTGACATACCACTTAACCTTGAACACAGTAGGTGACTCCTACTTTGAAAAATAATTTGTTTCAAGACATACCCACAGTGTGAGACAATCATATATATTTACTAATCTATAAGCATGTTCACAGAAGCTGGTCAAAAGCACTTACAACTTTTCTGCTGTTATGAATGATTATAAAGTACATCTACAAAAAAAAGTGAAAATTTTTCCTACAACTGGAAACATCTTGAACTCTTCAAGGCTGACATAACTTCAGAGCAATGGAAACCACATTTTTGACTGCATCTTAGGGCCTGCCACAGAATGGAAAAAGAGATGGGGTTTTTTGGGGGCGTGAAGGAGTGTGGTCAGCAGAGGGGAAACTATTATAGTCTGGCACTTTAAACTTCTTCAATATAGATTATGGGTGGGATGGGGGGGTGGGTACATGCTTTCTCATGGATAAGTATAGTCTGGAAAATGTGCCCTCAATTTTGTCTGAGGAGAGAGATACTTAATATTTTAAAAAATCAACCACAATAGTATGTACCTAGTGCCTACTATATGGGAGAAAAAGGGAAGCAGAAGAAATATACTGTCTTTAATACGTATACAACCTAGTTGAGGTGACAAAATATACAGATTGTGCTAAATCATGTTTCATGGTATTAATACCATTAGTATTCAGCATAAGGGCAAAGATGTGGCTTCAGAGTAATTGGGAAGACATTCTCTGGCTCAGCCTTTCATAGACTGCTTCAAGCAATATTCAATAAGAATATCAAAGTAAGTTTTACGCATCCTTTGTTTTGCAATTTTTCCAGAAGTAACTTTCTACTAATGTTAACTAAAGTAACATAGGCCCATCAAAAAAGATGATGGGATTTTTTTCAGTCCTCAGCTCCATTATCAAAGAAATCCTTTGCCCAGAGTAGGTACTTGATGAAATTTTGTTCAATAAATGAATTTTTGGTAATTTTCTTGTCTAAAGTAATCAGTCATATAGCTGGTTTAATCACTCACTGTAATGGCACCTGCTACTTCTAGGGTATTTTGCAGTTTTCCCCCATTAAGTCTGCATAACACTAACAAGGTTGTAAGGTTATAGAGGTGTTGCACATATGTATTCTATCACATAACTATGTCTCAGTGCCCTAAGAGAACATGAGTTCCTCAAAGGACGTGACTGGGCTAAGCTTTCTGAGCACCTTCAATGGGACTTTCGGAATCTGCATATAGAACATGAGCACACTGTGTCCTGCTGACCTACTGGAACTTGGCATATATATTCAGAGGCTTAATTAATAATGCTAAACTGATTCCTCATCAACTTTTGTATCTTCAACTCTAATTTTGCACCAGTGGGTGATCTGGTTAATGTCTGTAAGATTCAGGGGATGTTTTAATAAATTGTACCTATTAGCAGGTTATATTGAACACCTCTTTTCCCCACCATACATCCAGCAACGTACACTTCTGTGGTCTCACAAAAATGTATTTACCACTGAGAAGAGCAAGCTCAGGTCTCTCCCAAGTATACTTAACACTAGTATTTTACTTCTCTAAAAGCAGTGTTAACATAGAGCTGATTGCACATTCAATTACCATGACAGACAGCAAAGGGACCAGTCAACAATTCACACACCCACTTACTCTCTAGCCTCCCTCTAGATTTTCAGTGATTCCTGCCTGATTGGAAAAAGGAATTTAAATGTTCCTATTACTTGATCCTATTAAAGACAGACAGATCTCAAAAAGCAAGTGTCATTGAGCTACTGTATGGGAGGAATCATGTTCTCAGACACATGATTATTATCCCAAGTTGAAATGTCTGAATCATGTTCTCAGACACTTGATTATCATCCAAAGTTTAAATGTTTCTCTCTCTCTCTTTTTGATTAGCCTGGATGACAGTGAGCTGGGTAAGTAGAATATAGGGCTCTCATGTACAGCCTTTGCTTGGCAAGGTAACCTGCAGATCCAGTGGACCTTTCTTGCATCTTCTCCTTCCTCTCTAGAGACTCCAGCCCTCCAGCATAATAAATACACTCAAGTCTTTCCCATCCTCAAGAAACACTTCCTTGATTTAAGACTCCTTCTAGTTACTGGCTTTTCCAGTATTCTACAGAAAAATTACTTGAAAGATTAGCTTATATTCACTGTTTCTTTTTCCTTCCTTACCAGTCACTGCTTTCACTAAGGTCACCAATGACCTCCACATTTACAAACCGAGTGAATAATTTTCTGCCACAGTATTACTCGATTACTTGATAACTCTTAGGTATTTGACATTCTCTCTTAAAACTGAATTTTCTCTTGGCTTTAATTATATTCCCTTTCCCCCTTCCAGTTGGAAGCTCCTTTTCAATGTTCTTCATGGTATTCCCATTTTTCTTTGTGGGCTTCCTCCACAATCATTTAGATACTGATATTATCCCTGATGCTGTTTTTACAAACATCTGAATGATTTATTCCAAATTATGGCCTATATTTCCAGTTAATTCTGATGACTTCAAGTCTGTATCTCAGAATTCTTGTGTTCCAAACTTATGTTGCAACTTGCTGAAGGGCTATTTCCACCTGAATGTCTCACACGCATATAATATTCAGCATGTACAAAACCAAACACGTTTTATTTCCCTGAAATTTTCCTCCTTGTCTTATGGTGCTAACATGAGTGTAGTTTCCTAAGTCAGAAATCTAAGTCAACCCACATTTCTCCCTTTTCCTTGCTGCTAACATTCATTCACTAATTCACAAAATCATGCTGTTTCTGTCTTGTTAATAACATTAGCATCTGTTTCCTTCAACTTCATTTGGACTTTACCACATAAACTCAGGTATTCATTATTTCTTGACTGGTTAACAATACTTTCCTAATTGATTTCTTTCCAAATCACACCAGTCCACTGAAATAATGCCATTCACAGTTTCCCACTATTTTCAGGATCAAGTTTAAACTCTTTAACTAAATACACAAAGTTCTTTATGACTTCTTTCCACTCCACTAGCTTTATCACTTTTGTATGTGTGCACTATTCTCCAGCCATATCAAAATATGTTTAATTTCTCCAAATAAATCACATTTGTGCAATATGAATAACACCAGAGTAATGTGAATGTACTAGAGTAGGACTTATCAAACTGTTTCTGTAAAGGGCCAGATAGCAAATAATTCATGTTTTGCTAGTCAGAGAGTTACTGTTGCAACAACTTTGCCAATGTAGTGTATAAAAACAGCCATAAATAATCTCTAAACTTAATGAATGGGCATGACTGTGTGCTAATAAAAGTTTGTTTACAAAATAAGGGCTTGTCAGATTTGGTTCTTCTTGGGTCATAGTTTGCTGACTCTTGAACTAGAGTACCATGGTATATAAAGAAATCCTGTCTTCAATCCTTTTATAGAGCCAAAAACTAATTTTGATTTTTGTGCCAATTGGGATTTTCAAATGATAGGTTTACTTTAAACAAGGTACACCTGTACTTAAGACACATTAACCTCAGAGAGATCTAGGACAAAAAAGTAATTAATTTCCATCCACAAACTATATTCCTGGACATAAAACAAACTCAAGCTTTCCTAAGTATTCCATAAGTCTATGCTTTCACTTGGAAAATAAACCATCTTCTAAGAATTATTTGTTTCATTGGATTTGACATAGTAACTTATCCTTGTGGTTCATTTTACTTTTTCCTGACGTTAAAGTTCCTTGTAAATCACTTCTTTTTTCTAGATGCTTGTGTCTCCAGAGTGGCGGAAAATTCAGAATCTGATAAATATTGGGCATGGCAGGGAAAGACTGATATCACCAAATGCTTCTATGATCAATTATGTCATTGGACAAGCAGACCAAGTGTCCTTACTCTGAAGGAAAAAGTGAAGTTAGAAATACTTGGAATATCTTCATTTCCAGGTAAAGTTTTAAAAATATGATTTTTAAGTTTAATCTAGGGACTGATGATTAAGGAAGGCTATGATAATTTCCTCCTTAGTAAAAGAGAGGAAACAAGGGGCAAAGCAAGGGTTTAACCCAATATATAAGCAGAGTGGGTAGCTATCTTCTGTGGTCTAGTGTTTGTGAGCCTCCCCCACATCTCCGTTATCACACTCTCAAGTTATCAAGCATTAGTAGACATGAATTTTCTTCTTTTAAGCGTTATCCTTTACAAAGAAATAGTTGTTAAGTTTTAGTATGGTAATTATGCTAGGTAACATTCCATTTGAATTAAGATAATGCTCTTTAAGAATAAATCAAGTAGGAATAAATTGCTATCAAAAAGAGTAACACATCATGAGGGGATCATTACCTACTATGACCACAGTGTTGAGATTATCATCTTTGACCCTGTGGATTAGGGCAAGGGAGGATAATGCAGTCACAAAGGGAAGGAGCCTGGAGCCTTGACAACAAAGACCTACTACAGCAACCGTGGATTACTTACATGTAGATGAACATTCAAGGGGGAAAATAAACAAGCCACTTCAATCTTGGTTAAGACAATGAGTACTTGTTTTGTTGTTGTGTTATAGCAGCCCAATTTCCTATATCACAACTAATTTTAATTATTTATCATCATCATCACCACCATTAATATTGTCATTTACCAACACACAGAGGATCCAGTTTATGTTTCAGTCTACCAAAATTGCTTTCAGAAAAGTTAAGAACTTGGTTATTAGACACTTTTAAGACTTTATTAAATAGATAAAAATTCTGGCAATCACATGTATATATCCAGGAAATGTAGAGAGTTGTGTATGAAATGAGCCAAGACTCTTCTTTCTGAGTCTCAGTTTCCTCATGTATAAGAGGCAGAGTTGAAACACACATTTTCTAAGGCTTCTTCCATTTATAAAGCTTATGATTCTAACAGTCTGTAGACTGTACTTCATTTTTCCTTATTAGTGATTTGGTAACTTCAGTCAAGGAAAGAAAGTGAGCTTTTGAACATGATGAGTGGAAGCTACATTTAACCCTGAATTATGGCTTCAAGAAGTTGACTGCTAATTTTTTTTAATGCTGTGGTGACAATATCTAACATGTGCACTCTCAAAAATGATCCATTATATTCAGAGAAATCTATTTCTATTTTAACATAAGGGAATATTGATTCAAAGTGGTGCTAAAGATGACTATCCTCTCTCTCCAATTCCTATACATTCTTCTCCTTTTTCCTCTTTTATAGGTAATATCTGAAGCACACTTAGGCTCAATAGTCCCCAAATTCATGGTATTGTGATCACTGCCTTGTCTTCTTTACTATTCATAGTTTTCCCCTTTCATGTCAAATATCTTTCTTGCCAATGCAAAGTATATACAATGGAAGAAGAGAAAATGCTCTCTGGCTTTAACAGTGGGAGGTAGAATTGCTACTCATGAAATTCCTTTAAGTTCTTAATCTGTGATTAATCTATCATCACTATACTTAAAAAGAATAGAGCATTGACTCTCATTCCAGCATGTCTATCAAATCTAAAATTCTTTAAACTGAGAGTTGTTATAAAATGTTGTAATGTAGCTGTGCAAAAATATTGCTAGCCCCAAAGGAGTAAGTTTCAACAGATATGAAGCCATTAGGAAGACATACTTAAATGAGAATACACTTGTGATTCCCACTGAAAGAATATATTTTTAAGTCACGATAAAATAGATTATGTCTCAAAAGGAAACAATAATCCAAATATCATTTACTTAAAATAGTAAAACTTTATTTTTATTTAGGTTTCACATACAATATAGGTTGATGGGGTGGAGGCTTTGTCCAAGGTAATCATTAGAAACCCAGGCTGAAGGAGGATCTCTTTAAAAAGGGCTTCAACAATCACCAAAGAAAGATAATTGAGAAGCTGAAGCTAAGCATTGTCAATTAAATGCTTCCACCAAGAAATGACATGTGTCACTTCTGCTCACATTTCAATGACCAAAGTAAGTCATGTTGGCCACACCTAATTTCAGCTGGGCAGGAAAGTGCATTCCTACCATATGGCTAGAAGGACTGAAATATTTCTGACAGTCTTACTGCCTGCCACAGAGTGTAAGATTGTATATCATGTGACCAAAATTTCAGATTTAGTTAACTGCTAGATATGTGAGTTTTTAACTCAATGGACTTCATAATCTTCCACACTGGTTTGTTGTCAGGATCAAATAAGTAATGTAAAATGAAAAGTATAAGCCATTAATCAAATGTAATTTTTTTAAATGAAGTCTTTGAAATAAATGCAGGAGTACAAGGCTAAGATTTGACCATTTTCATGAGTTCCATTCTAGATATTTAGCTTTTCTTCACTTTACTTCCTAAGTACTTTCAGATTCTTAAAAGCCTATTAGGCCAGAGGAATTCAGAACATAAACTTAGAAATAAGGGAACAAATGAGTCTCCTCACTTGCCCTTAAGTTTGACTTGAGGCAAATGTTTTTTTTATTTAACAACTTGTTAAGTTGTAAGTTCAGGGTGACCTTCAGTTTTTCAAAAATTCTGTTTGGAGAAATGCTGAAAACTGGAATATAAGTTGCTAAGATTGACTTTTCAACTCTTGGGTCTTACCTTGGGTGGACTTGAGCTTGAAAAATGGAGACAGTATAGTTAAGACCTTGAAGGAGGTTTAGTTTAGTTCCAAAGTAAACAATGCATGGAGAGTTAATGATTTCTACCAAAACACTGTACCTTTTAAATATGCCTCATCTTGAGATGGATGAAATGAGATCCCAGAAGCCTCTCTGGGCTTGATAGAAAGAGCACTGGTGGGAAAAGTCACAAGTTTTTCCCGGTTCCCTCTGTGTGCACACAGAATGGATCAGGGACATACTGGCCCTTGCTAGGATGGAGGCTAAACAACTCATTTCCCAGGGTATGTTTCTAATGACCCTCTTCTAGGACAAACTTCCCAGGAAAATCTCTGTTTCAAACCCCTGAGATTGTTCTGGGAACTTCTGAAACTTCTCTGGGGCCCCCTTTGCTTGGGAGAAAACACAGGCAAAAGAGTTGAGTAAGCAAAGAATGGACATGAACTTGAGCAAACTCCGGAAGATAGAGGAGGACAGGGAAGCCTGGCATACTGCAGTTCATGAGGTCACAAAAAGTTGGACATGACAGAGACTGAACAACAGCAACAAAGCAAACTGTCACAAAGGTTTCAGCAAAGATAAGTCAAAGTATAAAGATGGTAACTTCTTGTACATGAGAATCTGATTTCTGTATCAACGAATGGTTTTAATTCTGATAAAAACAGCATATGTCTATATTGTTGGGGGGTTAAGGAAAGGAAGGACTCAGATTAAGGGATGTGGCACATTCATCAGGAGGGAGGTCTCCACAGTCTCCTGGCCCTCCTGGTCTAGCCTTTCCTTGTGGTCTCCCGCCTCTGGGAAGAACTAAGGATATTACTTCCACTCAGGTTGTCACTAGGTGACCAGGTAAGGGAAAGAGGAGCATCAAGTGACCCCCAACTCTCTTCTTCCCTTCAACCTGTGAAAAAAGTGAAGATGACTGGGTATATACTCCAGTGTTGCCCAATACTGCTCCATCTCACTCATTAGTCAGAAGCTGTGTGACAGAGGCCTGGCTAGAGACATGAACAGCTTTCTTTTTGTCCCCTGGTGTCAGTGATGCTGGCATTTTGGTCCGTGTCCTGGAGGGAGCTCAGTTCAGCTCAGTCACTCAGTCATGTCTGACTCTTTGCGACCCCATGAATCACAGCACGCCAGGCTTCCCTGTCCATCACCAACTCCCGGAGTTTACCCAAACCCATGTCCATCGAGTCGGTGATGCCATCCAGCCATCTCATCCTCTGTCATCCCCTTCTCCTCCTGCCCCCAATCCCTCCCAGCATCAGGGTCTTTTCCAATGAGTCAGTTCTTCGCATGAGGTGGCCAAAATATTGGAGTTTCAGCTTCAGCATCAGTCCCTCCAATGAACACCCAGGACTGATATCCTTTAGGATGGACTGGGTGGATCTCTTTGCAGTCCAAGAGACTCTCAAGAGTCTTCTCCAACACCACAGTTCAAAAGCATCAATTCTTCAGCGCTCAGCTTTCTTCACAGTCCAACTCTCATATCCATACGTGACCACTGGAAAAACCATAGCCTTGACTAGATGGACCTTTGTTGGCAAAGTAATATCTCTCCTTTTCAATATGCTATCTAGGTTGGTCATAACTTTCCTTCCAAGAAGTAAGTGTCTTTTAATTTCATGGCTGCAGTTACCATCTGCAGTGATTTTCGAGCCCAGAAAAATAAAGTCTGACACTGTTTCCACTGTTTTGCCATCTATCTGCCATGAAGTGATGGGACTAGATGCCATGATCTTAGTTTTCTGAATGTTGAGCTTTAAGCCAACTTTTTCACTCTCCTCTTTCACTTTCATCAAGAGGCTCCTTAGTTCCTCTTCACTTTCTGCCATAAGGGTGGTATCATCTGCATATCTGAGTTTATTGATATTTCTCCCAGCAATCTTGATTACAGCTTGTGCTTCTTCAAGCCTAGTGTTTCTCATGATGTACTCTGCATATGAAGGAGCTCAGGTCTACCCATATCAGTGGATGCTTCTCACCGGTTTCAGGTAAAACTTCCACCTAATAAATAGTATGTTAGCACTGGAGCCTGGATAAGCTCCTTGGGGACTGGGAACCATTAGATGAAATATTCTTCCTTCTCCCTGCCCTTTGCTGAGTCATTCTCCATTAGAACAATGGTGCTGGGCTTGTCATCTGCAGGTTCGTAAGTGACGTAGCTGTCTTTGTTCTTCTACAGGTAAAAGAAGATCAAAATCACGACTGAGAGCACAGTGAGGAAGACCACGGTGATAACAACTACAATGAGGGCTGTGCTGGCTTCAGTTATCAGGGACAGGGCCTCAGTGGCCTGTATAATTGTGGTAGCCAACAGTTCTTGTTCTGGAGGAGGCATGGTTGGGAGGCTAGTCATCGTGGCAGCAGGATGGGCACCAGTAGGGAGGTGTGAATCTTTATTTTTTAAAATTTTAATTGGAGGCTAATTACTTTACAATATTGTGGTGGTTTTTGCCATGCATTCAAATGAATCAGCCATGGATGTACATGTGTTCCCCATCCTGAACCCCCCTCTCACCTCCCTTCCTATCCCATCTCTCAGGGTCATCCCAGTGCACTAGCCCTGAACATCCTGCCTCTGCATCGAACCTGGACTGGCAATCTATTTCACAAATGATAATATACATGTTTCAATGCTATTCTCTCAAATCATCCCACCCTCACCTTCTCCCACAGATCTGAAAGTCTGTTCTTTACATCTGTGTCTCTTTTGCTGTCTTGTATATAGGGGCATCATTACCATCTTTCTAAATTCCATATATATGCATTAATATACTCTGTTGGTGTTTTTCTTTCTGACTTACTTCGCTGTGTATGATAGGCTCCAGTTTCATCCACCTCATTAGAACTGATCCAAATGCATTCTCTTTAATAGCTGAGTAATATTCCATTGTGTATATGTACCACAGCTTTCTTATCCATTCATCTTCTGATGGACATCTAGATTGCTTCCATGTCCTGGCTATTGTAAACGGTGCTGCGACAAACATTTGGGTACACGTGTCTCTTTCATTTCTGGTTTCCTTGGTGTGTATGCCCAGCAGTGGCACTGCTGGGTTGTATGGCAGTTCTATTTCCAGTTTTGTAAGGAATCTCCACACTGTTCTCCATAGTGGCTGTACTAGTTTGCATTCCCACCAACAGCGTAAGAGAGTTCCCTTTTCTCCACACCCTCTCCAGCATTTATTGTTTGTAGACTTTTGGATAGCAGCCATTTTGACCACTGTGAGATGGTACTCATTGTGGTTTGATTTGCATTTCTGTGATAATGAGTGACGTTGAGCATCTTTTCATATGTCTGTTAGCCATCTGTATGTCTTTGGATAAATGTCTGTTCAGTTCTTTGGCCCATTGTTTGATTGGGTCATTTATTTTTCTGGAATTGAGCTGCAGGAGCTGCTTGTATATTTTTGAGATTAATTCTTTGTCAGGTGCTTCATTTGCTATTATTTTCTCCCATTCTGAAGGCTGCCTTTTCACCTTGCTTATAGTTTCCTTTGTTGTGCAAAAGCTTTTAAGTTTAATTAGGCACCATTTGTTTATTTTTTCTTTTATTTCCATTACCCTGGGAGGTGGGTCATAGATGATCCTGCTATGATTTATGTCAGAGAGTGTTTTGCCTATGTTTTCCTCTAGGAGTTTTATAGTTTCTGATCTTACATTTAGATCTTTAATCAATTTTGAGTTTATTTTTGTGTATGGTGTTATAAAGTGTTCTAGTTTCATTCTTTTACAGGTGGTTGACCAGTTTTCCCAGCACCACTTGTTAAAGAGATTGTCTTTTCTCCATTGTATATTCTTGCCTCCTTTGTCAAAGATAAGGTGTCCATAGGTGTGTGGATTTATCTCTGGTCTTTCTATTTTGTTCCATTGATCTATATTTCTGTCTTTGTGCCAGTATTGTACTGTCTTGATGACTGTAGCTTTGTAGTATAGTCTGAAGTCAGGCAGGTTGATTCCTCCAGTTTCATTCTTCTTTCTCAACATTGCATTGGCTATTTGAGGTTTTTGGTATATCCATACAAATTGTGAAATTATTTGTTCTCATTCTCTGAAAAATACCATTGGTAGTTGGATAGGAATTGCATTGAATCTATAGATTGCTTTGGGTAGTATACTCATTCTTACTATGTTGATTCTTCCGATCCATGAACATGGTATATTTCTCCATCAAAGACATCTTTGATTTCTTTCATCAGTGTTTTATAGTTTTCTATATATAGATATTTTGTTTCTTTAGGTAGCTTTATTCCTAAGTATTTTATTCTTTTCATTACAATGGTGAATGGAATTGTTTCCTTAATTTCTCTGTTTTCTCATTATTAGTGTATAGGAATGCAAGGGATTTCTGTGTGTTAATTTTATATTCTGCAGCTTTACTCTATTGATTGATTAGCTCTAGTAATTTTTGGGTGGAGTCTTTAGGGTTTTCTATGTAGAGGATCATGTCATCTGCAAACAGTGAGAGTTTTACCTCTTCTTTTCCAATCTGGATTTCTTTTATTTCTTTTTCTGCTCTGATTGCTGTGGCTAAAACTTCCAAAATTATGTTGAATATTAGTGGTGAGAGTGGGCATCCTTGTCTTGTTTCTGACTTTAAGGGAAATGCTTTCAGTTTTTCACCATTGACGATAATGTTTGCTGTGTGTTTATCATATATGGCTTTTATTATGTTGAGGTATGTTCCTTCTATTCCTGCTTTCTGAGGGTTTTATTTTTTATCATAAATACATGTTGAATTTTCTCAAAGGCTTTCTCTGCATCTGTTGAGATAATCATATGGTTTTTTATCTTTCAATTTGTTAATGTGGTGTATCACATTGATTGATTTGTGAATATTGAAGAATCCTTGCATCCCTGGGATAAAGCCCACTTGGTCATGATGTATGATATTTTAAATATGTTGTTGGATTCTGTTTGCTAGAATTTTGTTAAGGATTTTTGTATCTATGTTTATCAGTGATATTGGCCTGTAGTTTTCTTTTTTTGTGCCATCTTTGTCTGGTTTTGGTATTAGGGTGATGGTGGCCTCATAGAATGAGTTTGGCAGTTTACCTTCCTCTGCAATTTTCTGGAAAAGTTTGAGTAGGATAGGTGTTAGCACTTCTCTAAATTTTTGAAAGAAATAGCTGTGGAGCCATCTGGTCCTGGGCTTTTGTTTGCTGGAAGACTTCTGATTACAGTTTCGATTTCTGTGCTTGTGATGGGTCTGTTAAGATTTTCTACTTCTTCCTGGTTCAGTTTTGGAAAGTTGTACTTTTCCAAGAATTTGTCCATTTCTTCCAAGTTGTCCATTTTATTGGCATATAGTTGCTTATAGTAGTCTCTTATGATCCTTTGTATTTCTGTGTTGTCTGTTGTGATGTCTCCATTTTCATTTCTAATTTTATTGATTTGATTTTTCTCCCTTTGTTTCTTGATGAGTCTGGCTAATGGTTTGTCTAGTTTATTTATCTTCTCAAAAAACCAGCTTTTAGCTTTGTTGATTTTTGCTATGGTCTCCTTTCTTTTTTTGCATTTATTTCTGCCCTAATTTTTGATTTCTTTCCTTCTAATAACCCTGGGGTTCTTAATTTCTTCCTTTTCTAGTTGCTTTAGGTGTAGAGTTCAGTTATTTATTTGATTTTTCTCCTGTTTCTTGAGGTAAGCTTGTATTGCTTATGAACCTTCCCCTTAGCACTGCTTTTACTGAATCCCATAGATTTTGAGTTGTTGTGTTTTCATTTTCATTTGTTTCTATGCATATGTTGATTTTTTCTGTGATTTGTTGGTTATTCAGAAGTGTGTTGTTTAGCCTCCATATGGTTATATTTTTAATAGTTTTTTTTTTTTTTTCGTAGTTAACACCTGATCTTACCGCATTTTGATCAGAAAAGATGCTTGAGATGATTTCATTTTTTTTTGAATTTACTAAGGCTAGATTTATGGCCCAGGATGTGATCTATCCTTGCGAAGGTTCCGTGTGCACTTGAGAAAAAGGTGAAATTCATTGGTTTGGGGTGTAATGTCCTATAGATATCAATTAGGTCTAACTGGTCCATTGTATCATTTAAAGTTTGTGTTTCCTTGCTAATTTTCTGTTTAGTTGATCTATCCATAGGTGTGAGTGGGGTATTAAAGTCACCCACTATTATTGTGTTACTGTTAATTTTTCCTTTCATACTTGTTAGCATTTGCCTTACATATTGCGGTGCTCCTATGTTGGGTACATATATATTTATAATTGTTATATCTTCTTCTTGGATCGATCCTTTGATCATTATGTCGTGTCCTTCTTTTCTCTTTTCACAGCCTTTATTTCAAAGTCTATTTTATCTGATATGAGTATTGCTACTCCTGCTTTCTTTTGGTCTCCATTTGTGTGAAATATCTTTTTCCAGCCCTTCACTTTCAGCCTGTATGTGTCCCTAGGTTGAGGTGGGTCTCTTGTAGACAACATATATAAGGGTCTTGTTTTTGTATCCATTCAGCCAGTCTTTGTCTTTTGGTTGGGCCATTCAATCCATTTACATTTAAGGTAATTATTGATAAGTATGATCCTGTTGCCATTTACTTTGTTGTTTTAGGTTCGAGTTTATAAACCTTTTCTGTGTTTCCTGTCTAGAGAAGATCATTTAGCATTTGTTGAAGAGCTGGTTTGGTGGTGCTGAATTCTCTCAGCTTTTGCTTGTCTGTAAAGCTTTTGATTTCTCCTTCATATGTGAATGAGATCCTTTCTGGGTACAGTAATCTGGGTTGTAGATTTTCCTCTTTCATCACTTTAAGTATGTCTTGACATTCCCTTCTGGCTTGAAGAGTTTATATTGAAAGATCAGCTATTATCGTTATGGGAATCCCCTTGTGTTTTATTTGTTGTTTTTCCCTTGCTGCTTTTAACATTTGTTCTTTGTGTTTGATCTTTGTTAATTTGATTAATATGTGTCTTGGGGTGTTTTGCCTTGGGTTTATCCTGTTTGGGACTCTCTAGGTTTCTTGGACTTGGGTGGCTATTTCCTTCCCCATTTTAGGGAAGTTTTCAACAATTATCTCCTCAAGTATTTTCTCCTGGCCTTTCTTTTTGTCTTCTTCTTGGACTCCTATGATTAGAATCTTGGGGCATTTAACATTGTCCCAGAGGTTTCTGAGGTTGTCCTCATTTCTTTTAATTCTTTTTTCTTTTTTCCTCTCTGTTTCATTTATTTCCACCATTCTATCTTCCACCTCATTTATCCTATCTTATGCCTCAGTTATTCTACTGTTGGTTCACTCCAGAGTGCTTTTCATCTCAGTTATTGCATTATTCATTATTGATTGACTCTTTTTTAATTTCTTCTAGGTCCTTGTTAAACTTTTCTTGCATCTTCTCAATCCCTATCTCCAGACTGTTTATCTGTAATGCCATTTTGTTTTTAAGATTTTGGATTATTTTTACTATTCTGAATTCTTTTTCAGGTAGACTCGCTATCTTCTCCTCTTTTGTTTGGTTTGGTGGGCTTTTATCATGTTCCTTTACTTGCTGAATATTTCTCTGCCTTTTCATCTTGTTTATATTGCTGTGTTTGGGGTGGCCTTTCTGTATGCTGGACGTTTGTGGTTCCTTTTTATTGTGGAGGTTCCTCCCTGTGGATGGGGTTGGATGAGTAGCTTGTCAAGATTTCCTTGTTAGGGAAGCTTGCATCAGTGTTCTGGTTGGTAGAGCTGTATTTCTTCTCTCTGGAGTGCAATGAAGTGTCCAGTAGTGAGTTTTGAGGTGTCTATGGGTTTGGTATGACTTTTGGCCGTTTATATTTTAATGCTCAGGCTTATGTTCCTGCATTGTTGGAGTATTAGCTTGGTATGTCTTGCTCTGAAACTTGTTGGCTCTTGGATGGAGCTTGGTTTCAGTGTAGGTATGGAGGCTTTTGGATGAGCTCTTATCGATTAATGTTCCCTGGAGTCAGGAGTTTTCTGGTGTCCTCAAGTTTTAGATTTTAGCCTCCCGGCTCTAGCTTTCAGTATTATTCTTACAGTAGCCTCAAGACTTCTACATCTGTACAGCACCGATGATAAAACATCTAGGTTAATGGTGAAAAGATTCTCCACGGTGAGGGACACCCAAAGAGGTTCACAGAGTTACATTGAGAAGAGAAGAGGGAGGAGGGAGATAGAGGGGACCAGGAGGAGAAGAGGGGAAATCAAACGGGGAGTGAGAAATCTAGCCAGTAGTCAATTCCCTATTTGCTCTCCACAGCCTGGAACATCCAGAGAGGTTCACAGAGTTAAATAGAGAAGAGAAGGGGGAGGGAGGAGATAGAGGTGACCTGGGGGAGAAAAAGGAGAGTCAAAGGGGAGAGACCAATCATGCCAGTAATCACACTCCAAAGTAAAAATGGGTACTGAAGATTGGATTCTTAAAGGTACAAAACTGATAACAAATACCAAAAAGCAAAGATTAAAAATCTAGAGTAGAGGTTAAACTCTCCAAAATACAATATAAAAAAAAAACAAAACAAAGGCAAAAATATTATAAAAATATATATATGTGAAATTTGTTTTTAAAATAGGGTCTTTTTTTTCAAGGTTTTAAAAATGAAAATTAAAGGAGTAATAAAGAACTTAGAAATCAAAAAATTAAATTAAAAAAATGATAATAGTAAAGTATATCTAGGAATTTCTCTGGAGCTGTTGAGGGCAGTGTGGGGTTAGTTCAGTTTCATATAGTTCCTTGTTCCAGTTTATACTTCTTCTCAAGGTCTATAAGGCCCCTTCCAATGTAGTCACTGCTAACTACAGGGTTTTAATCTGTTGCACCTGTCACTTCCAAATCGGTTCCCTCTTCTTTATTTTGGCTTCCTCTGTTTGCAAGTCTCTTCAGGGTCTAATTTCCACCCTGACACAAGGCGGTGAAGGAGGTCATTTATTTAGGTTCAGTTGTGCTGAGGGGAGGGAGGAACACTGCAAACAAATATCACTGGCATGTGTGGGGAGTGCTTGCATCGTCAGGCCACACTGGGCTTGCCCCCACTCACAACGTGTGTGCTTTCCCTGTCTATACTGCTCAGGCTCCAAGTTGCTCTGCAGGGGAACTGTCTAAAGTGGGCCCTGGGTTGCGTGCACGTCCCAGGTCTACTCTGCTCAGGTTCAGGTCCTCACGTACTCCACAAAGGCACAGACTCAGTTGGGCCTGCATTTTGTGCCTTTCCCAGGTCCGAGCAGCTCCACTGACCAGCTTGGTGAGTGCACTCTCCCCAGGTGGGCAGTGTGTCTTATTATCTCCTGGTCCCAGCCCCTGGGTTTCCTGGGTGCTCTGCAAGAGTGCCGTCTCAGGTGTGCCGTGTGTCTCCTCTGGGGATCTGACCTCTGACTGTGACCCTCCTGGTGGGTGTCAACCATCCAGGATCCCAGGAAGGCTGTGTTAGCAACTGGGAGCCTGCTCACAGTTTGGTAGAGGGTGCTATGTCTGGAGTCGAGATCGCCCCTCGCCTTTCAGCTCTTGCTGTCGCCCGCCTGCCTCTCTGCCTCTGGCGGGGGGAGGGGCCAGTGTGCAGCCGGGTTAGCTCCCTAAGATTGTCCTCAGGGCATGCAGGCTCTGTCCTTATCCTAAGCATGTAGCCTGCACGTCCCTGTTCAGCCCCTGCTCGCTGCTGGTGGACATGAGCATCTGAGCTTCTTCTCCACTGTGAGTTGCAATTAGGCGTGTAATCTGTGGGTCCCCCCCTCCTTATATTACCCTCTGAGATTTCAAAACTCCCCACAGACCCACTGGTGAGAGGGTTTCCTGGTGTTTGGAAACTTCTCCTCCCTCACGACTCCCTCCCCAGGACGGGTCTCTGTCCCTAACTCTTTTGTCTCTCTTTTTATCTTTTATCTTTTGTCCTACCTCCTTTTGAAGAGAATGGGCTGCCTTTCTGGGTGCCTGGTGTCCTCTGCTAGCATTCAGAAGTTGTTTTGTGGAATTTGTTCAGCGTTCAAGTGATCTTCAATGCATTTGTGGGGGAGAAAGTGGTCTCCCCATCCTATTCCTTTGCCATCTTAGGACCGCCCCCAGGAGATGCACATCTTACCAGCAGACAGGTGGTGGCAGTGGGGATGGGCTGGTGCTGCCGCATCCCTCTCAACTCAACAAGGGTGGCACCACAGGCACTTTGGGGACCCGCAGGGGACTCAGAACTGAGAAAGCACCCAGGGATGCGCAGAGTTAGCTGCTGAAGCCCCAAATGTAATTTTTAATTATCCATAATTTACTG
Source organism: Bos indicus x Bos taurus (assembly GCF_003369695.1). Lineage (NCBI taxonomy): Eukaryota > Metazoa > Chordata > Mammalia > Artiodactyla > Bovidae > Bos > Bos indicus x Bos taurus. Next base: position 92,500,181 of record NC_040105.1, on the reverse strand, counting down.
ATGAATTATTGTATCTAAAAATAGGGGCATGAATGCTCCTTCTGTAGATAGAGTGTAAAATCTCAATTTGTGGGAATTTGGAATGGCAATCAAATAACAGCAACCATTCAGCAATAAATTACTATTTATAAAAATTATATATACAATTACTTACTTGAAATGGTTTGGGATTTAACTCAAATGTTTCTACAAATACATATCAGTCACATACTATTCCAGGACAGTTTTACCTGAGTTTAATGACACCCCTCCCTTTTTCTGTCACCTGAACCCAGTGGTATTTTGAGCTACCTAAAAAGGTGTCATAAGATTCTAATAAGAATGCTCAAAGGGATTTTAACTATATTCAGATTTTCCTTTTTTAAAGCAACAGCTTTAGTGAGATGCAACTCATATATGTGTTTCTCATTTTAATAACTCTATGCTATGTGGCCCATTGAGGAGAGGCAGTGAATGTCACAAAATCAAAATTAGAGGCATAGGGGATACTGCTTAAAAAAAGAAGGCAAAAACAATGTTGTGACTGCTTTGTTTATGGTTGTTATTTTAATTTTTGTCTTTCTCTCTTTCTCTGTGTCTCTGTCTCTCTTACACACACACACACACACACACACACACAGAGAGAGAGAGTTTTGACAGTTTTATTATCTTCCCTTATTCTCCTATTCAAATTATGTTGATATGCCCTGGGGCCTGGTATCAGAGGATACCCTTTGTAAAATCTAACAAACGAGCGAAAGTACTAAAGAGAAGTGACTCCATGAGGGTGACTTTCTGGTTTTTTTTTTTTCCTTTTTTAGGATTTTATCTTCCTTTTAAGAAAACTCCCCACAAATCCCTGGATAAATGCCATAGGCTATAGATATTTAGCAAAAGTTCCCTGGGGAAAATGTATGAAATTTCTAATGTGTCAATAATGTTATATTTTGCAAAGTCTGTTAAACTTTCCAGGCTGAGAAAATCCAAGACAAATTGACAAATGAGATTTTATATATTGGTCTTCCAGATTCACCCACAAATAATGGTATGGTAGAAGATACCAAATAATTCATAATGACATAATCCTTTGCAATCAATGATTCAAATGTAAATGAACTCTTAAGAAGGAGAAAAATATAACCCATTACTCAGAGATCTATACCTTTGCTAAAATTCTACTTTATTTAGCTGGAAGTCCTCTTGTCCTTTTGTATTCTTGGCACAATTCTCCATTGGGTGTCTGACTCATCTCTAATCCTTAAAATAAATTATTCTGATTTTCAGCTAGAACTGTGGTTTACATATGTGCAGTGTTTGTGTATGAATGGTCCCTGCATGTGTGTCAGAGTTGGGAGAATGCTCATGCCTTTCATAGTCCAGGGACCTCAGATCTAAGCTATTGTCCCCATAAATCTACAGCTTTAGCCTTAAGGGAGTGTTCTGCTCTGGTTTCACACTTAGTGAAGTGTTTGATTCATCACTTTGCATCTCTCTATCTGTACCACTCTCCTCCATCCCCTCCTTTGTCTTGGATAGCTCATTTTATGTTTTAAGTTCTGGGTCATGGGTACATTTTCTCCCCCTAACAGGAGCTGGCCTTAAAGATTCCATTTTAAAAATACTTTCAAAATTGAAGTAAGCACTTTTCTCCCTCTCTCATCTCTATCTTCATTTCTAGAGTTATCCAATTAGACAATATCAAACATGTGCTGCACCCTTTCCCTTAATGCATATATACAGCTAGATCAATGGGAAGATAGTCCCTCCAGAAATGCCTGGGGCAAAATAGAAGGACATTTGCAGAAGAGAGGCTCGGAGAGATCATTTAATCCAGGCCCCTGCCTTCAGGCTGCTGCCAAATTATTTAGGTCTCGGGATTATTGCAGCTCCCCTTGAAGATCTACATAGTTTCCATCCAGGTGTTTCATTCTAGTCTGTTTCACTAGAATACCCCAAAACCATCTTCCTTATATCCCATTGAACCACTTTTTTGTTTTTATTTTTTTTATTTTTTAACTTTACAATATTGTATTGGTTTTGCCATATATCAAAATGAATCCACCACAGGTATACATGTTCCAGGTCCTTGTTTATTCTTCTATATAGGTAGAAATCAAAGGTTTAAAAATCCCCTCTAAAAAATATTTCTTATACACACAGACACTATTTTGGTCACCCTTCAAGGCACAACTTCTTAGGCTATGTGGGTTTTCAGATGTCCTTAATGTGTTGTGTTCTAGGTTTCTCAAACCTCTTCGAAAACTTATCAAGAGGTTCTCTGAGGTAAGAAGAGAAAGGCAGTCAATACTGAAAAAAAGGAAAAGTTAATAAAGAAGGAGAGCATACAGCTTAGGAAGGCATATACTTTTCCAACACTACCATTCCACAGTTCATCAGAATTGAAAACCTAGAAATCAACCCCTTCTCCTTCTCCTTCATGCGGCATATAGTTACCAAGTCTCACCATTTCTGTGCCTGTCTCCAAAACCAAGCCCTTGATCCCTCTTTCACCATCCCTTGCTAATTCACCCCACCCTACCCCCCAACACATAAACAAGCCCTGTGTACTACTCAAGGTCTACCCTTCAGCAGTTTGAATGAGCATCATTGTAACAGCTCTTAACCAGTCTATTTTCAGTTTGCCATCTAATTCATCTTCTAGACAATACCACAAAATTATATTTCTAAAATGTCAATTTGAACATTATTTCTTCTGCTCTAAATCATTGGATGGTCACTATTACCTAAGAATGAAGTCTATTTTTTAAAATCTAATCATAGGAGGCTCTATATGAGTTTAGTCTAGCTTACCTGTTTGGCTTCAATAAACTAACATTTCTCCATTCATACCATATACCCCTCCACTGTATTGGGTAATTGTTTTTCCTTAAACAGGCTACCTACTTTTATGCCTTTGTGCCTTTTTACTTGTTGTTCTTCTCTGTCTAGAATATTATTTTTGTCATGCCCCTGATTTAACGTGCTTAAACATGATCATCTCTGTGGAACAGTCTCCAATCTCCCAGGCATAGTTTTTCATATGTCTCTTTTTAACTCTTAACTCATAATTTTTCAACAATTTCTTTATATCTATAACTCTGTTACTATATTGAGAGGGACTCTATCTTATTCACTTTGTATTTTCTTTTTTATTTCAATGCCTAGTACAGTGTCTACTGTAGACTTAGTTCTCTGAAGACTTTTTAGGATGGGTGAATGGATGAAAATATTTGAGGATGAAGAGAGGGAGCTGTGATAAACAGATGGTCAAACTGGAGGACATCCCATAGTGGTTATCTATACCTTTGTTTGGAAGGCTGGCTTATGTCAGTTTGAGAAATAGGGAACTTGAGTTTTTGAAGTTGGGTCCCCTGGATGAGTAGCTAGGTAGCCAAAGGCAGAAACTCAAAGGTATTTAAAAGCTGTGGCTAAGAATCACAATAAGAGAGACGGCTATATGCAGGCACCCATTTCTGGGGCCCTTCTTCCTGTCCCACTACTTCCAAGCGACCTGCTCTCTGGAGCTTCATACTAGACTTAGATGCCAGACTCTTCCTAGGTTGCTGACATTAAGAATATACCTGTTCCAGTTGTTGGAGTTGGCAGTGGTTTTATTTCTCTGAGGAAAATTCTATAAACAAAGTAATTTGTTTTGTTTTCCTCCCATCTAGCTTCCATCCATACCAGATTCCCCCCATCCCCCACCATTCCCACATGATGCACTACAAGCCAAGTTAGGATGGCAGCTCTCATTCTGAAGCTGACATGACACTCTGAAGATCTTCACCAGCCAAATTACTCTCCATAGATTGCTTAATTTCTGGAACATGTTCCATAATCACATTTTTCTCCTGACTACACTTCATCGTCTCCTTTTCCTTATCTCTTTGCTCCATTTCCTTTCCTTTGCTGACAGCAGGTGGCCAGTGGTATCTTGGAAAGAGAACCTGGCAGCAATTCAACCCAAAGCAACAGAAACTGTGATTCAGTTAGCTATTATTTGCCAAGTATAGACTCTGATGGGAGATCGAGATTTTTCTTACTGACTGCATAGGTGGCCAGGACTGAGGATAGAGGTGTAATGTGGGAAAGTGGTACAGAGACAAGCAATAACCAGATTTGCAACCATTGTCAGTCCATCAAAAGCCAACTTGATTTTTCCATACTGTTTATAAAATGAGATTAAAATTCCCGGAAAATGTCGCCTCAGAATATTCATGGTTAAACTGGCACTACATCCATTTTACAGATGGTCACTGGTGAGAGGAGATGTTACTGAAGTCCCTCATAGTAAAATTGAAAAATACACACCAGAATAGAATTCTTTGGTGTCTTCACCCTCAGGTCCTATGTACTTGCTGAAATCTCCTTGAAATCAACTTCATTCAAAATTTATTTATATTAAATTTTCAATTCTAGTTCCATCTTCAACAAAAATTAAGTTATAAGCCCATTGTCTGGCTCTGTAGAGGCAGAGGTGAATTTCAATGGATTCTCAGTTACCTGGGTATATTCTCAAATGAACTACAGTTTCATTTTAAAATACCAATTTTCTCAACACCTAATGAATTCACAAACATCTAGTTCTCAAGAATGTGTAATGAACCCTAGAAAGTTTTTAGGAAGCAATAGCCACTGGCATAGCATTTTACAGCTGAAAAAAAAATGGAGTTAAGAGTTACTTGAAGAATACAAATGATAGAACCTAGTTTCCCACACCGGGCCTCCTTCAGCTTCCCTTTTTGGGGAGCCAGCTAAGTCTCCATTAAAGATAGAACAGGTAAGTCTCCTTGCTGTTTTATTTGTTTGTCTAATATTCATCAAAAATCAAAGCTTTTGACTGTGTGTGGGCAAAGAAAGGGAGGGAAAAGAAAGGCAAGGTGAGGCGGAGCAGGCATGGGGTCAGAAGTAGTCTTGCTGCTTGTCCAGAATAATGAATGGGTGAGTCAGCCCCATGCCACAAGTGATCTGACCACATCCTGGCTTCTCCACACCACACAAAGACTATGACACAAGACAGGCAGTGCTCCACTTGGCTTTCTTCGCTAACACTTCACATCAGCCTATTATTCTGACATTCCCACAGTGTTACTACCGTACTATTAGAAAGGGAAAATTGGCAGGCAATGCATATCTAAAGTTATTTCATTAAAGCTGACAGCTTTAAAATGTGCTTCTGAAGGGGACAAGGATAGATTTCAAACAACTACGTGCTAGTCCTCAAATAAGCAATGGGTCTTGGATTTTTCTTCACGGCTTTACCAAGTTTACACACCACGTTTTTCTGGAGCACCTGATTCAAAGACAGTAACAGTTATAGACAATGATGCACTGCCCAAGGGTTATTTGACATCTAAACACCAGGTCTAGGTGAGAAACTAGACATGTCAATTTTTAAAATCCCCAAATCATAGAAACTCTCAAGAATCCACCTAACTTGGTATGAGAGGAGAAGTTGAAGATAAAGATGTCATTACAAGTTCCTTAAGCCACTGTCAACTCTGGCCTTCCAAACCTATTAAGTCATTATTTTGCTGTCTCTTTTTCACTTTCTCATTCATTATGTATTTCACTCTATTTCTTTGACTTAATTTTCTCTCAGGAGACAGCATGGTATATTAGAAACAGCATGGACTTTGGTAACAGACTAACCCAAATTTTAGAATCTTGTTCCTTTGTGGCTGTGAGACCTTGGGCAATTTGCTTACCCACTCTGTACTGCTATTTTGTCATCTGAAAAACAGGTATGCTTATAACTACCTCATGGGTTTGTTGGAATGATTAAATAATACTATGAGTGAAATAGAAAGCTCCTGAATATTAGTCACTTTATTTCCCCTTTTCTTTCCCTGCTTTCTCTATCAGGTATCATGCTTACTATGCTTCTTTTTGCATAGTCTTGTTACTACCTCACAGGATTAATGGGCCAGTGTGCACATTGCTCAGCCTTTACACAGAATCCAAAATGCCAAGTATGACAGTGATTCCAAGCATGGGATTGGTGTCACATTGCTTCAGTTCAAACCCTAGCTCTGTTACTAGCTGTGTTTCCTTGGGCAAATTATTTAACTTCTTCCAGGCTCAATTTCTGTATTTGTAAAACAAGAGTAATACTCCTACCCCATAGGATTTCAGTGAATATGTAATGGGTTAACTCATATCTCAGGCCATAATAGATGTTCAATAAATGTGCATTGTTAAAAATCCATTGTTAAAAAAAAAGTCAACTGCTATCTTCTCAGAGAGGCTTTCCTTGACAATGTATTAAAAATTGTAGCCATTACTCTTATTCCCTTTTATCTCACCCTGTTTCATTTTTATTCTCAACAATTATAAACCTCTGACTAGATACATATTTATCTGTATATTTGTTCCTGTTTTTCTTGTTCCCTATCTACCATTAGAACATTATGTCCATGAAAGCAAGCTCTTTCTTTTCTTTAATCCCCAACACCTAGAAGAGTACTTGGAACTTAGTTGGTACTAAATAAACATCCACTCACTGGATGAATGTATTCTACTTGAGGCATTCCAATAAGAGGAGAAGCTCAGCTCTTTCAGGATAAGGGGTCATAACCTGAGTGTCGGAGAAGGCAATGGTGCCCCACTCCAGTACTCTTGTCTGGAAAATCCCATGGACGGAGGAGCCTGGTAGGCTGCAGTCCATGGGGTCGCGAAGAGTTGGACACGACTGAGCGACTTCACTTTCACTTTTCACATTCATGCGTTGGAGAAGGAAATGGCAACCCACTCTAGTGTTCTTGCCTGGAGAATCCCAGGGACGGGGGAGCCTGGTGGGCTGCCGTCTATGGGGTTGCGCAGAGTCGGACACGACTGAAGCGACTTAGCAACCTGAGTGTGGGAGCCTTGCTATTCTATTGATCCTCCTCCTAGGAAGACCATCCTGAAAGCCGAGCTAAATCCTCTGGGTGACTGCAACACTTGATTACTTAAGTGAAGACATAAACTCCTGCTTACATGGCAGCCTGGCTATGAGGCCTGTAATTAAGTTCACTAAGACATCTTGTATTTTATATGACTTTTCAAAAAATATTCTGCTTCCTTTAAATTTTCTTCCCAGGTCATAAAAATTGGGGGGGGGGGGTTACCTTAATAGAGTAATCCTGGATCCCAAATCCTGCCTTTTCCTTTTTAGTAGTATAGTACGAAAACATATATGACGGGTCAGTGAGAGTCAGAGCAAGTCTCTACACAGTGGGAGTGAGTAGCAAGGGAGGTTCAAGCCAAGTGGTTCCAGCCAAATGCCTCCAGCCACCTGCATTGCCCAAGTCTACTTGTAAATCACAGGAACATTGAAATGCTAATCTTCACTGTCAGCTTGGTTTCTACTTTAACCCTGAGATCTTCTGTTGATGTTATACCTGGCTAGGTGTAGTCTATTTCGTATTCATGACTCTTTTCCCTCTTCTGATGTGAATTTCTGCATTGTCCCCAAAGCTCGCCTTCTGCTTATTTCCACATAACACTATTATTTTTAAGAAATAAATTGTAGCAAATGTCAGGAGAGAAAAGGGGATTAGGCATTAGCTCAGGGAGATGCCTAAGCCATTGTGCAGTGGCAAAGTGAAGCAGAGGCACTCTACCAAATTGTGAGAGGAAATAGCTTTGAGCCTTAGCATTACTCATATATGCTTTAGATGCATGACCTTCAAGTGGCAGTAATGAATATCACTTTTCCTGTTGATAAATATTGATTACTCTGTGCTAGTGGGAATCTGAAGTCCATTTGGATTTGATAACTACCAGCTGTGACTTATTAAGAGGCTACATGCCCCTCAGCATGCTTGGCTGCTTGGGTAACTCCTGTTTTTACCCACCTACAAATTTTAGATTAGGGCTTTCAAAGCAAATATGGATCAAAGAAGATTTCTGCCAGCACTTCTTCACTTTAGACCTGACTCCAAAGGTAGAGCTGAATTTTAATGGTTTGTGAAGGTGAGTCGTGTACACTGCTATTTACTTGTCCACATCTTTATTAACTGTCAGCAACCATATCTCAGGGAGCATATGCTATAAGGGTGTCACATCTGAGTACTGTAATACCCCATTCTAAGGGTCCATGCTGTGGGTCATTTTAGAGGTAAAACATTCTTCTGCTGACATTCTTCTGGAGAATAATATCTCTTTGTAGGTTTAAGACACCTGGTTTGGGGTTGATGGCTTCTTGGACTCAAGTAAATTATGATGAACTAAATTCCATAATGTCAGAGATCAGCTGTGAAAATAAAAAGCACCCTACTTAGCATAAGTCTGAAAATAAATAAAACTTTGGGGCCCCAAGATTGTGTACACTAATGAAAACTGGGCCGTTTGCCTCTAGACTCTATTTTTCATTTCTATTTCTATTTCTCTTGTTTGATTTCATGGAGGATAAGTTTATTGTAGGGTCTTTGCTCTATTTTCTTTTGGCGGTGGTGGATGTTTTATGATCACAACAGAAGATGATAAGAGAAGGCAAAAGAAAGAATGGGAAAATGCCCATATACAAGAGAGAGGGACAAAATAGCATCTTTTTTTTTTTTTTTACAGGACATCAAAAAACATTTGGAAAAGTGAAGGCGTTTCTCTTTATAGAGTAGGATGGAGAATGCAATGTCAGAGATTTGATTTTCAGGCAGTGTTCCTCATCAAATGTGTGATCCTCATAAAGTACTATGAACCCAGGAAGGTTTATCTTCATACTGACAGTGTGACTGTCTTTCACCTTTTTCCTGCCCTCTGGAATTCATACTCCATCTTCCCTCTCTGGGCTTGACTTGGTCCTGATCTTTTCGTGTCAAAACCTGCTAATCTCCTTCATTTTCACTCAGCTGTAGATGACTGATAACAGTGTGATATGTTCCCTCTTCTAGGAAGATCACTGTGTAAAGATTAAAGAACTAAAGTGAAAAGAGACTTCTCTAGGATAAAGTCCAGGTATCCATCCAAAAGTTGAGCAAAGTCAGATGCATGTGTGGACCACATGTGGATATCAGTATCCTCCTTATTACTTTGAAATCCTACCAAGGAGTATACTTTAAATTGCCCTTGCTCAGAAAAAGTCTTCATTCAGACTCCCGAGGAGATTTCTTTCTTTAAACATGTGGTAGAGATTGAAATTTATGTCCACTGCTGGAGTTCAGGCAAGTTAAGGGCTAAAGGAAGACAGAAGGTTTTGTACATTTTTTTTTTTTTTTTTTGCCTAGGTTACTGAGGAAATAAAGGGAAATGGAGAGGCCATATGCTGTCTGGTGTCCCACTTGGTCTGAAGGATTGCTACCTGAGACCCATGGAAAATAAGAGTTAAGACTGAATCCAAATGAATTATTTTTACAATAGTAACAGGGAAAGATAATGTAATAAGCAATATTGCTTCAGTGCCCAAGTGAAAAAATGCTATAGATTGGGGGCAGAGTAACACTTTTCCCCTCTTATCCAGAGTGGCATTAACACAGTGAGATCTGAAAAGACCGTGTTATCTTGGTTCTTCACAAGATTTGCTACTTTGAAGAACACAAAAAGAGATTATCCTAAGCAAGAAATCATTGTCCCACAAGATGGCATGGCAGCAGTGACAGCAGTAAAGTGACATTTTCAGTGTTCTCTTGGGGAACCGATATTGACAAAGACCTGAAATGGATGAATATGAAAATATTGCTCATCAGCACAGGTGAGAAACTGTATAACTGTATACATAGATTCTCCTGTATAACTCGGTGACACTTTGGAGGAGAGACTCAAGGGGTCCTGAAATATGCAAGTGGAAACAATAAGACAGCGATATTCATACAGATATTACAGTTCATGTGACCTCATTTGTAACCATTGGTTGGAGATGTCTGAGGTATTCACACTGTATAAACAAGGATGGCTTTACTAAATCAGAACTTACCAGGTACACATCTGAGTTTTCTTTCTTTTCTTTTAAGCAATGACTATGGCTTTCTGCTTAAGAATCTACAATCTTTAAACAAATCTCCTTTTTGGATAAAAGCACACATCTATGTCAGAGCTATCCTGGTGGAAAAGTGTAAAGCTAACTTGCCCTCATAAGAATCAAATTCACAGCCTTGACCTCATTAGTATGTTCTAACCATCTGTGTTAACTGGCTGTGATCCTGGGAAACATTTTCCTTCTGAATTCTCAAAACTCAATAGTCTCAGTAACATGATAAAGATAAGTTGAGTTATGAGTAAAAATTAGAAGACTCTCTGAATCAATGGCCTTAGGCTTAGAAGAGGTAATGTAAAATAAAGATAAACGTCTGCTTTGGGCAGGGTTTAAAAACTGCGCCAAGAGATAGAGTGGAACCTATATCCAGGGAATGTAAAAATGTAAAGAAACTTGGGGTAAACAGATTTAATTAAAACAGAGACTTCCTAAATCCATTTTCTGTGATTATTTGTTATTATTCTTAGGAGCTGATTAGGCAGTAGCAGATGTCATGAATACACAAATCTTATTACACATGTAAAATGTGTCTAGTACATAGAAGACCATGATTAGACAATTTCTGCAAGATACTGCTAACTACTTCCTATTTAATTTAAAAGGAAAATTGGCTTTAGATTTCTGAAAGTACGTAAAATTTGAGTCAAACCTTGAATCACTTTCTGGGAAATTATTAAACCAAATTGAAGTTGTCCTTTTTATTCAGATAGATAAATATTCATTTAATATAAATATGTGCACAGCATTTAGGATAGGAAAACAATTATTTAACAAAGCTGATCTTTGCCCTAAAGAATAAAGAAGGCTAAAAACTGAGAGTGGAGTAGAGGCCATTATTCTGTTCTAGCGAGTCCCGATGTTGCTTTACTTAGAAAACATTCTGAAATGAAGGTGCTATGGAAAGAAAATTGTGAGATATGTCTTTTCTATGTGGTACTTTCCATTTATGGCTAATACCTGAGTCCCTGTGTGGTGTTTACTATGGGCCAGGCATAGTAACTGCCTTGCATGTGTTTCGGTCGCTACCACAACTCTATGAGACAGGTATTACCATATTCCCATTTTATAGTAAAAGAAATGGAGATTAAAAAAAAAAATGTGACAAAACTTGCCCAAGATCAGGACCATCAAGGTGCTGGAAGTATTTGGACTGTGAATCCTTAAGTATTCAGAATTATTTTACCACCTTGAATAAGCATATACCTTTAATGGGCTTCCCAGGTGGCTCAGTGGTAAAGAATCCCCCTGCCAATGCAGGAGCCACAAGAGATGTAGTTCAATCCCTGGGTTGGGAAGATCCCCTGGAGTAGGAAATGGCAACCCACTCCAGTATTCTTGCCTGGAAAATTCCATGGACAAAGGAGCCTGGTGGGCTACAGTCTACAGGGCTGCAAAGAATCGGACACGACTGAGTAACTGAGCACACATACCTTTAATAAGAAAACATATTAAGCAAAAGAGAAAACATTCCAGAGTCACAGTATGCATGCTTCCTTAACTTCTGAAATAAGTAAATAAATATATATGATGCAGATTATTAGCAAGACAACAGTTTCATAGAGTGCATAGCAATTTCCTATGAAAGTATAACACATACTTTTCCAGGGTTGTGAGCTGTTCAAAACTATGTTAATTTCCAACTAGAATTGTTGTTGTTGTTGCAGAGTTGGTGGGAGGGCTACTGTTCATAATACAGCATTTAAATACTCCTTCTTTAAGCTTCAATGACAGGAAACAGGAAATTGTGTCAATGTTTGTACTTGTGCTTGAGGATGGAATTAGGAAGGGAAAGAGGTAGCCCGAAAACTGAAAAAGAACAGTATAATTTGTTGACCAAATTAAATGGTATTCACAAGACATATTTTTGAATTAATGAAGACATAAGCATCAAGAGCTTGTCTCTGTTCCTTGTAAAGCTGCTAACATTTGTATTTACTCAAAAATATATAGACTTCTGGTATTTCTTTCAGGATCTGGCAGAATATAATATCTGTGTCAGAAAATATTATTTCTTTTAGGATCTCCAAAAAGAAAGGAAAGAGTTGCTGGCTAGGATTACATTGTATTATTCCACTGTCTCTCTTTATTTCATTTAATAGGCTTTAGGGCAATGGTCTCTCAGCTCTTTGTAAATACGGCAGCTCAACACTAACAGCAATGATAGGGAAGAGGAGGAGTTAGAACATCTGCAGGACTGCTTTCTAAATCTTCTGTAAGCCACAGCACCCAGTATGATATAATTCCTTTTTCTAAACTGCTACAAAAAGGCTTTCAACTTCAAACAACCAGATAATAAACAAGCATGTCCCTATGTGAGAGATCAAAAGGAAATGTTATATAACCCTATGTTTTGTAGCAATTTGGCAGAAAGACTGTATGAGGCAGACCACTATCTTATGTATTTCCCTGATTCTCAAAAGAGTGATTTAGTAGTAAAGAGAGATTTTTGCTGTCTCATATTTCCTAATTACCTAATTTATTTTCCATATTCATTTCCATAGTATTTTCTTAGCAAATTAATTATTTCAGATTTTATTTTGATGGTTAAAAAGAACTGAGCAAATCTTTCATTAAACATTAATAACATGTGGTAAGCAAAGTAAAAACTAATGACTGAACCTTTTCTAAGAAATGCTCATTTCAAGGCCAATCACATATATGTCCTCAAATTTAAACAACATTAGAGATTATTAATGAAAATTTTTGCATGTATCATAGTTTTATCAATAGAGATTACTATGCAAATAATGAAATCAGAGGTTTAATGTGATGTAGTAATTCATATGCAATTTGGATGGAATGATGATACTAGGAGTGGGATGATGGTGTTGGGGATGCTGTGATAGAGCTGAAGACAAGTTGCATTATTTTCATAAAAAATCTCAGGAGAAAAAAGCAGTTTGGTATAAGACTCAGGAAGAGATGGAGTTTTATATTCTAATCCCATTTCTTGATTCCTGGATGATATTGAATAAATGTCTCATCTCTTGGCTCTCAGTTTCCCTGCTGGGGGTGGGGGATCAAGTGCTGGTACTATCCAGTAATTGTATCTAAGTCATTATTTAAAATATTAAAAAAAATACCTTCACAAACATGCAGCAAATTCTAACAAAGAATTTCAGGTAGCCCAATGGAAAAGGTACATGAACAAAGCTTCTAGTAATGTCTCCCTAAGACATGTCAAATTTGACAATGTAAACACAACAGTCATTAATTTCATTTGCTTTTTTCTGCAAAGCACAATACTAGATCGTGGTGGGGTGAATGGTGGATAATGTCTCTGGTTTAAAGAAGAACAAACTAAAAGACGAATATAATCTTGACCTGTTTGCTCACTTCTTGGCAAAGGCCTCTGAAGTCCAAATTATTTTACTGATCACTGACTACTACAATACACAATGGAAATGAGAGATGAATAAATAACACCTGCATTTTAAGTTCACAAAGGTCTAAGGCTTGCTCTTTAAAATAGGATTAAAGGTTTTATTTTCTCCATCTGTAACTCTCAAAACAAAAGAACAACTCTCAAATGTTTCAGACAAAAGAACAACTCTCAAATGTTTAGGTACTGAATGAGGACAACTGACTCTATCTCTAATTTGAAGCTCTACTCTCAAAAGCTTTTCTCCAAAGCCAAAGCTTCAATATAGCCTCATAATGTGGTGTGGGTATCTTTGGACAGGGGAAGAAGTATGTAAAAACAAGATACTATAAGACACTAAAAGCTCATCGATATTTCAACTAATAAGAAACTATTACTTTCTGAAATGGGCTTCCCGGGTAGCTCAAGTTGTAAATAATCTGCCTACAATGCAAGAGACCTGAGTTCAATCCCTGGATCGGGAAGGAAGATCCCCTGGAGAAGGGCATCACAACCCACTCCAGTATTCTTTCCTGGAGAATCCAATGCACAGAGGAGCCTGGCAGGCTACAGTCCATGGGGTCGCAAAGAGTCAGACAGGACTGAGTGATTAACACTTTCAGTTCACTTCGTTGTCTGAAATAACCTTCAATCAAACTGTGACTATCAAGAGACCAGATATTATGCTAAACCTGGAGGGAAGGCATCTCTGAAGTCTGACTGAGAGTTTTTAAAAGGACTCTTTGGGATTTATGATTTTGGCCCTGAAGGAATAACTGGTACTAGACTTACTCTCTCACCATACAAAACTAGGGAAGTGCACAAAAGATACAGAATAACTGTTTTCAAATATTGGATGATGGGCAACACAGGTCTCGGATATCCTGGCTTTCTGCCTAGGGGAATATTTTGAACAGCAGAGTAGGGCAAGTTAACTCAAGTAGAAGATGGTAGTCTTGCTAAGTTGAGGAAACAGAAATTGAAGTTTGGGGAGACTGAAGTGACTAGAATTTGCAAGGCAGAGTGCTGAAGAGGATGGGGTTACTTGGAAAAATAGCTCCACCAATCGCATGTGGTCCTCCTTCATCTTTGTCATGATATTAAGCTGCACATGCATAGGGTAAAACTCGGTAAGACTAATCAAAGAACAACTACCAGAGAGCTGTAAGTTGAACAATTCCAAAAACTCACACAGGGCTATGAAATATGTGTATCCTCATCTTACAGAGTAGAGAAATCTCACTGAAAGCCTAGGCTAATCAGTAGAGAATGTAAAAGGGGCTGGACTTAGTAAAATTTATACTTAACTAGGAAATATCAGTGAATAGAAACAGACTCCAAAATGATACAGTGATGGAATTATTATATAAGGGTTTTCAAACTTAATACAAATATGATTAAGAATTTAAAGGAAAATATAAATGTAATGAAAACAGAAATAAAAATATTTCACAAAGAACTAAATACAAATAGCTGTCAAAAGATTGAAAATTTAATAGCATTAAATTTTAAATAGAATTTAAAATAAATTTCAGATTCATTTTGATATATGGCAAAACCAATACAATATTGTAAAGTTAAATAAAATAAAATAAAAAAAATTTAAATAGAAAATTTAATAGGTGCGGTTAATAGAAAAGTAAACACTACAGAAGCAAAGAGAAATGAACTTTCAGATTAAGTAATATAAACTATCATAACTAAAGGATATTGAAGAAAAAAACTGAAAAAAAAAAAAACAAACAGATCATCAGTGACCTGTGAAACACTATCACAGTCTAATGTATGTGTAAATGTCTAGAAAGGGGATGGGCAGAAAAAACATGTGGGGCAACACTGCCTGAAAGTTCTCAAAATTAGATTAAAAATAGCAACCATGAATTTGAAGTCAGTGAATTGTATGTAGAATAAACACAAGGAATATTACATCAAGACATATTATCAAATTAGTGAAAATCAGCATTAATAAGAAAAAAAAACTAAGCAGCCAAAGGGATAAAAATGTTCCTTAACTTCAAAAGGTACCATCTTTATAGAACCTTTGGTTAAAATGTAAATACTTTCTCTCCTCAGCTTAACTTGAGATACAACTGACATATAAAATTGTGTAAGTTTAAGATGTACAACATATACATTGAATACACATATATACTGCAAATTGATTATAGTCAAAGCATAAGCTAACACCTCAATCAGATCATATAACTATCATTTCTTTCTTTTCTTTTTGGTGAGAACATTTAATATCTACTCTTTAAACAACTTTCAAGTATGTAATACAGTATTATTAAATATAACTTCTCTTTAGGAGAGAACACATTATACAATTCAAACTACTCTGTGGAGTAGGATTATGTTGGAATAGGGCATCTCTTGAAGGTTGTGGGCCTTTAGGCAATGGGGAATAGGTGAGATAAATGCAAATAAGCCCTGATGTGTGGAGCAACCCCAGATAATATGTTACTTCAAGAAGAAGTGAAAAGATATAGCAGACACATTTTATCAACTTTGAAATTTGAACTCAGGAGGATTGTGGCCTCAGACTAAAGATCCAGATTGAGGAACTCAGTGTTGAAGATGCAAGTTTTTCAAAATTATGAAAAGACTTGTAGCTGTATAGAATTAGATTTCTGCAATCAGTCCTGATTGAGTTAACCTATTTTTTTCTAGGTACTAAGTCTGAGATTTCTAAGTCTTGCCCCCAAGTGATCAGTGGCATCTTGGGTTGTTGTTCTTTGCTAAGTCATGTCTGACTCTCCTGCGACCCCATTGACTGTAGCTCACCAGGCTCCTCTGTCCATGGGATTTTCCAGGCAAGAATAATGGAGTGGGTTACTATTTCCTTCTCCAGGAACCGTGGGTAATAGAATATAAAACATATATTTGAGGTTGTTTCAATAGTGGAAGACTGAGAGAACAATAAAGTGTACACCTTTTTATATTTGACATGTTTTGTTTTAAAAACAAATTATTAAAATAATAGCATAACTGTTGGTTAACTAAACTCCTCATTTAAGTTATTATACAGAATAAGTTAGAAAACTTAAGAGATAGTTGTTACCTTAGGTTTATTATTTAAACACACAGTGATTATTAATTACCTTGACTGAATTGGGCCTTTCTTATATATGCTATTAGGAAAACATGTAAGTTTTAAAAATCCCTAGGTATTGGCTCAATGCACTAAGTCATCTGTAGTTGCAGAGTTAAAATTCCTTTTAGCAACATCTGTTTGCCTTTTGCTCCCACTCCAGTACTCTTGCCTGGCAAATCCCATGGACGGAGAAGCCTGGTAGGCTGCAGTCCATGGGGTCACTAGGAGTCGGACATGACCGAGCGACTTCCCTTTCACTTTCCACTTTCATGCATTGGAGAAGGAAATGGCAACCCACTCCAGTGTTCTTGCCTGGAGAATCCCAGGGACGGGGGAGCCTGGTGGGCTGCCGTCTATGGGCTCGCACAGAGTTGGACACGACTGATATGACTTAGCAGCAGCAGCAGTTTTCCTTTTGCTAGTCTTAGATGTCCTAGTGAGAGTTTCCTCTTGGTTTGCTTGCTGCACATTGCCTCCCTTAAGGTAGTCCATGTGGCCTGATACAGATGGTTCTCTGCTTCAAAACACAAGTCACTCATAATTTTCAAGGCCATGTTGTCCTATGATTATCTCTTTTTCCCTCAACCATTCCACTATGATTTATTTCTTCTCTAGGGAAGCTCAGATTGACATATCTTTTCCATACAACAGCTAAAGGTCACCTATTCACTAAGCTCTGTCATAGACATCTAGGAATATCTTCTAGGAAATTCTGGTTAAAACTTCTTCATAAAGAGTGAAGGCTATTTTTATTCCTATGAATTTTTCAGAAAACTATATACCAGATATCAAAACACTGTGATACATATTTGCATTTGATACATATGAAAATAAAACTGATTTGAGTACAAAGAATCCTTCATCCAATTTAAACTTAACAGAACAAAGTCTAAATTCAATAGTACTCCCAAAATGGTATGAACCCTAATTGAAAATTTCACAGACATTGAACAATTACAATAACATGCTGAAATTAAATATTATACACATGTATTAGTTAAAGTAATATTAGTTGCAGCAGCTTAAACCCAGAAATCGCAATTGCTCAGCATGATAAAAATTTCTAACATATTCAGAGACCCAGTCTCTGCCACCTTCAACACGTGGGTTCCAAAGTTACTTTGGGATCCAACATCTAGCCAGCAGATGGGGGAATTGAGGGAGAAGACAGAATTGCCTGGGAAGCAACGTGCCAGGCCTGGATGTAACTTACATCATTCCTGTTCACATGCCACTGGCCAGAAATCCAGTCCAATGGCCACATATAAGTTAAGGAAGGCCGTGAGTATATTTTAACTCTGCTCCAAGGAAGAAAGAGAAACAAATCCAATGAGTAATTACTTTATCTTTGCCACAAAGCACAATCTTTGGGGAAAAATGGAAGTGGAGTTAGTAACCAAGAAATCCTTGTCACAGGTTTAAGAATAGCACTTAAAATTTGTTGAGTACTTCTTATGAGCTAGGAACTATGTTAAGCATCAGATTTAAAGAAAAACTAGAATTTATCTACTATCATTCATTTATTCATGGTACAGTGAGAGAAAATACATGTAAACTGATTTTTTTTTTTTTTTTGCCATTCAGAGTGACAAATGTTATGGGAGAGGTAAATATAGAGAATCAAAAATCTTGTCTCTAAAGTGAATTTTCATTTTCCATTTACCACCCTTTAGCTCAGAGAAATGACATTTTCACTGCATATTAAGGGAGCATGAGCTGGGTAATTAGGAAGAAGAGAAGTCATAACTTTTATCACTTCCTTGCTGCATTGTGGACATTTTTATTTGCAGTCTAGAAGTTACATACACTTTATGGAGCTAAATTCTTGCTTATTTAACATTCACTAAACATTCTGCCTTATATGCCTTAGCAACATTTTTTAAGTGAATAGAAGGATAATTTTTAAAAGCTGTTGAGGCCTGCTTTTCTGCAGATTTGCTGTTTTGTGGGACATGAAGGCAGTTGGAGGTAGGGAGGTGTTTCACAGAAATGTCCAGAGATGAAAGAGAAAGAATTTCATGAATATAATAAAATTACTCTTATCAAGAATGGGATGTATGAGGTTCTTAAGTCAAAGGCCTCTTTTATTTCCTCATAAAGTAAAAAGCCATCTGTGAAGACTGGGTACCAATGTTTTTTTCTTTGGAAAATGCCTTGGTTCTGAGTGATTTTTTTGGGGGGTGGGGCAAGTGCCTTGATTCTCTTTCATTCCATTTGCATAAGTGATGCTGTTAGAATACTGCTAATGCTAAGCATGTTCAGAGACATAATGGGATTCTGAGATTTTGAGAGAAATGCTCTTTAAGGTAACTTCTCCATTTCTCTTTAAAACTAGAGTGGGTCTGTGGAAAGAAAATTAGGTTAGCTGTCAGAAGAAAAAAAACTGTAGTCCCATTCTACCACTACTCACTACAAGAACCTGGATAAGCTTGCCACTCCATTTCACCTTGCTTCACTTCACATTCTGTAAGTATAAAGGATGATGAATAATGCTAGTTGTATGTGTGCGTGTGTGTGTATGTGTGTGTGTACGAAGGTATAGCATGAGGGTTTTCTAAAATGTAAAAGCTACTTTGTTCTTCTGCATAAAATGGATTACAAAAGTGATATAATTTTAATATACAGAATACAGCTAAGCCAAATAAAAATTATCTGTAATCCCACTATGCAGAGATAACCATTTTTTATGGACTAAAGTCCTAAACTTTCCATCCTTTGGTAAACGATACTTCTCAGAATCTTTGACACTCTTAGTATGTCCTGAGACCATACCCTGTATTAAAAAGTTCTTTTATTTGTATATCTGAAGCACATCTCATTTTCAGAAAGAGTGTACAAGCAACCAGGGGAATATTTTTCCCATTATCAGTGTAAGAGGCATCATTATTATCATTATTTTCTGTTTGAAAGACTCTGTGAGCTTGCAACAAAAAGAAAGGGAACATGCTGATGACTTCATGGTAAGGAACAGGGATTTTATAGATAAGTCTGTAAATAATACTAAAGCTAGTGAAATGACCTGGATGGGGCAGAAAGATTTATTTCATAGTTTATCTGAACACTCTTGGGAGACAGACAATAGAATATAGCCTCTGTGTTCAATTCCATCCCTTTTTATTGAGTCAGGAGATGTTTAAAGAAATTTATAGAGCTCTTTGAAAGTCAGCATTTTTAATAAGTAGCACTGAGAAAAGATTATACTGAGGGAGATCCAAGTGACAATACAGAACATGAGACATGACGGAATTTATAATGGCTAAGCTAACTGAGGTGGAGGACACACTGGGAGGTGGCCCCCATTGAATAATCTGCTCATCTTTCTGTCTATTGTCCATTCCCCTGCCTCTCTCTCTTTATCAATCACAACTTCAAACTTCTCAGATCCTATCTTCTGGAACTGAGCTGCTATGTAAAAGCTGTTAATTTGTATGCCAGTGCCATTTTGAGACCCAGAAATCATTCCTGATACAGTATCAGTTCAGTTCAGTTCAGTCGCTCAGTCATGTTCTACTCTTCATGACCCCATGAATCGCAGCACGCCAGGCCTCCCTGTCCATCACCAGCTCCCAGAGTTCACTCAAACTCATGTCCATTGAGTCAGTGATGCCATCCAGCCATCTCATCCTCTGTCGTCCCCTTCTCCTCCTGCCCCCAATCCCTCCCAGCATCAGAGTCTTTTCCAATGAGTCAACTCTTTCATGAGGTGGCCAAAGTACTGGAGTTTCAGCTTTAGCATCATTCCTTCCAAAGAGAACCCAGGACTGATCTCCTTTAGAATGGACTGGTTGGATCTCCTTGCAGTCCAAGGGACTCTCAAGAGTCTTCTCCAACACCACAGTTCAAAAGCATCAATTCTTCAGCGCTCAGCTTTCTTCACAGTCCAATTCTCATATCCATACATGTCCACTGGAAAAACCATAGCCTTGACTAGATGGACCTTTGTTGGCAAAGTAATGTCTCTGCTTTTGAATATGCTAATTAGGTTGGTCACAACTTTCCTTCCAAGGAGTAAGTGTCTTTTAATTTCATGGCTGCAGTCACCATCTGCAGTGATTTAGGAGCCCAGAAAAATAAAGTCTGACACTGTTTCCACTATTTCCCCTTCTATTTCCCATGAAGTTATGGGACCAGATGCCATGATCTTAGTTTTCTGAATGTTGAGCTTTAAGCCAACTTTTTCACTCTCCTCTTTCACTTTCAAGAGCTTTTTAGTTCCTCTTCACTTTCTGCCATAAGGGTGGTGTCATCTGCATATCTGAGGTTATTAATATTTTTCCCACCAATCTTGCTTCCAGCTTGTGCTTCTTCCAGCCCAGTGTTTCTCATGATGTACTCTGCATATAAGTTAAATAAGCAGGGTGACAATATACAGCCTTGACGTACTCCTTTTCCTATTTGGAACCAGTCTGTTGTTCCATGTCCAGTTCAGTATATATTATATATCAGAATAAATCCAATCAAATCTCATAGACTTTTGAACCTAGAAGCAGACCAGATTTTTTCTGAGCATACAGAAAGCAACAGAAAACAAAGAAATGAAAAATGGAGACTATGAAGGAAGATTTAATAAAGAAGGTGGCCAGAATACCTAGACAATTACCTGGATTTACGAGACTGGATTCTAAGTCCAGATTCACAAGTAGACATGAGCTATAGGAGTTAAAAGATGTTACAAGTTGGGTTCTCTGGAAAGTGATACTGAGATGGAATTTACTAGGGCATGCTGGGTGTTTATTAGGGTTCAACACCTAATGAAGAGACGGGATAGGGAGCAGGATCATACAGATCAAGAAAAACTGCCATGCTGACCAACCGCAGGGAACTCTGGAGGGTATGGCTTCCTAGATGTCTCACATTGGTCTTGGAGGCTGGGCCTCCAAGCTGTAATTCCCACTGTATTCCCACTGTAATGTACCATTGGCTAAAAAGTGTATGCCTATAGGAAAATCTGCTCTTTGTTGCCAAGACAAACCCTAAAGCCAGTGGCAGGATGAGACTGTTCGCTTACAGGTCTCCCATAGATGGACCAACAAGTCCTTCCTTTAAGGGCGGTCTGGGAAGCACATATCTGTGTCCACCACAAAAAGGGAGTGAGATGAAGAAGAGTTAGGTGAGATGAAGCTTAAGGTTTTCTTATAGCCCTTACGATCAATTATTTTAAGAATAATAACATATATAACAATAGACTTGGGTCATTTAAAAAATTAATTCCTGCTGTCAAGAGAAAAGTATAACCACTATATTACAGAGAAAGAGTTTTCAATCATTGCTATTAACTTGATGACTATGACTAATTAGACACACACACATGCACACACATATAAACACACATCTATACATGTCAGGAAATAAATAAGAAGATAATTTTTACCAAGGTTTGTAAGATAGTGTACCCTCAGCATGTGTTTCATACCCAGAAAGAAGTAAATCCAAGGCACTGAGTTTATTTCATATCATAAATGAAGGACTCAGATTTTTGGATGATCTTCCTATCCAAAACTCCTTGTGGATAGTTAAAACAGGGAGCCCAGTTAAAACTCACATGCTAAGAATATACTTGGAGGATCACAGCCCAATATGGTGAAGGGACCAAAGAAGGAGTAATACTAATGACTCGTTTATCTGGGCTTCCCAGGTGACACAGAGGGAACAAATCTGCCTGCCAATCCAGGAGACACATGAGGCACGGGTTTAGTCCCTGGGTTGGGAAGATCCTCTGGAGAATGAAATTACAGCCCACTCCAGGGCATTCTTGTACTCAGTACTTGTCTTCCAGTATTTAGTGTCATTTATTTACCATTTACTTTGTGTTAAGGATTGTGTTAAGCACATGTAAAAAGTTATTCTTAATTCACATAACAACTCATGAGGTAGCTATTGTAATGTCAATTTTATAAGGTCACACAGTAAATGACAAAGAGTGGGTTCTTATCTAGAAAATCTGATTCCAGAGTCTATACTCTTAACTAGTGTCCTAAATTTCTATCATATAAAAGAGAGATTTAATTGCTCTCTATGACTCCAAGAAATAAAATGACACAACTTCTCAAGTCTCTACACAATCGGTCTGCTGTCTGCTTCTCCAAGAGTGCCTTCCATTTTCAGGGAACTTTCCATTTTGCTCCAACTATACAGGCTTGGAAAAATAAAGTTCTTTCCACCTCACAACCTTTGTATTTGCATATATACTGCCTGAAACATTTTTTCCCTTGCTCTTCACCTGCCTAATCTTTATGTCACTCCTTCAAGTAAACTTTTCCTGACCCCTTCACCCTCAAACTAGTTTAGATACTGCTGTTACATGTTTTTATGGTTCCCTTGACTACTTCAAAGCGTATGCACTTTTTTCAGAGTACTACTGTCTGTTTACCTGTTTATTGTTTTTCTTCTCACAGTAAATTTAACTTTCATGACAGAAAGGATCATATCTGATCTATTCACTATATTTTCATATGCTATTTAGTGCTTAGCATATTAGATGCTTGCTTGCTGAGTAGCTGGATAGTTGTGTGCCTGGATAAAAACTTAATGAATGGAAGCTACAGGGAGTCAGAACTGAACTATAATGAAAGAAACTATTTTGGAAGGTACTAACTTCTTTCCTTTGGAGATGATCAAGCAAAAGACGCATGCACGTGTGTTCAGCCATGTCCAACTCTTTGTGACCGTAGCTCATCAGGCTCCTGTGTCCATGGGATTTTCCAGGCACGAATACTGGAGTGGCTTGCCATTTCCTTCTCCAGGGGATCTTTCTGACCCAGGGATCAAACCCACATCTCCTGCATTGCAGGTGGATTCTTTACCACTGAGCCACTGGGGAAGCCCCTATCAAAAGATAAATAGCCAGAATAACAGAATTCATAGACTACTTCATAGCTACAAATTTGTCACATCTGGAGTGCAAGCACAATGATTTTCCTCCTCCTTGTATGAAGGATAGTCTATTTCTCCACACCTTGAAGCTAGGCTTAGTCATGTGATTTGCTTTTGCAATGGGACAGTAACAAAAGTGACAAAAGTAGAGGCTCGGAAAGTGTGCGCACACTGAAACACGTCCTCTCTGGAAACATGGTTCCCACCATTTGAACTTGAACTAACCTTGGGAATGAGAGAACAATTGGAGAGCGATGCAGTTAACAGCCAGTAGTAACCACTAGACATATGAGCAAGGCCATTTTAGACCACTGCTAGATGATAAAGTCACCATACAAGTATAGTCATATAAATGAACCCAGATAAACCGGAAAAGAATTCTACAGCTAAGCTTGGCCCAAATTGGTGACCTACAGAATGATGAGCAAAACAAACAACAACAGAAAAAAAAATGCTGGTCACTAGATTTTGGAAAGGTTGAATCAGAGGATGATGCAGAAGAGTTTCCAGTATCAGGTAGGGGTGTTTACTAGATGGCCTTAAATGGTCCTTTCCATCTTAATCTATAATGGTACTGAATGCTTTTTTTTAAAACACTTGAATGTCATTCAAAACAACAAAAAGTCACTTTGTGATAAAAATACACTATAGCGGCTATTCATCCATTTGTTTAGATTTACTGTACATGCCATAATTAAAGAAGCATTTCAGCATTTGATTTGTATTTAAAGCTCACATAATTTTAAATACATTCTCTAAATCCTTCCTAGCAAGCAAAATAACATTTATGCTGTAATCTGTCTCATGGCCTGTTCTATATCTCCATGTACAGACTGCAGGAGGTATAATTCATCCATAAAAGACAGCTGAAATATGCACTGCTCTGAATTGTTTTAATATTGTGCACAAGAGACTGGAGGAGAAAATTAACTGCCATATGCTGCCTCATTTGAAGTATCAGATGGATAATAATAAAACAGAAAAAATATAAAATCATTTAGAGCCATTTTAGGACCATATGCTCAACTTCACTGACAATAATCAACTATAATATAGTTCAGAAAATAGAAGTGGAGAGAATATAATTCTACTCATTATATTGGGTGTTAGACTCCAAATCATTTGAAAATACCATGGATATATAGAAATGTAATTTTTATCCAGAGATAACTAGATCTCTGATAAAGATGAATTCAATTACTCATGGGGAATATTTTTCTTCCTTTTTGCTACAACTCAAGTTTCTCTTCCTTCAAAGGTCAGGATCCATGCTCACGTTTTTCAGGACATTGTCCTACATGCAACACAATTCATGCTGATTCCTCCTTCCCATTGCACCCTCCCAGTACTCTACTTATCTGTATATATCCTAGTAGATAGTGAATATTATTAGCCTTACAAAAACTCACCATAGGGTTCCTTTAAGCAGCAGGAACTCTTACTGCTACTTTCTTATTTTCCCTTGTCCCTCTGTCAATTTATCTTACTGTATGGTTTTTCTTTACTCGCAAGTCTGTTTTCCTAACTAAATATTGCATTAAAATATGGCACATATTAGTTTCTTAAGAAATTAATTGTTGAATGAACAACTAAGTGAATTTAATATACTATGCTAATTAGAACAAATTACAGTAAACAAATATTCTGTGTAAAGCAAGGTACATCTATTCATTCACTGGAATTCATGGGATGCTTTGTTTCTTTAGTTTATTCCTTGTTTACATTATCCAATGTTCCATGCATTAATTTAGGCACCTAAAAAATAAAGAGGCAATGCTGGAGATGCAAGTTTTGGCTACTTCTGGATAAAGTGATTGGAGAAGGCAATGGCATCCCACTCCAGTACTCTTGCCTGGAAACTCCCATGGACGGAGGAGCCAGGTAGGCTGCAGTCCATGGGGTCGCAAAGAGTCAGACACGACTGAGCGACTTCACTTTCACTTTTCACTTTCATGCATTGGAGAAGGAAATGGCAACCCACTCCAGCGTTCTTGCCTGGAGAACCCCAAGGATGGAGGAGGCTGCCGTCTACGGGGTCACACAGAGTCGGACACGACTGAAGCGAATTAGCAGAGTAAAGTGATAGTTAAGTGCTCTCCCCTAAAAGCAACGATATTGACGGGCAAGTTGACAAAAATAACTTTTCAAGCAATCTGAAAATTGACTAAAGGCATACAGCATTTATTAATGAAACAATGATGAACTTTGGGTTTAAAAAGTGGGGATCTAAAATATTATGTGGCAGCCCAGATGGGAGAGGAGTTTGGGAGAGAATAGATACATGCATATGTATGGCTTAGTCCCTGCACTGCTGACCTGAAAGTATCACAACATTGTCTGTTAATTGGCTATGCCCCAATACAAAATAAAAAGAAAAAAGAAAACAACAACAAAGTGGGGATCTGTGGTGAGGCTTCTCTCATCCTCACCATGTCCATCTCATTTTACCCTGCGTAGCAAAGCAGAGATTCTGTCATGTGGGGTGGTGGGCCATGAGATTTGGCAATTTCTCTGCCACTATCAATGGTGGCTCATTTGATCTGGAAAAGTGAGCTCTGGAATAACTCATGTAGAACAGCGTTGCCAGTGGAAGTGATAATCTTGGAGACAGGTGAGTAAGAAGGAACAACAGCTCTATTAAATCAAGGCTGAAGTCCTGGCTGGGACAAACCTATCCCTGAATGAGGGCCCACGCCAGTTAAACACTTCTGACTAACCCTGCGGCTGCACACATGTATATATTTATCAGAAGTAGATTCTACAGAGAAAGACAAATATCATATGGTATTGCTTATATGTGGACCCTAAAAACAAATGGTACAAATGAACCTATATACAAGACAGAAATTTAGTCACATATGTAGAAAACAAACATATGTTTACCAAGGAGGAAATGGTGGGATAAACTGGGGGATTGGGATTGACATATACACACTACTATATAGAAAATAGATAAGTAATAAGGACCTACTGTGCAGCACAGAAACTCTATTCGGTGTTATGTAATGACCTGTATGGGAATGGAGTCTGGAACAGAGTGGAGATATATATATATATATCTGTACATATCTGCTTCACTTTGCTATACAGCAGAAACCAGCATAACATAAGGGACCAGAAGAAAGTAAAATCTACAAAGCCTAAATGTTGAATGTGCTTCACTACATACACATAGATATATCAGCAAAGGCTTAAGGGTTTGAGGTACTAAGTAAAACCTATGATAAATCATTGGCTAACAACTAAGTTTTCTGTGTATTGTTGCAAGAATACACTGAAGAACTATACAAAAAAGATCTGAATGACTTGGATAACCATGATGGTCTGGTCACTCACCTAGAGCCAGATATACTGGAGTTTGAAGTCAACAGGGCCTTAGGAAGCATTACTACAAACAAAGCTAGTGGAGGTGATGGAATTCCAGCTGAGCTACTTCAAATCCTAAAAGATGGTGCTATTAAAGTGCTGCACTCAATATGCCAGCAAATTTGGAAAACTCAGCAGTGGCCACATGACTAGAAAAGGTCAGTTGTCATTAAATTGCAAAGAAAGGGAATGCCAAAGAATGTTCAAACTACCACAAAATTGCACTCATTTCACATGCTAGCAAGATTATGCTAAAAATCCTTCAAGCTAGGCTTCATCAGTACATGAACAAAGAATGTGCTGATGTACAAGCTGGATTTACAAAAGGCAGAGGAACCAGAAATGAAATTACCAACATCTGTTGGATCATATAAAAAGCAAGGGAATTTAAAAAAACTCCTTCTCCTTTATTGACTATGCTAAAGCTTTAATTTTGTAGATCACAACAAATTGTGGAAAATTCGTAAAGAGTTGGGAATACCAGACCAGCTTACCTGTCTACTGAGAAACCTGTATGCAGGACAAGAAGCAACAGTTAGAACTGAACATTGAAAAATGGACTGGTTCAAAATTGGGAAAGGAGTACATCAATGTTGTATGTTGTTACCCTGCTTATTTAAATTATATGCAGAGTACATTGTGCAAAATACTGGGCTGGATGACTCACAAGCTGGAATAAAGACTGCCAGAAGAAATATCAAAAACCTCAGATATACAGATGATACCACTTTAATGACAGAAAGTGAAGAGGAACTAAAGGGCCTCTTTATGAAGGTGAAAGAGGAGAGTGAAAAAGCTGGATTAAAACTCAACATTCAAAAAGCTAAGATCATGGTACCCAGTTCCATCACTGCATGGCAAATAGATGGGGAAACAATGGAAACAGTGAGAGATTTTATTTTTCTTGGGCTCCTGTGGGCATCACTGTGGATCATGACTGCAGCATGAAATTAAAAGACACTTGCTCCTTGGAAGAAAAGCTGTGACAAACCTAGACAGCATATTAAAAAGCAGAGACATCACTTTGCTGATAAAGGTCCGTATTGTCAAAGCTATGGTTTTTCCAGTAGTCATGTACATATATGAGAGTTGGACCATAAATAATGCTGAGTGCCAAAGAATTGATGCTTTCAAACTGTGGTGCTGGGGAAGACTCTTGAGGGTCTCTTGGATAGGAAGGAGATCAAATGAGTTTCAATTCTAAAGGAAATCAAACCTGAATATTCACTGGAAGAAATGATGCTGAAGTTAAAACTCTAACTTTGGCTACCTGATGTGAAGAGCTGACTCATTGGAAAAGATTCCAATGCTGGGAAAGATTGTGGGCAAGAGGAGGAGGGGACAATGAAGGATGAGATGGTTCAATGGCATCATCAACTCAATGGACATGAGTTTGAGCAGGCTCCAGGGGATAGTGAAGGACAGGGAAGCCTGGCATGTTGCAGTTCATGGGGTTGCAAAGAATCAGACATGATTTAGCAAATGAACAATAGCAACAAGCTATTCTGACCCAGGAGCAACCTCTATGAAACCAGGCTTAAAAACATGAACAAGAATTAAAAACTTAGCAGTGATTTCATAGACAACAAAGTGTGACAAGACAGACTTTATGGACTTAGATCAGTTAAGTCACTAAACTAAGGGGAAAAAAAGCACAATATAGCAACTAAAATAAGTCATGGTGATGGAGGAGAGATCAAAACCTAGAGTTGCTACAATATATTATCTAGAACGCTCAGTTTTCAACAACAGCAAAAATAAAACATACAAAGAAAAATGGAAGTATGGCCTTAATCAGTCAAAAAAAACTGATAAAACTGCCCCATATAGGATAAGTTGTTGAATGTCACTAATCATCAGAGAAATGTCAATCACAACAGTAGTGAGACATTACCTCATACCTGTGAGAATGAATATCATCAAAAAGATAAGAAATGACAAGTATCAGCAAAGATGTGGAGCTAAGAGACCCCTTGTGCACAGTTGGTGGGAATGTAAATTGGTATAGCCTATCTTGAGAAACCTATATGCAGGTCAGAAAGCAACAGTTAGAACTGGACATGGAAAAACAGACTGGTTCCAAATGAAAATGAGTACGTCAAGGCTGTATATTGTCACCCTGCTTATTTAACTTATATGCAGAGTATATCATGAGAAATGCTGGGCTGGAAGAAGCACAAGCTGGAATCAAGATTGCCAGGAGAAATATCAATAACCTCAGATATGCAGATAACACCACCCTGATGGCAGAAAGTGAAGCCATACTAAAAAGCTTCTTGATGAGAGTGAAAGAGGAGAATGAAAAAGTTGGCTTAAAGCTCAACATTCAGAAAACTAAGATCATGGCATCTGGTCCGATCACTTCACGGCAAATAGATGGGGAAACAGTAGAAACAGTGGCTGACTTTATTTTGAGGGGCTCCAAAATCACTGTAGATGGTGACTGCAGCCATGAAATTAAAAGACACTTACTCCTTGGAAGGAAAGTTATGACCAACCTAGACAGCATATTCAAAAGCAGAGACATTACTTTGCCAGCAAAGATTCATCTAGTCAGGGCTATGGTTTTTCCAGTGGTCATGTATGGATGTGAGAGTTGGACTGTGAAGAAAGCTGAACGCTGAAGAATTGATGCTTTTGAACTGTGGTGTTGGAGAAGACTCTTGAGAGTCCCTTGGACTGCAAGGAGATCAAACCAGTCCATCCTAAAGGAGATAAGTCATGGGTGTTCATTGGAAGGACTGACGCTGAAGCTGAAACTCCAGTACTTTGGCCACCTCATGCGAAGAGTTGACTCACTGGAAAAAGACCCTGATGCTGGGAGGGATTGAGGGCAGGAGGAGAACGGGATGACAGAGGATGAGATGGCTGGATGGCATCACTGACTCGATGGACATGAGTTTGGGTAAACTCTGGGAGTTGGTGATGGACAGGGAGGCCTGGAGTGCTGTGATTCTTGGGGTCGCAAAGAGTAGGACACAACTGAGCGACTGAACTGAACTGAATAGTGTTGTTGAGCCTCTTTTCAAGTGTCTCTTGGCTATCTATATGTCCTCGGAGAAATGTCTATTTGGGTCTTCTGCTCATTTTTTGAATGAGTCGCTTTTTTTTTTTTTTTTTTGGTATTAAGATGTATGAGCTATTTTGGAATTTAATCCCTTTTTGGTAGCATCATTTGCAAACATTCTCTCCCAGTCTATAGGCTGTCTTTTCATTTTGTTTACAGTTTCTTTTGTTGTGCAAAAGCTTTTGAGTTTATTTAGGTTTCAATTGTTCATTTTTGTTTTTATTTATATTACTCTAGGAGATGGATCCAAAAAATTATTGCTGCAAGTTATATCAAACAGTGTTCTGGGCCTATGTTTTCTTCTAAGAGTTTTAGGGTTTCCAGTCTTACATTTATATTTTTAATCCATTTTGAGTTTATTTTTGTATATAGTGTTAGAAAATGTTCTAATTTAATTTTTTTTACGTGTGACTACCCAGTTTTCACAGTACAACTTATTGAAAAGACCCTCTTCTCCATTGTATCATCTTGCCTCCTTTGCTGTAGATTGATAGACCATAGGTATGTTGGTATATTCCTGGGCTTTCTATACTGTTCTATTGAGCTTTTTGCCTGTTTTTGTTCCAATACTATTCTGCTTTGATTACTGTAACATTGTAGTATAGTCTGAAGTCTTGGTGCATGATTCCTCCAGTTCTGCTTTTATTCCTCAAGATTGCTTTGGCTATTTAGGGTCTCTTATGTCATCATACAAATTGTAAATTTTTGTTTTAGTTCAGTAAAAAATGCCATTGGTAATTTGATAGGGATTGCACTGAATCTATAGATTGCCTTGGATAGTATGTTAACTTTAACCATATTTATTCTTCCAATCCAAGAACATGATATATCTTTCCATCTGTTGTGTTGTGTTCAATTTATTTCATCAGCATCTTATAGTTTTCTGAAACAGCTCCTTTGCTTCTTTAAGCAGGTTTATTCCTAGGTATTTTATTCTTTTTGATACGATGGTAAATCGGATTGTTTCCTTAATTTCCTTTTCTGATATTTCATTGTTAATGTATAGGAATGCAACAGATTCCTGTAAATAATTTTGTATCCAGCAACTTTATTGAATTCACTGATGAGACCTCATAGTTTTTTGGTAGCATCTTTAGGGTTATCTATGTATAGCACCATGCCATCTGCAAACAGTGACAGTTTTACTTCATCTTTTCCAGTTTGGATTCTTTTTATTTCTTTTTCTTCTCTGATTGATATGGCTAGAATTTCCAAAACTATGTTGAATAACAATAGTGAGGGTGGACATCCTTGTCTCATGCCTTACCTTACAGGAAATGTTTTCAGCTTTTCACTGTTGAGTATAATTTTAGTCGTGGATTTGTTATATATGGTCTTAATTATGTTGAGGTATGTTCCCTCTCGGAGAAGGCAATGGCACCCCACTCCAGTACTCTTGCCTGGAAAATCCCATGGATGGAGGAGCCTGGTAGGCTGCCATCCATGGGGTCACAAAGAGTTGGACACGACTGAAGCAACTTAACAGCAGCAGCAGCATATTCCCTCTATGCCAATTTTCTGAAGAGTTTTTATCATAAATGGATGTTGAACTTTATCAAAAGCTTTTTCTGCATGTATTGAGATGATCATATGGTTTTTGTTCTCCAATTTGTTAATGTGTTGTATAATACTGATTGATTTGTAGATATTGAAAAATCTTTGCATCCCTGGGATAAATCCCACATGATCCTTTAAATGCGTTGTTGGAGTCAGTTTACTAGTATTTTGTTGGCTACTTTGGTAAGACACAAGAAATGGAAAAACATAGAGCTCTTAAAATAACTTAGTAAAACAATTTGGAAAATGAAATGGTGTAAAATGCTATTGTTGTTCAGTTGTTCAGTCATCTCCAACTCTTTGAGACCCTTTGGACTGCAACACACCAGGCTTCCCTGTCCTTCACTATCTCCTGGAGTTTTCTCAAACTCATGTGCATTGAGTCAATGATGCCATCCAACCATCTCATCCTCTGTCAACCCCTTCTCCTCCTGCCATCAATCTTTCCCAGCATCAGGGTCTTTTTCAATGAGTTGCATCTTTGCATCAGGTGGGAAAACTATTGGAGCTTCAGCTTCAGCATCAGTCCTTGCATTGAATATTCAGGGTTGATTTCCTTTAGGATTGACTGGTTTGATCTCCTTGCTGACAAAGGGACCCTCGAGAGTCTTCTTTCATAACTCTCTACTATCTGTTCCAATTACCTTCTTCAGATTTATCTTTCACTAGGTAAGCCATGCTTCCCAGGTGGCGCCAGTTGTAAAGAGTCTGACTGCCAATGGAGGAGACACAAGAGACTCAGGTTTGATCCCTGGGTTGGGAAGATCCCCTGGAGAAGGAAATGGCAACCCACTCCAATATTCTTGACTGGAAAATTTCATGGACAGAGGAGACTGGTGGGTTCCAGTGCATGGGGTTGCAAAGAGTTGGACACAACTGAGCACACGCACAGGATACAGTATAAGCACACCACATACCTCATTGTCCAAGTTGTAGTGGATTGCATTCCTTTATTAAAACATACCCTTCACTTATCCATTTATTCTCCCTCTTCCCACATGTATAAATTCTAATCACTCTTAAAAGTTCAGTTCAAATGTCACCTTTTTCATCAACCTTTCCTGATTCTCCTTCAACCATAGTGAACTCCCTCTTCTATTCTCTCCTAGCAATGTACTTTTACCTCTGGTTTAGCATTCACTCCACCTTGTACATACAGTCAACAATATTTTATCACAAAGACAAGGCTTTTGAACAAGCCTTAACATGGCATCCAAGGTCTCTAACACAAAGAAGCATTTAGTTGGTCATTGATTAATTCATTAATTAACTTATTAAAGTATTTGCATGCCTAATTATGCCAGGCAATTTGCTAAGCCCTGTAGATACAGTAGGGAAGAAGACTGAGTGTATAAGCTTATGGAGTGCACATTCTACTGGGAGAAACAGGTAAAAACAGACAAATAAATTGATTGAGAGTGGTACTCTGTGACATAAAGGACATGCTCAAAGGGCTGATATTGAGAACTGTGATGATCAAGAGAAAATCCTACTTCAACAAAGACCTGACAGAAGATATGATATTTAAGTTAAGACCTAAAATTTCAGAAGGAGGCAGCTTTGTGGCTGGTATGGAGAAGGGCATTCTAGGCAAAAGCAATGGAATGTGAAAAGGCACTGAGATAAGAAAGACCATGACACATTCAAAGAACTGAAAGAAAACTGATATGCAACAGCTGATGATCAACCCAAACAGTGAATGGTTTGGGTTGAGGCTGAAAAGATAGGCTTAGGCTTTATGAGATATGATAAGGACTACAGCTTTTTCTTCAAGTTCAGTGAGAATTCACTTAATTTAAATTGAAAAACAATCACCTTTACTGACCATTGCATAATGTAGGGATAAAAACGACAGAACGGAGACCAGGTTGGAAGCTACTGTACTGTTGTTCAGTTGCTCAGTTGTATCTTTGAGACCCCATGGACTGCAGCACGCCAAGCTGCCCTGTCCTTCACCATCTCCCAGAGCTTGCACAAACTCATGTCCATCGAGTTGGTGATGCCATCCAACCATCTCATCCTCTGTCATGCCCTTCTCCTGCCCTCAATCTTTCCCAGCATCAGGGTCTTTTCCAATGAGTCAGCTCTTTGCATCAGGTGGCCAAAGTATTGGAGTTTCAGCATCAGTCTTTCCAATGAATATTCATGGTTGATTTCCTTTAGGAGTGACTCCTTTGAACTCCTTGCAGTCCAAGGGACTCTCAAGAGTCTTCTCCAACACCACAGTTCATAAGCATCAATTCTTCAATGCTCAGCCTTCTTTATGGTACAACTCTCACATCTATACATGAAAACTGGGGAAACCTGCATACCTTTGACTAGACAGACCTTTGTTGGCAAAGTAATGTCTCTTGATTTTTAATATACACCCTAGGTTTGTCACAGCTTTTCTTCCAAGGAACAAGCGTCTTTTAATTTCATGGCTACAGTCACCATCTTCAGTGATTCTGGAGCCCAAGAAAATAAAGTCTGTCACTGTTTCCACTGTTTCCCCATCTATTTCCCATGAAGTGATGGGACTGGATGCCATGATCTTAGTTTTCTGAATGTTGAGTTTTAATCCAACTTTTTCACTCTCCTCTTTCTCCCTCATAAAGGGGCTTTTTAGTTCCTTTTCCAGAGAAGGCAAAGGCACCCCACTCCAGTACTCTTGCCTGGAAAATCCCATGGGCAGAGGAGCCTGGTAGGCGGTAGTCCATGGGGTCGCACAGAGTCAGACACAACTGAGCGACTTCACTTTCACTTTTCACTTTCATGCATTGGAGAAGGAAATGGCAACCCACTCCAGTGTTCTTGCCTGGAGAATCTCAGGGACGGGGAAGCCTGGTGGGCTCCCATCTATGGGGTCGCACAGAGTCGGACACGACTGAAGTGACTTAGCAGCAGCAGTTCCTCTTCACTTTCTGCCATTAGGGTGGTGTCATCTGCATATCTGAAGTTACTGATATTTCTCCCAGGAATCTTGAGTCCAGCTTGTGCTTCATCCTGCCTGGCATTTTGCATGATGTACTCTGCATATAAGTTAAATAAGCAGAGTGACAAATACA
This sequence comes from Bos indicus x Bos taurus, assembly GCF_003369695.1. Classification (NCBI taxonomy): domain Eukaryota; kingdom Metazoa; phylum Chordata; class Mammalia; order Artiodactyla; family Bovidae; genus Bos; species Bos indicus x Bos taurus. Next base: position 92,465,885 of record NC_040105.1, on the reverse strand, counting down.
GCCTTGTTGTACTCCTTTCCCAATTTTGAACCAGTCCATTGTTCCATATCCAGTTCTAACTATTGCTTCTTGACCTGCATACAGGTTTCTCAGGAGGCAGGTAAGGTGGTATGGTCTTCCCATCTCTTTAAGAATTTTCCACTATTTTTCCACTAATTTTCTCTATTGTACTAATCCAAAGAAAAAATGTTAGTGATTTGATCTAAGGAAATTAAAACGTATGTGAAGAAAAGAAGGCAGATTCAGTATATATTTTGGAGATAAAATTGTGAAAAGGTACTGAGAAATGTGTGGGAGAAAATAATCAAAGGTGATAAGTTTCTGATATGAGTAACTAAGTTTCTGATAATAAGTAACTAAGATATGCATTTACTGAAATGCAGATCGCTAGAATAGGAGGTAGGTTTGGGGAGGACAGATGAAGATTTCAAAATGGGACATTCTTATTTTGAGATACCATTAGAGAACAAATGAAAATACTAGTAGGGTAATTGGATATCAGGCAGGAACTCACTAGAGCAGAATAAACTGGAGAAAATTATTTCAGAATTGAATGAGTTTACTTAGAGAGATGCAGAGAGAAGAAGTCCAAACACTCAGTCTTGAAGTATTCTACCACTTAGAAAGTAGAGAAAGAGAAGCCTACACATAAGCTTTATTTAAAACAGCTATTGAGGTAGGAAAAAATATGACAGTATGATGCTGATGAAAGCAAAGAGTATTTCAAGACAAATAGTTTGGTAAATTGTGCTACTCAAGCCAGGTAAGATGATGACAGAGAAAGGTCCATTGAATTTTGCATCATGGAAATTGCTGGTGACTGCTTCAAGAGTATTTTCATTTGAACTGTAGAGAAAGAATCAAGAATGGTGTGGGTTGAAGGGTAAATGGAAGCTCATAAATTAAAGAAAGTAAATGTGGATAAATCTTTCAATGAGTTTGACTAGGATGAATAGCAGTGAAATAGAGAGATAGTTGGAGTATAGGTGAGGTCAAGAAAGGTTGTTTATTTTTGTAAAATGAGAGACTGGGAAGGAGGAAGGCATGTTAATGTTGTTGGGACTGATCCAGTAAAAAAGGGAAAATTAATGATGTAGAAAAGGGAGAAGATAGCTAAAGTAGCAAAAATTTTGAAGAGGAGAAAAAGGATGGGTACTAAAGAGCAGATGAAAGAATTTGTGACAGAAGGAGGGCTATATCCTCATTTGGAAACTGGGAAAAGGAGGAATATGAATGCACACGAAAGTAGCACTGTAGATTTGGGCATGTGATGATGAGGCTATTTCTAGGAGATGATGATGATAATGGTGATGATAGCAGATACTTACATATACCTATTATTTTCTAAGCACTATAAACGCACATCCATACCCACCCACAGACACTTAATCAAAACTATCAGGCAAGTACTATTATTATCCTCATTTTATATATGAAGAAATGGAAACACAGATAGGTTAATAAACTTGCTCAGTGTTATGCACCTAGTTGCTTGGAGAATCCCAGGGACTGGGGATCCTGGTGGGCTGCCGTCTATGGGGTCGCACAGAGTCGGACACGACTGAAGTGACTTAGCAGCAGCAGCAGCAATTCATATCTAGTCAGTATAGATTTGAAGTTTATAGTTTTAACCATATGTCACTTTTTCAGTGAGGTAAGATATAAAGCAATCAGATATAAGCAAAGGCTGAAAAGCATGGATGAAAGAGGAAAATATATGAAACAGTCATTTTGCCAAGTGGGAAGGTGAGCAGGAGGAGGAATATAGTAGAATTACTGTATAGTATTACATGCCTATTTTAGGTTTGAGATTTAATTTAATCAATTTAGTCAGCTACAACTAGCAGCAGGTTCAGGAAAGTGATATATAGGTCCATATTTCCCAAGAAATTATGGATTCCTTGAGATAAAGAATGTGCTTTTTTGTCTTCACCACAGAATCATGAAAATAATAAGTACCTAATGTTTATTTAATTGAGGTTGATCTGTTGCTCCCAATTAAATATTTTGAGAGGATCATTAAACAATCACTCCATGATTTAAAGTCCAGATGCAATAAAATATTGAAAATTTGTTTACATAAATTTTTCTGCAGAGCAAAAATAATAAGCAAGCAAAAATTCAAATTGCAAACTAATTCCAAATGCTACTTGCAATATTTATCACAAAAGGGCTAATATGCCTAATACAGAGATATGTATATTTCAAAACCAAGATTGTCCAGAGAAATATCAATAATCTCAGATACACTGAAGACATCAACCTTATGGCAAAAAGTGAAGAAGAACTGAAAAGCCTCTTGATGAAAGTGAAAGAGGAGAGTGAAAAAGTTGGCTTAAAACTCAAAAAACTAAGATCATGGCATCTGGTCCCATCACTTCATGGCAAATAGATGGAGAAACAGTGGAAACAGTGACAGACTTTATTTTCTTGGGCTCCAAAATCACTGCAGCCATGAAATTAAAAGATACTTTGTCCTTGAAAGAAAAACTATGACCAACCTAGATAGCATACTAAAAAGTAGAGACATTACTTTGCTAACAAAGGTCTGTTTAGTCAAAGCTATAATTTTTCCAGTACTCATTTATGTATGTGAGAGTTGGACTATAAAGAAAGCTGAGCACCGAAGAATTGATGCTTTTAAACTGTGGTGTTGGAGAAGACTTTTCAGAGTCCCTTGGACTGCAAGGAGATCCACCCAGTCCATCCTAAAGGAAATCAGTCCTGAATATTCATTGGAAGAACTGATACTGAAGCTGAAAGTCCAATACTTTGGTCACCTGATGCAAAGAACTGACCCACTGGAAAAGACCCTGATGCTGGGAAAGATTGCAGGCAGGAGAGAAGGGGATGAGGTGGTTGGATGGCCTCACCAACTTGATGGACATGCATTTGAGTAAGCTCCAGAAGTTGATGATGGACAGGGAAGCCTGGCGTGCTGCAGTCCATGGTATTGCAAAGAGTGGAACATGACGGAGCAACTGAACTGACTGATTCTTCAAGATAGTTGAAAACAAATAAATCAAAATTAAGTGAGAAATATGGGCAAAACCATGGACAAACAGCTCATGAAAAAAATATATATCTACTGTTATCCTTAAATATATTAAAAAACAAAGCTCAAATTTTCTTGTAAAAAGGGAAATGCCAATTCAAAATTATAATGAGAAAAATTTTCTAGTCTATCAGTTTGAAAACCTTTAAAAGTTCAACAATACACTGTTGGTGAGGCTACAGGGAAAACAAGAACTCTCATATGGATGCTTAGCCGGGTGTAGAAATTCCAAAACTTCTTTATTGTACAATGTATGCATGGTCAGTTGTGTCCAACTCTTTGTGATCCCATGGACTGTAGCTCTCAGGCTCCTCTGTCCATGGAATTTCCCAGGCAAGAATACTGGAGTGGGTTGCCATTTTCTACTGCATAATTGTACTGTAGGATTGAACAAATTATATATATATATATATATATATATATATATATATATATATAGTTGGCCAAAAAATTTGTTTAGATTTGTCCCTTTTATCTTATGAACAACCGAAGTGAAATAATGAAATTTCAGCGAATCCAATACAAACGCCTGAGGGAATCAGGGCTCACACTTTGGATGGAGGGTAGAAATGTGAAATGAAAGAAAGAATGAAGCTTGTGGCTTTGAACGGAATTAGAGGTCAACTCATTTACCCACTGAAAATGTCTCAAATCGATGACACCCCAATAGCAATGGGCACACCTTATGCCTAGACATCTTGGTTTCAAAATGCCACCCATCACTAAACTGAACCAGTGTTTCTTCCAGGGCTGGTAAAGGGAAAGTACACAGCGAGCCTGGGACACCATGTGCCAGATCAGAAGGAAATAGTTAAAACTGATGAAGACATTTCAAAAGAACACAGAAGCCAGCTTGAAGAGGCTTCCGATGGCCTAATTTAGGGAAATGGTGAGTATTGAAAAAGAATAAAACAGACTTTATCAAATTTCAAAACTTCTATTCATCAAAAAAAAAAATAAGGATGTGAAAAGGCAAGCCACAAACTGGGTGGAAATATCCAGTGTCAGTTATTCTCTATATTTTCTCTCTCTCATCCAGAAAATATAAAGAATTCCTAAAACTCAACGAGGAAAACAAATAATTTAGAAAACCTGATGAGAAGTCCTGAAAAGGCAGACTCAATGGAAGATATCTGAATGGCCAATAAACATACAATAAAGTGCTCAATATCATTTACAATCAAGGAAATGCAAGTTAAAATTACCAAGAGATACCACCAGCACACACCAGAATGGACAAAATGACAAACAATTATAATACCAAGATATTACCCTTGTGGCTCAGCTGGTAAAGAATCCGCCTGCAGTGCTAGAGACCTGAGTTCCATCCCTGGTTTGGGAAGATCCCCTGGAGAAGGGAAGGGCTACCCACTCCCGTATTCTGGCCTTGAGAATTCCATGGACTGTATAGTCCGTGGGGTCGCAAAGAGTTGGACGTGACTGAGCAACTTTCACTTTTCATTTTACAGCTACCTTGAAAAACAAGTTGGCAATTCCTTTTAAAGTTGAACACATATAATCTAGTTACTCCACATCTACTTATTTATCCAAGAAAAATGATTCCATATGTTTACCAAAGACCTTAACAAGAATGATGATATTAGCTTTATCTACATAACCCAAAGGCCTATTAACAAGAGAATGGATAAATAAAATTTGGCATATCCATGCAACAGATTCTCTTTAGCAATAAAATGATGAATTGCTGACTCAGATAATATTAATACATCTCAAAACGTATTGAGTACAACATTCCGTTGTCTGTATCCCTGGACTGAAATACATCCAGCTACACTCTAGTAAAATTAACACCCTACAGTTCTCCAAACAAGCCCAGCATGTATATGCTTGCACACTTTCTTCCCTTTACCTGATGAGTCCTCCCATCCTTCTCATTTCACCTCCTGAAGGAAACTTTCCAGGACTACAAGAGCCATATGATTGATCCAAGGGTACCTATCTAGTTCAGTTTGCATCTGCCCTGTACTACCACTTCAAGTGGGGGTAAGTTCTTTCTCTTATTAAACTTTTAGTTCCTTGAGGGTGGGAACTCCATGTTGTATTTCAGTCTATTCTTGGCATGTTGGCTTAACAAAATGTAAGCCATAAAAAATGAACAATAGGGTGTACACTGGTTGTATGTATTATACGAAGTACAAAAACTTGCCAATTAAATGTGTGGTAACAGATACCACAATAGTGCTTAGGGAGTTTTAACTAGAAAGAGGCATGAAAGAATTTTCTGGAATGAGTGAAAAGTTCTAATCTTGATGTCTATGAGTTCATTGTAATAGTAAAAAAGGGGGAAGAACTTTTTATGTACGAATACCAACTAATACATGCAGAAGGACTCAGTCTCTAGTCAGCCATCACCACTGTAATAGCTGACTCAGGAAAGAATCATCCATGAAAGGTTTTGTGGAATTATCTCAAGTTATCACCCAACAGATTATTAATTAATTATAAAGGATTAAAGTGGCATTTGCCATCCCCTTCTCCAGTGAATCATGTTTTATCAGAACTTTCCACCATGATCCATCCATCTTAGGTAGCCCTACACAGCATGGCTCATAGTTTCATTGAGTTACACAAACGTGTGATCCATGTGATCATTTTGGTTAGTTTTCTGTGGTTGTTCTTTTCATTCTATCTGCCCATTGATGGATGAGGATAAGAGGCTTGTGCAAACTTCCTTATGGGAGGGACTGGCTGTGGGGAAAACTGGGTCTTGCTCTGGCAGAAGGGCCATGTTCAGTAAATCTTTCACCCAGTTCTCTACTGATGGCTGGGGCTGTGCTCCCTCCCTATAGTTTGACCTGAGGCCAAACTATGGTGCCAGCACATTGTGTCTCCCAGGACTGCTGCTGCCAGAGTCCCTGACTCTGCAGAAGGCCACTGTCGACCCACTCCTCCACTGGAGACTCTCAAACACACACAGGAAAATCTGACTCAATCTCTTGTGGGGTCACTAAAAAAGGTCAGTTTTCATTCCAATCCCAAAGAAGGGCAATGATGCCAAAGAATGTTCAAACTACTGTATGACTGCACTCGTTTCACATGCTAGCAGGGCTTCTCAGGTGGTGCTACTGGTAAAGAATCCACCTGCCAATTAACGAAACTCAAGAGATGGGAATACCAGACCAACTTACCTGCCTCCTGAGAAACCTGTATACAGGTCAAGAAGCAACAGGTAGAACTGGACATGGAACAACAGACTGGTTCAAAATTGGGAAAGGAGTACATCAACTACGTATGTTGATGTGTGTCACCCTGCTTGTTTAACTTACATGGAGAGTACATCATGCAAAATGCTGGGCTGGATGAAGCTCAAGCTCGAATCAAGATTGCTGGGAGAAATATCAGTAAACTCAGATATGCAGATGACACTACTCTAATGGCAGAAAGCAAAGAGGAACTAAAGAACCTCTTGATGAAGGTTAAAAAGGAGTGAAAAAGGCAACTTAAATCTTAACATTCAGAAAACTAAGATAATGGCATTGGGGCCAACACTCCATGGCAAATAGAAGGGGAAAAGTTGGAAGCAGTGACAGATTTCCTCTTCTTGGGCTTTAAAATCAATGCAGATGGTGACTTCAGCCATGAAATTAGAAGAAAATTGCTTCTTGGCAGGAAAGCTACAACAAAACTAGACACTGTCTAAAAAAGCAAATATATCACTTTGCCAAGAAAGATCTGTCTAGTGAAACCTATGGTCTTTTCAGTAGTCATGTATGGATACGAGAGCTGGACAATAAACAGGCACCAAAGAACTGATACTTCTGAACTGTGGTGTTAGAGAAGACTCTTGAGAGTGCCTTGGACAGCAAAGAGATCAAACCAGTCCATCCTAAAGGAAATAAACTCTGAATATTCATTGGAAGAACTGATGCTGAGGCTGAATCTTCAGTACTTTGGCCACCTGATGCAAAGAGCTGACTCACTAGAAAAGACCCTGATGCTAGCAAAGACTGAAGGCAGAAGGAGAAAAGGGCAACAGAGAAAGAAATGGCTGGATGGCGTCATCAACTCAATGGGTGTGAACTTGGGCAAACTCTGGGGAATGGTGAGGGACAGGAAAGCCTGGCAAGCTGCAGTCCATGGGGTTGGAAAGAGTTGGCCATGACTTGGTGACTGAACAACAACCATTCATCAGATAGTTCCTCAAACAAATGATCAAACTCAGAATGATAAATGATGTGACAAAATTAAATCACATACCTAACTCTCGAATTTAGACACAGAAGGACACAAAAATCATGCAAGTCATAATTTAGTCAAAAAATATATAAACTCAATCTAATCATGAGGAAATAATCAAATGAATTCAAATTGAAGATAATTCCACAAACAATCGGCCTAGTTGCTTCAAGGACGGCAATGTCACTAAATCAATTTTAAATAAATTTAAATTAAAAAAGCTAGGGACTGAAATGCAAAAGTAGGAAGTCAAGACATACCTGGATTAACAGGCAAGTTTGGCCTTGGAGTACAATATGAAGCAGGGCATAGACTAACAGAGTTTTCCCAAGAGAATGCACTGGTCAGAGCAAACATCCTCTTACAATAACATAAGAGACAACTCTATACTTTAACATCACCAGATGATTAATACCAAAATCAGATTGATTATATGCTTTGCGGCCAAAGATGGAGAAGCTATACACAATCAGCAAAACTAAGACTGGGAGCTGACTGTGGCTCAAATCATGAATTCCTTACTGTCAAATTCAGACTTAAATTGAAAAAAGTAGGGAAAACCATTAGGCCATTCAGTTATGATCTAAATCAAAGCCCTTATGATTATACAGTGGAAGTGACAAATGGATTCAAGGGGTTAGATCTAATAGACAGTGTGCCTGAAGAACTATGGACAGAGGTTCATAACACTGTACAGGATGTGGTGATCAAAACCATCCCCCAGAAAAACAAATGCAAAAAGGCAAAACAGTTGTCCAGGGAGGTCTTACGAATAGTTGAGAAAAGAGAAGTGAAAGGCAAAGGAGAAAAGGAAAGATGTACCCATCTGAATGAAGAGTTCCAAAGAACACAAGGAGAGATAAGAAAGCCTTCCTAAGTGAACAATGCAAAGAAATAGAGGAAAACAAAAGAATGGGAAGACAGAGATTTCTTCAAGAAAATTAGAGATACCAAAGAAACATGGTATGGACCTAACAGAAGCAGAAGATTTTAAGAAGAGGTGGCAAGAGTACACAGAAGAACTATGCAAAATAATAATAATAATAATAATGACCAGATAACCACAATGGTGCAATCACTCACCTAGAGCCAGACATCTTGAAGTGCAAAGTCAAGTGGGCCTTAGGAAGCATCATTACGAACAAAGCTAGTGGAGATGATGGAATTTCAGCTGAGCTATTTAAAATCCTAAAAGATGATGCTGTGAAAGTGCTGCACTCAATATGCCAGCAAATTTGGAAAACTCCGCAATGGCCACAGGACTGGAAAAGGTCAGTTGTCACTGCAATCCTAAACAAAAGCAGTGCCAAAGAATGTTCAAACTACTGCACAATTACTCTCATTTCACATGCTAGTGAGGTAATGCTCAAACTTCTCCAGGTTAGGCTTCAACAACATGTGAACTGAGAAATTCCAGAAGTTCAAGCTAGATTTAGAAAAGGCAGAGGAACCAGAGATCAAATTGCCAACATCTGTTGGATTATCAAAAAAGCAAGAGAGTTCCAGAAAAGCATCTACTTCTGCTTCATTGACTAAGTTAAAGCCTTTTACTATGTGGATCACAACAAACTGTGGTAAATTATGAAAGAGATGGGAAGACCAGACCACCTTACCTGTCTCCTGAGAAACCTGTATGCAGGTTAAGAAGCAACAGTTAGAACTGGATGTGGAGGAATGGAATGGTTATAAATTGGGAAAGGAGTAAAAATAAGGCTGATATTGTCACCCTGCTTATTTAACTTCTATATGGAGGACATCATGTGAAATGCCAGGCTGGATGAGGCACAAGCTGGAATCAAGATTGCTGGGAGAAATATCAATAGTCTCAGATGTGCAGATAACAACCCCTTAATGGAAGAAAGCTAAGAGGAGCTAAAGGGCCTTCTGATGAAGGTGAAAGAGGAGAGTGAAAAAAGCTGGCTTAAAACTCAGCATTAAAAAAACTGGCATCTTGTCCCATCACTTAATGGCAAATAGATGGGGATACTTTATTTTCTTGGGCTCAAAATGACTGCAGATGGTGACTGCAGCCATGAAATTAAAAGACACTTGTTCCTTGAAAGAAAAGCTATGACCAACATAGACAGCATAATAAAAAGCAGAGACATTACTTTGTCAACAAAGGTCCATCTAGTCAAAGCTATGGTTTTTCCAGTGGTCAAGTATGGATGTGAGAGTTGGACCATAAAGAATGCTTAGCACTGAAGAATTGATGCTTTTGAACTGTGGTGTTGGAGAAGACTCTTGAGAGCCCCTTGAACTGAAAGGAGATCAAACGAGTCAATCCTAAAGGAAGTCAACCTTGAGTATTCATTGGAAGAACTGACTCTGAAGCTGAAGCTCCAATACTTTGGCCACCTAATGTGAAGAACTGGCTCATTAGTGAAAACACTGATGCTGGGAAAGACTGAAGGCAGGAGGAGAGGGGGACAACAGAGGATGAGATGGTTGGATGGCATCACTGACTCAATGGACATGAGCTTGAGCAAGCTCCAAGAGATGGTAAAGGACAGGGAAGCCTGGCACGCTGCAGTTCATGGGGCCACAAAGTGGTGGACATGACTGAGCAATTGAACAACAAGAAGGAACTGTTCTAGATAAAAGGAGAAAGACATGATAAAAAATGTAATGCAGAATCTTCTATTGGATTCTGGATCAGAAAAATACCCTAAATGATATTATGGGACAAATGGGGAAATTTGAAGGTAGAATATGTAGTAGATATAGTATAATATCAAAGTTAATTTTAATGAATATAATAGTTATATCGCACCTATGTAGGAGAAGGTCCTTATTCTTATTATGGACACACGAAGTTATTTAGGGGTAAAGCATCATATTTGCAGTGAACTCTCAAATAGAAAAGACATACTTAGGCACATATGTATACACAGAAATAATACGATTATGGCACAATGTTAACAACTGGTGAATCTATATAAAAGGTAAATTGATGTTCACTGTAATTTTCTCACAATTTTCCCATGGGTCTGAAATATTTCCAAGTAAATAAAGCTATAAAAAATAATCATCTTTTAAAAAAGATATTCACTCTCTCTCTTTGAATACATCTAATGTGCTGAGGCTGAAGCTCTTATATTTGAAGCAAGAAGGGAATGGCTGGATGGCTGGATAAATAGAGTCAGATGCCCTAAATTCTAGTCCAGGTACTGTCATTAGCTCATCATTTTACTTGGGTTTTCTCATGGGTCAAATAGGGGGTGATAATACCTCCTTGCCATGCCTACTTTATAGGACTATTGTGAGGATTAAATGAGATAACAGATGGGAAAGTATACTGACAAGGTGAAAAAGTACTATTCAAATTCAGAATACTCACTGTTAATGTCATCTTAGACCTTATCTACTACCAAATTCATTTGTGGTAACTGACAACTACTTATTTGCACTTTTTCAATGTTATGCACTTACCCCTTTGCTTTTGAAATTCCTGTATCCTATGACATGGGTATTCCCTAAAATGATTGATGGTCCTTGCAGGCTATCATTAGCACTGAGTGACACCACTGGCGTCCAAGAGGATTCTGCCACATGCTTGCTTTCTGGGCAGCAGTTCTGCATATTTTCCATTTGAGTCAGTGGTAGTAGTTCTGGTTAAATCAAGTGTAACCAGAGAAGATGGTTAACAGAAGAGAGATTGGAGGAAGGAAAGAGGAAGGGAAGGTGGCAGTGTCATGAACAGACTCCTAAGTACATTTTAAGGGAGAGGACCAGAAAGCCTTGACACTGTTATATGCAGGTATCTGGGATGTTCTTACTTCTCACTAGAACAATCACTTACCACTGGTCACAAATTTGCCATATGGTTAATGGCAGGAAAAGTGTCCAAAAGCCAATGTACCATTTACACTATTTGGAAATACCAAAGTGAATTCTTTTCACTAATCATTACATGAGGCAGGACTCATTTTTCACTGAATTAATGATTCAGTACTCTTGGCAAACAAAATGTGCCATAGAGGTTGATTCATGCTCATGTTTGGCAGAAACCAACACAATTCTGTAAAGCAATTATCCTTCAGTTAAAAAATAAATTTAAAATTTAAAAAAATGTGCCGTAGGTAATCTAATGGTAACTTTTCATAAAAAATATTAAGATCCTCAAACTATCTCAGAAAGGAAGACCAGAAATATGCATGCATTCACATTCACTGAATGTCCTCTTTCTCTTGTAGGCTTTGGGAAGATAGCCACATTTATGACTTATGACCCGTAATTATCCATTATTTACTTTGTAGAGATCTTGATCAACATGGAGACCCAAATAATAGAGACCTAGAAATATAGGTTCAATTGTACCATCTTAGGAATAAAGGAAACTGATCAATCTTCTCCAAATTTTTTTTTATTTTTTTTTTATTTTTTTTTTTATTTTTTTTTTTATTCTTCCAATTTTATTTTATTTTTAAACTTTACATAATTGTATTAGTTTTGCCAAATATCAAAATGAATCCGCCACAGGTATACATGTGTTCCCCATCCCGAACCCTCCTCCCTCCTCCCTCCCCATACCATCCCTCTGGGCCGTCCCAGTGCACCAGCCCCAAGCATCCAGCATCATGCATCGAACCTGGACTGGCAACTCGTTTCCTACATGATATTTTACATGTTTCACTGCCATTCTCCCACATCTTCCCACCCTCTCCCTCTCCCACAGAGTCCATAAGACTGTTCTATACATCAGTGTCTCTTTTGCTGTCTCGTACACCGGGTTATTGTTACCATCTTTCTAAATTCCATATATATGCGTTAGTATACTGTATTTATGTTTTTCCTTCTGGCTTACTTCACTCTGTATAATAGGCTCCAGTTTCATCCACCTCATTAGAACTGATTCAAATGTATTCTTTTTAATGGCTGAGTAATACTCCATTGTGTATATGTACCACAGCTTTCTTATCCATTCATCTGCTGATGGACATCTAGGTTGCTTCCACGTCTTGGCTATTACAAACAGTGCTGCGATGAACATTGGGGTACACGTGTCTCTTTCCCTTCTGGTTTCCTCAGTGTGTATGCCCAGCAGTGGGATTGCTGGATCATAAGGCTGACAAACCATTAGCCAGACTCATCAAGAAACAAAGGGAGAAAAATCAAATCAACAAAATTAGAAACGAAAAAGGAGAGATCACAACAGACAACACAGAAATACAAAGGATCATAAGAGACTACTATCAACAATTATATGCCAATAAAATGGACAACGTGGAAGAAATGGACAAATTCTTAGAAAAGTACAACTTTCCAAAACTCGACCAGGAAGAAATAGAAAATCTTAACAGACCCATCACAAGCATGGAAATTGAAACTGTAATCAAAAATCTTCCAGCAAACAAAAGCCCCGGTCCAGACGGCTTCACAGCTGAATTCTACCAAAAATTTAGAGAAGAGCTAACACCTATCCTGCTCAAACTCTTCCAGAAAATTGCAGAGGAAGGTAAATTTCCAAACTCATTCTATGAGGCCACCATCACCCTAATACCAAAACCTGACAAAGATCCCACAAAAAAAGAAAACTACAGGCCAATATCACTGATGAACATAGATGCAAAAATCCTTAACAAAATTCTAGCAATCAGAATCCAACAACACATTAAAAAGATCATACACCATGATCAAGTGGGCTTTATCCCAGGGATGCAAGGATTCTTCAATATCCGCAAATCAATCAATGTAATACACCACATTAACAAATTGAAAAATAAAAACCATATGATTATCTCAATAGATGCAGAGAAAGCCTTTGACAAAATTCAACATCCATTTATGATAAAAACTCTCCAAATTTTATCTGTTGTCATTTATTCATTCAGTTCTTACAACTGACTAGAACCTAGTTCATAGTTAGGTGTCCTTTGTCAAATTCTCAATAATAGGATAAACAAGTTAGATTATGAGGCAGCGTACTATACTTGGCCACAGTTCAAGAGAACTGAGCTCTTTTCTTGGCCTTTGTGATTTCAGGAAATTAAAATTTAAAAATGTTCTAACAGGCTCACCTGTAAAATGGACCTGTTAGTTCTTGCTCAACCTTAGAGTTATGATGATGGTCAAATTCAAAAATGCATTTAATTCATACAAGAAAGTGTGAATTATTTTGCATCAAATTTTGACTTATGTAAAATACATATCTCCTGCCCAGAATGCACGAAACCAGAAAAAAAGAACCAGATAAAACATAGACAACTTAGTGTATTTTTCAGTTATGACTAAATCAACAGTCAAGATGTCAAACAGTGCTCCTAAAATCTCTGTGTAGCCAGCTTGTAAGCTTAGAAGAAAGTTTTGAGCCTGGCAAAGAACAACTGCCAAAATGCCAGAGTCCCTTTTTCCTGGCAGCATTAATGGAGCCCATAATAGCAAAGAGTGACAGTGGTCCTGTCAAATAACCACCAGCATGCGAATAAGAGCTGCACAGTGCTTGTCTAGGCATGATGGAACCCATGCTATTTCTAAATGTGATGTTTTGTCCAAGATTAAATATTTGACTCAATATTTAATCTCTAATACATGGGAGAACACAATCAAGGAAGAATGAATTGAGGAAAACATTGATGAAAGATGTTATTAAGTAATCTGGTAAATTTTCCAAATGGTGAAGCATTCTGAGGGGTCTGAACTTTCCAAAAGCATTATTTTGACCTGAGTTCCCTCAGAGGAGAATGATGTGATTAAGCCATGTATTTCCTAAAAAAAAAAAAAAAAGAAAGAAAGAAAGAAAGAAACAGACAAAGCCTCAAATGGACAATAAACTGATCACATCTGATAAAATTCAAGGTTTCATATCACTAGTTTGCAGATAATTATTCAATATTGTCCAAAATGATGAAAGAATTTTACAAAGCTAGAAAGGAGGGAGATAAAGATATTCTCTGGGAGAGGTGGGGAGAGACTGGGACTAATGGTTAACATGGATTGTCTTATTGCTGCTAGAGTCGATACAGTAACTGTTTTAACTGTTACTAACACAATTCATTTCAACTGTGTGATTAAAATAGTTCAGGGTATATACTGCAACTTCCATCGATGAATTGCAAAGTATCTAACAAACATTAACTACCATAATTTGTGAGAAGACAGTGATTTTTGACACTGGGGAAAGAGAGTTATTAACTTGCCTACAGATGCAGGATGCCAGTGGGGAGGGGCAACCTGTATGAACTTACAGAGGGAGATGAATTAAATTTCCCTTCATTCTTTTTTCTCTTGATGTTCTGGGAAGGGTCAAGAATGACGGAACAAGAGCTGTCCATAGTCTTTTAAAATATATTAATTCATAACGTTAACTTTGTCAGTTTTAATAATGCTAGAGTTACAAAAGAAAATGTCCTTATTTTTAGACATGCATGCTGAAGTAATTAGGCATGAAGCATCATGTATTCTAATTAACATAAAATAAATATGGAAAAATAAACAAAATATTAATAATTGTAAAATCTAGGTACTTGATATATGGGTGTTCATTATTTTCTTTGCTTTTCTACATGTCTTCAAACTTTTATAGTAAGAGGTTAATTTTTTACCAATCAGATTAATGGGGAAAACCCAATTTAAAACATAAGAAAGTCTGAATGACAACTAGGTAGTTTTGACTTATGTATTATTGATCCTTTAGCTGATTGATACATGTCTTATTTAAAAAGGAATTACAGAGGTTCAAGCAATTTAACAAAACCAAGTAAATTTAAAATAATAGTAAAATGGTAAGAAGGAATCTCAAAGTGAAAATTTTTATCCTTGTGTGAGGTGGGTCACAAAGTGAACCTTAAGCTACCTGGCAGCAACATGAAGAGGAAAATATCCAATATGTTTATTTGAAAAAAAAAAAAAAAACACTGGTTACTAAGAAAACATTATGACAATCTCAGAGTTAACATTTACTGACCATTTACCAAGTATATCAGGTATAGTTCTAAGCACTGTTCAAGTACAAATTCATTGAACCCCTCTGTGCTGCTACTGCTGCTGCTAAGTCACTTCAGTCGTGTCTGACTCTGTGTGACCCCATAGATGGCAGCCCACCAGACTCCCCTGTCCCTGGGATTCTACAGGCAAGAACACTGGAGTGGGTTTCCATTTCCTTCTCCAATGCATGAAAGTGAAAAGTGAAAGTGAAGTTGCTCAGTCATGTCCGACCCTCAGCGACTCCATGGACTGCAGCCTATCAGGCTCCTCCATCCATGGGATTTTCCAGGCAGGAGTACTGGAGTGGGGTGCCATTGCCTTCTCCGGAATCCCCTCTGTAGGGGCTACACTTTTCCCATTTTACAGGTGAGGAAATTGAGGCTCATAGAGATTAAGTTTCCAAAGTTCACACAGCCAGGAAGTGACAGAGTTAGGATTAATGACAGCTCATCTTGACTAGAAAGCTCACATTTTAATCTATAATTAATACTATCTTTTTTTCTGGTAAATATAACTTTTCCTAATAATAAAACCAGAGAGAAATATGTATTCTGTGAGTTTTTTTTAGAGAAAGTAATGAATAACATCCTCAAAAATCATCTCTACTATAAGTATAGCAACAAGTTTCATCAAGCTTGTCATGATGATTTATAATTATCATATCTAAAATTTGTAGCAAATTACTTCTTAGGTACTTACAAACGATGTGTTTTAAGAAGCTTAAATACACCTCCCTCCATCTGCTAACACTGTTAATCTGCCAAGAATAATTGCACCCCTTTATTCAGAGAAGTCTGATTCATCACAAATTCTTAATCACTAGAGCCTGAACCGTTGAAACGTTAAAAATGGCAAGGCTCATTTAGGCTTAATTTATACTTATTCTAGATAGGATCATGTATGGCAGTCTTTGACTGATGTGATAGATTAAATAATGAAGTCAAATGGTGGTAAATGATTGCTGAGCAGCCTGACTGAATGTTAACTTCAGTTATGCCAGCATGCTGTGAATTTGGTCTTGAACAAATCAACCAGGTATCCAACCACTTAACCACATCTATATCCTTTCCTATACTTATTTTGTATTCACCCTCTACGTGGAGCCTTTAGACCTAGAACTTCTATCTAGAGAATATCTCAATGATGAACGTACAATAAAAGTGATAAGGAGGACATGGATTTTTCTTAAAATCTAGAAACAATGTGATTTATGTAAAATGCAAAATTGAGATGAGCTGTCATTGAATTGAAAAGGCAAAAAGATAGGACACAGAAAGATGAACTCCCCAGATCAGTAGGTGCCCAATATGCTACTGGAAATCAGTGGAGAAATAACTCAAGAAACAGTGAAGAGACGGAGCCAAAGCAAAAACAACACAAAGTTGTGGATGTGACTGGTGATGGAAGTAAAGTCTGATGCTGTAAAGAGCAATATTGCATAAGAACCTGGAATGTTAGGTCCATGAAACAAGGCAAATTGGAAGTGGTCAAACAGGAGATGGCAAGAGTGAATATCAACATTTTAGGAATCAGTGAACTAAAATGGACTGGAATGGGTGAATTTAACTCAGATGACCATTATATCTACTACTGTGGGCAAGAAGAAATGGAGTAGCCATCATAGTCAACAAAAGAGTCTGAAATGCAGTACTTGGATGCAATCTCAAAAACAACAGAATGATCTCTGTTCATTTCTAAGGCAAACCAGTCAATATCACGGTAATCCAAGTCTATGCCCTGACCAGTAATGCTGAAGAAGCTGAAGTTGAATGGTTCTATGAAGACTTACAAGACCTTCTACAACTAACACCCATAAAAGATGTCATTTTCATTATAATGGACTGGAATGCAAAAGTAGGAAGTCAAGAAATACCTGGCTGCTGCTGCTGCTGCATCGCTTCAGTCGTGTCCAACTCTGTGCGACCCCATAGATGGCAGCCCACCAGGCTTCCCGTCCCTGGGATTCTCCAGGCAAGAACACTGGAGTGGGTTGCTGTTTCCTTTTCCAATGCATGAAAGTGAAAAGTGAAAGTGAAGTCGCTCAGTCGTGTTGGACCCTCAGCGACCCCATGGACTGCAGACTTCCAGGCTCCTCCGTCCATGGGATTTTCCAGGCAAGAGTACTGGAGTGGGGTGCCATTGGAGTACAGAATGAAGCAGGGCAAAGGCTAATAGAGTTTTGCCAAGAGAACACACTAGTCATAGCAGACACCCTTTTCCAACAACACAAGAAAAGGCTCTACACATGGACATCACCAGATGCTCAATAATGAAAACAGATTGATTACATTCTTTACAGCCAAAGATGGAGAAGTTCTATACAGTCAGCAAAAACAAGACCAGGAGCTGACTGTGGCACAGACCATGAATTCCTTATTGCCAAATTCAGACTTAAATTGAAGAAAGTAGGGGAAAACACTAGACCATTCAGGTATGACCTAAATCAAATCCCTTACAATTATACAGTGGAAGTGACAAACAGATTCAAGGGATTAGATCTGATAGACTGCCTGAAGAACTATGGACAGAGGTTTGTGACATTGTACAGGAGACAGGGATCAAGACCATCACCAAGAAAAATAAATGCAAAAAGGCAAAATGGTTCTTTGAGGAGCCCTTATGAATAGTTGTGAAAAGAAGAGAAGTAAAAGACAAAGGAGAAAAGGAAAGATGTACCCATTTGAATGCAGGGTTTCAAAGAACAGCAAGGAGAGAAAAGAAAGCCTTCGTCTGTGATCAGTGGAAAGGAAAAAGAGGAAAACAACAGAATGGGAAAGTCTAGAGATCTCCTCAAGAAAATTAGAAATATGAAGGGAATATTTCATGCAAAGATGGGCACAATAAATGACAGAAATGGTATGGACTTAACAGAAGCAGAAGATATTAAGAAAAGGTGGCAAGAATACACAGAAAAACTATACATAAAAGATCTTCACGACCTAGATAATCATGATGGTGTAATCACCAACCTAGAGCCAGACATCCTTGAATCCAAAGTCAAGTGGGCCTTAGAAAGCATCACTAGGAACAAAGCTAGTGGAGGTGATGGAATTCCAGTCGAGCTATTTCAAATCCTACAAGATGATGCTGTGAAAGTGCTGCACTCAATATGCCAGCAAATTTGGAAAACTCAGTAGTGGCTACAGAACTGGAAAAGGTCAGTTTTCATTCCAACCCCAAAGAAAGGCAATACCAAAGATTGCTCAAACTACCACACAATTGCACTCATCTTAAATACTAGTAAAGTAATGCTCAAAATTCTCCAAGCCAGGGTTCAACAGTCTGGAACCTGTGAAATTCCACATGTTCAAGCTGGATTTAGCAAAGGCAGAGGAACCAGAAATCAAATTTCCAACATCTGCTGGATCACTGAAAAGCAAGAGAGTTCCAGAAAAGCATCTACTTCTGCTTTATCGACTATGCCAAGCCTTTGACTGTGTGGACCACCACAAAGTGTGGAAAAATCTGAAAGAGATGGGAATACCAGACCACCTGACATGCCTCTTGAGAAATCTGCATGCAGGTCAAGAAGTAACAGTTAGAACTGGATATGGAACAACAGATTGGTTCCAAATAGAGATAGGAGTATGTCAAGGTTGGATATTGTCATCCTGCTTATTTAACTTATATGCAGAGTATGAGAAACGCTGGGCTGGATGAAGCACAAGTTGGAATCAAAATTGTCAAGAAAAATATCAATAACCTCAGATATGCAGATGACACCACCCTTATGGCAAAAACTGAAGAACTAAAGAGCCTCTTGATGAAAGTAAAAGAGGAGGGTGAAAAAGTTGGCTTAAAGCTCAACATTCAGAAAACTAAGATCATGGCATCCGGTCTCATCACTTCATGGCAGATAGATTGGGAAACAGTGGAAAAAGTGTCAGACTTTATATTTTGGGGCTCCAAAATCACTGCAGATGGGACTGCAGCCATGAAATTAAAAGACACTTGCTCCTTTGAAGAAAAGTTACGAACAAACTAGACAGCATATTAAAAAGCAGAGACATTACTTTGTCAACAAAGGTCCGTCTAGTCAAGGCTATGGTTTAAAGAAAGCTGAGCGCCGAAGAATTGATGCTTTTGAACTGTGGTGTTGAAGAACACTCTTGAGAGTCCCTTGGACTGCAAGGAGATCCAACCAGTCCATCCCAAAGGAAATCAGTCCTGAATATTACTTGGAAGGACTGATGCTGAAGCTGAAACTCCAATACTTTGGCCACCTGATGTGAAGAGCTGACTCATCTGAAAAGACCTGATGCTGGGAAAGATTGAAGGCAGGAGGAGAAGGGGATGAGAGGATGAGATGGTTGCATGGCATCACCGACTCAATGGACATGAGTTTGAGTAAACTCTGAGAGTTGGTGATGGACAGGGAGGCCTGGCCTCCTGCAGTCCATGGGGTCTCAGAAGGTCAGACATGACTGAGTGACTGAACTGAACTGAACTGTCATGAACTACAACATTATAGCACTTCAAAGTCTGGATTTGTTCACTTCATGAACACTAGTCATTCATATACTCAACTGGGAAGGAGGCTTGGAAACAGGTGGCCTATTAGTAGATCCATTAAACAAGAAATTTATGCATCATATATCCATCTTGAGGCAATTAGGCTGATCATTTTTTTTTTCTTTTATGGATTAATTGAAAACTCCCAGCAATATAGCAATTATCATGTCATATCCTAGCATTTACCCATGATATTAAAGACAATGGACTTTCCATGCATTAGAAGTAATGTAGAACTCTATTCACTTTTTGCCTAAGAAATTCAGTACTTTCAAGACAAAGTCACTCTCTTGAAGGATGTGTAAATATGAGTGGTCTAGTGTATGAATGGCAAATAAGATAGATAAGATAATTTGTTTTAACTGCCGAATCACTGTTCGTTAATTTTAAACAAACTCTAATTATTATCTGCCTAATTTTATCATTTAAAAACAGAGTTGCTAACATGGATTTGAACACTTACTACGTACTAGGCTCTGTGTATAATATGTTATGGGTATTATTTCACTTAATGATCACAACCCTAATAACTAGGATCATTATCTATATTGTGAAAGTGAAAGTGTTAGTCGCTCAGTCGCCTCCAACTCTGCAAACCTATGGACTGTAGCTTGCCAGACTCCACTGTCCATGGAATTCTCCAGGCAAAATACTGGAGTAGGTAGCCATTCCCTTCTCCAGGCGATCTTCCCAACCCAGGGATTGAATCCAGGTCTCCTGCACTGCAGGCAGATTCTTTATAATCTGAGCCATCAGGGAAAGTGATCCAAGTCATCTAGTTAGAAAATGGTGGAGCCAGCATTTAATTTCAGATGGCCTAACCACAAATTCACTACCATGCTATACCATTTGTGATGGCCTAGGTGGTACTGGTGGTAAAGAACCTCCCTGGAAATGCAGGAGACATAATGGACTCAAGAGATGGGAATACCTGACCACACTACCTGCCTCCTGAGAAACCTGTATGCAGATAAATAAGCCAGTTAGAACTGGACATGGAGCAAAGGACTGGTTCAAAACTGGGAAAGGAGTATGTCAAGGCTGTATATCATCACCCTGCTTATTTAACTTATATGCAGAGTACATCAAGCGAAATGTTGGGCTGGATGAAGCACAAGCTGGAATCAACATTTCAGGGAGAAATATCAATAACCATAGATATGCAGATGACACCACCCTAATGGCAGAAAGTGAAGAGGAACTAAAGAGCCTCTTGATGAAGGTGAAAGAGGAGAATGAAAATGTTGGCTTAAAACTCAACATTCAAAAAAGGAAGATCATGGCATCTGGTCCCATTACTTCATGGCAAATAGATGGGGAAACAATGAAAACAGTGACAAACTTTATTTTATTGGGCTCCAAAATTACTGCAGATGGTGACTGCAACCATGAAATTAAAAGATGCTTGCTCCTTAGAAGAAAAGCTATGAGGAACCTAGACAGCAGATTAAAAATCAGAGACATCACTTTGCCGACAAAGGTGCATATAGTTGAAGATATGGTGTTTCCAGTAGTTATGTGTCGATGTGAGATCTCGATCATAAAAAAGGCTGAGTGCTGAAGAATTGATGCTTTTGAACTATGGTGTTGGAGAAGACTCCTGAGAGTCCCTTGGACTGCAAGGAGATCAAACTAGTCAACCCTAAAGGAAATAAACCCTGAATATTAGAAGGACTGATGCTGAAGCTGAAGCTCCAATACTTTGGATACCTGATGGAAAGAGGTAACTCATTGGAAATGTCCCTGATTCTGGGAAAGATTGAAGGCAGGAGAGAAGGGTATGACAGAGGATGAGATGGTTGGATGACATCACAAACTCACTGGACATGAGTTTGAGCAAACTCTGATAGTGAAGGACAGGGAAACAGGCATGCTGAAGTCCATTGGGGTTGCCAAGAGTTGGATACAACTGAGCAACTGAACTGAACTGATTGAAATATCAAGGGCAGTGTAGAACTAGTAAGTGAATGAATTAAATGAATGGTTCTTAACTTTACCTCTACAGTAGAACTATCTAGCAAACTTCTAAAAAAATCTTGATACCCAAACTATACTCCAGGCCAACTACATCAGAATCTCTGGGAGAGCTGCCAGAGATAACGATTTTGAACCACTAAACTAGGTACCTAGTCACAGAGTAACTAGAACTCTATTTTCCTCTGTGGGGACACATAACATAGCCCAGAAATTTGGGTGGGATTGAATTTACAGTTATGTAATTACTGGTCTCAGTGCTTAAAGTCAGAGTAATGTACACAGGTAAGCATGTCATGTTATTTCTTTCTAAATAATGCCAAAGGTCCAGATGGTTCTAAACTTGATTGATGCTTGATATCATGTATAAAAATTGTCTTGATGACTAAATAAAAGTCAATTTTTAACCTAATGTGTTGCTACATGAAAGTATCAACTAACATAGCTATGCATGCATGCTAAGTCACTTCAGTCATGTCCAACTCTTTGCAGTCCTATGGACTGTAGCCTGCCAGGTTCCTCTGTCCATGGGATTCTCCAGACAAGAATACTGGAGTGGGTTGCCATGCTCTTTTCCAGGGGATTTCCCTGACCCAGGGATCAAACCTGTGTCTCTTACATCTCCTGAATTCGCAAGCAGATTCTTTACCACTAGTGTCACCAATATAGCTATGAGATTTAACAATAAGACTCAGACACACTTTATGTCAAGTCAACTCTTTCAAACCAAATAATTCCATATAGCAAAGCTTGATAACACTGCCTACAAGCTTGTCATAGTCACAGGATAAAATTCCAACTCTTGAAATCCTAGTTTTGAATTCAATGAAAATTTGATGATGGTACACCATGTACCAAATACTTGATTTTATATATATATATATATATATAATTTATATGTTATTATAATTAACTTATATATATAAGTTATATTTAATTTATATTATATATAAATTAAAATATTATAATATATATTATATAATTTATATATTATATATAAATTATTTAATTTATATATAATATTTATATATATTATATATATTTATATATTATTATATTATATATAATATAATATATTATATATAATATTATATATATTATATATTATATATTATATAATTTATATATTATATATAAATTATTTAATTTATATATAACATTTATATATTTTATTTATATATAATATATATTATATATATCATATATATATCTGATTTTATTTATATATAATATATATTATATATATCATATATATATATCTGATCTATGTGATGACACTTGGTGGTGAAGAAGACACATACAGTTTCATGACAAGCATCTAAACATCAGATGACTTATTTCTCTCTTTAATCGCTGTGGTGTCTTATAACTGCAGTTAAGTTAAAGAGTAAGTCACTGTTTATTTGCTCTTCGCACGTCCCACGTTGCTGTCATTATGTTACCCTCCAAATCTCCATGTGCATTCCTGGCCCATTTAAAGCAGCCAGGAAAACCTAGATTCTCCAAACTTGAATCGTCTTGCTCTGTTAGCAATAGGACTAATAGAGGAACTACCTGGTTAAACATCACGAGATCAGCTAAATGTAATCTAATGGAGGAGTCTAAGTAGTTACAGTTTTAGGAAGCACAGCATTATAGCCACATTCCTGATTTGTCAGTTTCCCTTCAATTCCTTTGGATTCACAAAAGTCCCTTAGGACTCACTGAGCCTTTTCCCACATATAATTCTACATGATTTTGTAACTAAATATTTGTATGTATTGGATTAATTTAGAGAGATAGGTTGGTCATAAACTGTTGTTTCAAAAAGAAAAAAATATGGTACAATTTTAAGTTAAAAAGAGGCAAAATACATAGTCTTGACAGTATTGTGGTTTAAAGTTGAATAAAGAAGAATTTAAGGCTTTGGGGATAGTTTTATGCAGTTGACAGAACTCAAAATTGTATCATCTTTAGAAATAAAATTTGACAGCTGATTAACCCCTAATAAGTACTAAATAAATAAAGTGGCTTGGGAAACAATTTGTAAAACTATATAAAAACACAGCCAAAAAGGCAATATCTGAAAATCACCTGAGTGTGATAATCTATCTCAAAATGCAAATGATGACACCAACTCATTGACAAATGAGGTGTAAGCTACATGGGTATAAAGAAAGATTATTCTGGTCAATGTAATGAAACAGTAAATGGAATAATCCATTCCAGATACTTAATTCTTGCAGTACTAATGGGTCCTCAATTAAAAGCTTTACAACTGAAGGAGTTCTTTTCAGGGAGAGCAGTCATTACATAGCATATAATAGAAGGAAACTAGTCAACTAGATCAGCTCTCAAAACTGCTGCTAATAACTGAATAAAGATACTTGGTACCTTCCATTTAATATTTTTAGATAATTAATAACTGATCAACTTCTGAATATCTTCCAAAAAGTATGCATTTTAGGAGAACAAAATAGAATTCAGTTTTCTTTATTGTTGTTCAGTTGCTAAGTCGTGTCTGACTCTTTGCAACCCCACAGACTATAGCGCGCTAGGCTCCTCTGTCCTCTAGTATTTCCCAGAGTTTGCTCAAATTCACGTTCATGGGGTCTGTGATGCTATTTAACCATCTCATCCTCACATCAGGTGGCCAAAGTATTGGAACTTCAGCTTCAGCATCAGTCCTTCCATTGAATATTTAGGGTTGATTTCCTTACTGCTTTTATCTTCTTGCTGTCCAAAGGACTCTCAAGAGTCTTCATCAGTACCACAATTCAAAAGCATCAATTCTTTGGCACTCAGAATTCTTTATGGTACTGTGTTGTACATGAACACTGGAAAAACTATAGCTTTGACTATATAGACCTTCGTCAGAAAAGTGATGTCTCTGCTTTTTAACCTGCTGTCTAATTTTGTCATAGCTTTCCTTCTAAGGAGCAAACTTTTTTAAATTTCATGGCTGCAGTCACTGTCTGCAGTGATTTTGGAGCCCAAGAAAAGAAAATCTGTCACTGTTTCCTCTCTTTCCCCGTCTATTTGCCATGAAATGATGGGACTAGATGCTGTGATCTTAGTTTTTTTAATGCCGAGTTTCAAGCCAATGTTTTTACTCTTGTCTTTCACCCTCATCAAGAGGCTCTTTAGTTACTCTTCACTTTCTGCCATATATGAGGTTTTTGATATTTCTCCCAGCAATCTTGATTCCAGCTTGTGATTCATCCAGCCTACAATGTGCTAAAGTGAAAACCAGGATTCTGTAGCTAGATAGATGGTGAAAAATTCTGAGTTAAACAAAATAAAACAGTTGTAATTAATGACAGACTTCTCTGGGGCTTTTATAGATATTGTGACTTGAAAACCAAGCTGTCTACTTTTACACTCAGTCTGAACACTGAGAATCAAAACCACACCTTACTGTCTATATTAGCATGACTTTGCTATTTCATTGTCTTTATTATTATTTCTTCACTCTTCTGGGACTAGCCTGTCCATGTGCTTTATTTATTACAGGCAATTCCTGAAAGACTCACTAAACTCTTCATTGGAAAGCATCCAACAGACAGTTTGATCCCTAAGATTCTTTGAATCCTACCTTCAAAACCCTTACTCTTTTCACCAGTCCTGGACTGTTGGATCATGCTTCATAAGTCAATCCTAGTCAATCTCCCACATTTAAATACCTACCACAGACCAGTTTTCCAGTTCTTAATAAATTATGTCCTTACCTTCCCCACTCTGAAACATAGCCTAAGTTCTGTAAAGGTATTTGAGAAATAAACACAATTTTGTCTTATCCACAAGTGTTAGTAATATTCAGGGAGACTTCATGATAGAATTTTCAAGAGGATAGTATTGTACAGACTACTTTCAAAATTTGACTCTCCCCAACATATGCATGCATATACATGTATTTGAATGTGTGTGCATGCACATATGTCTGTGTATGTATGTAACACTTTGCACATTCATACATTTGAGAAAGGCTGATACAGTGAAAAGGATCTTGGATTAACATCAGGAAATCTGTTTTCCTGCTTCTAACTACTTGTGGTTTGGGAGTAAATCCCCAAGGATCTGGGCCTTAACTGTCCTCAGTTGTAAATGACGTGATAGGGCTAAATTATCTCTCAAGATGTGGTGGATTATTAATCTTTTTGTTCTACCAGGGCACTCACAGTGAAAGAAAAGTAGACGTCTGAGTTGTGGCATAAGGCAGGTTGTGGATTATAAACAATTCCTGTCATAGTAGCCTTTCTCATTCAATAATTAATATATCATTTATATGTGGAATCTAGGAAAAAGATACAGATGAAGCTAATTGCAAAGCAGAAATAGAGACACAGATGGAGAGAACAAACACATGGAAACCAAGGGGGGAAGAGGGGTGGGGTGATTTGGGAGATTGGGATTAACATATGTACACTGTTATATAGAAAATAGATAACTAATGAGAATCTACTATATAGCACAGGAAACTCTATCAGTGCTCTGTGGTGACCTAAATGGGAAGGAAATCTATCCTTCCCATTTAGGTGTGTGTGTGTATATATATACATCCCTTCTTTCATATATGTATATATATAGCTGATCCACTTTGCTGTACAGCAGAAACTAATACAACATTGTAAAGCAACTATACTCTAATAAAAATTAATTTAAAAAAGAATGTATGTAAAGAGTCAAGTACAATAATATTCATGTTTTGATTAATGTTTCTTTTGTGTATTAAAAAAGAATCAAGATAGAAATGTAAACCAGTGAATGATATTATTATAGGGCTATACTTAGATCTGTTCACAATTTTTACTACTTAGCAAGTACTTGAAATATGTCACTAGTAAATGGTAACCTGGAGGCTAAAAATAAAGTCAAATTCATGCAATACCTGGTGAAAGTGAAAGTGTTAGTCGCTCTATCATGTTCAACTCTTTGCAACCCATTGGACTATAGCCTCTGTCCATGGGATTCTCCAGGCAAGAATACTGGAGTGGGTAGCCATTCCCTTCTCCAGGTGATCTTCGTGATCCAGGGATGGAGCCCAGATTTCCTGCACTGCAAGCAGATTCTTTACCATCTGAGCCACCAGGAAAACCCACAATACCTGGTACTGAGCTCAATCCCAGCAGATGCAAAGCAAGTCGTGACAACTGTTAACTTGAGGTCTGCATATGCATTGCGCCTAATATTTTTCTGGACTGGTGATGGAAGGCCTCCTCCTTTGTAGTGCACTGTAAAATGATGCTAATTATATCACCTTACATTTGTATAGGTATAAATATAAGGTGATATTATTCACATTATATTTGTATATATCAGGGCTTTCCTGATAGCTCAGTTGGTCAAGAATCTGCCTGCAATGGAGGAGACTCCAGTTTGATTCCTGGGTCAGGAAGATCCACTGGAGATGGATAGGCTACCCACTCCAGTATTCTTGGGCTTCCTTGGTGGCTCAGCTGGTAAAGAATCCACCTGCAATGCAGGAGACCTGGGTTCGATCCCTGGGTTGAGAAGGGAAAGGCTACCCACTCCAGTATTCTGGCCTGGAGAATTCCATGGACTATATAGTCCATGTGGTGCAGAGTCGGACATGACTGAGTGACTTTCACTTTCACACTTGTATAGAACTTTACATTTTACTGGTCTGTTTTGCTTACATTCTTTTTTTTAAATTTTATTTTATTTTTAAACTTTATATAATTGTATTAGTTTTGCCAAATATCAAAATGAATCCGCCACAGGTATACATGTGTTCCCCATCCTGAACCCTCCTCCCTCCTCCCTCCCCATACCATCCCTCTGGGTCGTCCCAGTGCACTAGCCCCAAGCATCCAGTATCGTGCATCGAACCTGGACTGGCAACTCGTTTCTTACATGATATTTTACATGTTTCAATGTCATTCTCCCAAATCTTCCCACCCTCTCCCTCTCCCACAGAGTCCAAAAGACTGTTCTATACATCAGTGTCTCTTTTGCTGTCTCGTACACCGGGTTATTGTTACCATCTTTCTAAATTCCATATATATGCGTTAGTATACTGTATTTATGTTTTTCCTTCTGGCTTACTTCACTCTGTATAATAGGCTCCAGTTTCATCCACCTCATTAGAACTGATTCAAATGTATTCTTTTTAATGGCTGAGTAATACTCCATTGTGTATATGTACCACTGCTTTCTTATCCATTCATCTGCTGATGGACATGTAGGTTGCTTCCATGTCCTGGCTATTATAAACAGTGCTGCGATGAACATTGGGGTACACGTGTCTCTTTCCCTTCTGGTTTCCTCAGTGTATATGCCCAGCAGTGGGATTGCTGGATCATAAGGCAGTTCTATTTCCAGTTTTTTAAGGAATCTCCACACTGTTTTCCATAGTGGCTGTACTAGTTTGCATTCCCACCAACAGTGTAAGAGGGTTCCCTTTTCTCCACACCCTCTCCAGCATTTATTGCTTGTAGACTTTTGGATCGCAGCCATTCTGACTGGTGTGAAATGGTACCTCATAGTGGTTTTGATTTGCATTTCTCTGATAATGAGTGATGTTGAGCATCTTTTCATGTGTTTGTTAGCCATCTGTATGTCTTCTTTGGAGAAATGTCTATTTAGTTCTTTGGCCCATTTTTTGATTGGGTCGTTTATTTTTCTGGAGTTGAGCTGTATCCCTCCCTCCCTCCCCACAGCACGACTGAACAAGTAAGCCTAAAAAAAAAAAAAAAAAAAATAAGTGTCCTCCACCGTCCCATTTGCTTACATTCTTACTGAAAAGTGAAGTGAAGTCACTCAGTCGTGTCCGACTCTTTGTGACCCCATGGACTGTAGCCTACCAGGCTCCTCCGTCCATGGGATTTTCCTTACTGAAGCCATACAATAAAGCTGAGATGTAGACGAAGGAAGTGGTTATCTCTCTCATTTTGGAGATGGGGAAGGAATTTCACAGACATTAACTTGCTTAAGGATACACAGTAGAAGACTCAGTAGTCCAGTACAAATTTGCAGATTCCATTTCTTTCTTTTTTATTAAAATAATTTTTCCTTTTTGTTACTCATATTCATAGCAGAACCTGGCATATGGGAGGCATACATAAATTTTATCATTACTTTTTTTATTTAGCAAATTTGACATGTTATACTTTATAGATTTAAGGTTCACAGCATAATTACTTTGATACATTTACATATCGTAATATAATTGTTACTGAAGCAATACTTATCACATTGCATTATCTGTGACAATATGGATGGATGTCGAGCACATTATGCTAAGCAAGATCGACAAATTCTAATTCTTTATCTTTCCTTCTCCCCTCAAAATTTCTCCATGTTATCACCCTTTACCCACCAA
This sequence comes from Bos indicus x Bos taurus, assembly GCF_003369695.1. NCBI lineage: Eukaryota > Metazoa > Chordata > Mammalia > Artiodactyla > Bovidae > Bos > Bos indicus x Bos taurus. The sequence continues at coordinate 92,436,900 of NC_040105.1, read as the reverse complement.
CATCCTATTAAATTCAATGGTCTATTCATTTGTTCTTTCAACATCCTTCCATTCATTCAACAGATATTCATTGTTCATTCCTTTCTTGATTTTTATACCTTATTCAGTGCTGTTAAGCATCTCTTTTACCTTTTCTCTCCCACTTCTTTGGTACTTATCTGTCCCCTTCTCTTTTCTGCTCAGGTCCCTAAAATGTAGTTTGCTAAATTCTGACCTTGACAATTTCTATTATCTCTTTGTACTTTGCCCCTTGGCAATTTCATTTTACTTTAAGACATCAATTATATCTGTATGGATGACATGCAAATCTCACTTTCAAGTATGAGAGAAGTACAGATAAAATGCTATAAAAGCCTGAATAACGAGGAAGTCACTTCCAGATTTTAGTTTAAGGGATGGAACAACAGACTGGTTCCAAATAGGAAAAAGAGTACATCAAGGCTGTATATTGTCACCCTGCTTATTTAACTTATATGCAGAGCACATCATGAGAAACGCTGGGCTGGAAGAAGCACAAGCTGGAATCAAGATTGCTGGGAGAAATACCAATAACCTCAGATATGCAGATGACACCACCCTTATGGCAGAAAGTGAAGAGGAACTAAGGAGCCTCTTGATGAAAGTGAAAGAGGAGAGTAAAAAGTTGGCTTAAAGCTCAACATTCAGAAAACAAAGATCATGGCATCTGGTCCCATCACTTCATGGGAAATAGATGGGGAAACAGTGGAAGCAGTGTCAGACTTTATTTTTGGGGGCTCCAAAATCACTACAGATGGTGACTGCAGCCATGAAATTAAAAGAGGCTTGCTCCTTGGAAGGAAAGTTAAGACCAACCTAGACAGCATATTCAAAAGCAAAGACATTACTTTGCCAACAAAGGTCCATCTAGTCAAGGCTATGGTTTTTCCAGTGGTCATGTATGGATGTGAGAGTTGGACTGTGAAGAAGGCTGAGCGCTGAAGAATAGATGCTTTTGAACTGTGGTGTGGAGAAGACTCGAGAGTCCCTTGGACTGCAAGGAGATCCAACCAGTCCATTCTGAAGGAGATCAGCCCTCGGATTTCTTTGGAGGGAATGATGCTGAAGCTGAAACTCCAGTACTTTGGCCACCTCATGCGAAGAGCTGACTCATTTGAAAAGACTGTGATGCTGGGAGGGATTGGGGGCAGGAGGAGAAGGGGACGACAGAGGATGAGATGGCTGGATGGCATCACTGACTCAATGGACGTGAGTCTGAGTGAACTCCTGGAGTTGGTGACAGACAGGGAGGCCTGGCGTGCTGTGATTCATGGGGTTGCAAAGAGTTGGACACGACTGAGTGACTGAACTGAACGGAAAGTGGAAATGAGAAATTTCCTGATGGGTAGGTAGGTTTTTCAGTGTGGCCTTAAAGTCTGTAGTAAAGTGGAAATGGGCTTCCTTGGTGACTCAGATGGTAAAGAATCTGCCTGCAATGTGGGAGACCTGGGTTCAAACTCTGGCTCGGGAAGATCCCCTGGAGAAGAGAATGGCTATCATATGTGAACCGTGAGCTTCCAGATGCTCAAGCTGGTTTTAGAAAAGGCAGAGGAACCAGAGATCAAATTGCCAACATCTGCTGGATCATCAAAAAAGCAAGAGAGTTCCAGAAAAACATCTCTTTCTGCTTTATTGACTATGCCAAAGCCTTTGTTTGTGTGGATCACAATAAACTGTGGAAAATTGTGAGAGATGGGAATACCAGACCACCAGACCTGCCTCTTGATAAAACTGTATGCAGGTCAGGAAGCAACAGTTAGAACTGGACATGGAACAACAGACTGATTCCAAATAGGAAAAGGAGTACATCAACGCTGTATATTGTCAATCTACTTATTTAACTTATATACAGAGTACATCATGAGAAATGCTGGGCTCAGGGAAACACAAGCTGGAATCAAGATTGCTGGGAGAAATATCAATAACCTCAGATATGCAGATGACACCACCCTTATGGCAGAAAGTGAAAAAGAACTAAAAAGCCTCTTGATGAAAGTGAAAGAGGAGAGTGAAAAAGTTGGCTTAAACCTCAACATTCAGAAAACTAAGATCATGGCATCTGTTCCCATCACTTCATGGCAAATAGATGGGGAAACAGTGGAAACAGTGGCTGATTTTATTTTTCTGGGCTCCAAAATCACTGCAGATGGTGATTGCAGCCATGAAATTAAAAGACGCTTACTCCTTGGAAGGAAAGTTATGACCAACCTAGACAGCATATTGAAAAGCAGACACATTACTTTGTCAACAAATGTCCGTCTAGTCAAGGCTATGGTTTTTCCAGTGGTCATGTATGGATATGAGAGTTAGACTATAAAGAAAGCTGAGCACCGAAGAATTGATGATTTTGAAGTGTGGTGTTGGAGAAGACTCTTGAGAGTCCCTTGGACTGCAAGGAGATCCAACCAGTCCATCCTAAAGGAGATCAGTCCTGGGTGTTCATTGGAAGGACTGATGCTGAAGCTGAAACTCTAATACTTTGGCCCCCTGATGCGAAGAGCTGACTCATTTGAAAAGACCCTGACACTGGGAAAGATTGAGGGCAGGAGGAGAAGGGGACGACAGAGGATGAGATGGTTAGATGGCATCACTGACTCGATGGACATGGGTTTGGGTGGACTCCAGGAGTTGGTGATGGACAGGGAGGCCTGGCGTGCTGTAGTTCATGGGGTCACAAAGAGTTGGACTCGACTGCGTGACTGAAATGAACTGAACTGATGCTGGGAAAGATTGAAGGCAGAAGGAGAAGAGGACAACAGAGGATGAGATGGTTGGATGGCATCACCGACTCAATGGACATGAGTTTGAGTAAACTCCACGAGTTGGTGATGGACAGGGAGGCCTGGCGTGCTGTAGTTCATGGGGTCACAAAGAGTTGGACTCGACTGCATGACTGAAAAGAACTGAACTGAACCCACTCTAGTATTCTTGCCTGTAGAATCCCATGGACAGAGGAGCCTGGCAAGCTACAGTCCATGAGGTTGCAAGGAGTCGGACACAACTGAGTGACTAACACACACACACAAAGTGTGAATAAGCAGAAATAGTAGGAAAAACTTTTCAATAGAGAAAATAGGGAAAGCAAGGTGGACAAAAACAAAACACTGGTGGAAAATGATAGAGCAATGTGTGGGGAACAGCAAGCATTTCAGGTTGCATTATAAAATGACTGGATGCAGTAGTGAGCAGTAATGTTTGCTGAAATGTGGGGCGGGACAGGAGAACTGATAGCTGTGGAATTTTGACTATATTTGAACTTACATTAGTAGCAGAATCACCAGGTTGAGACATCCAGTAGGGTGCTGCATAAGTGAAACTGGAATTAGGAAGAAAATTCACTACTATGTTTATAGTATTATACCTGGTTGATTTTTATAGTTTCTTGAGAGAATAATCTGTGGACATTTCATGTTGATTACCTACTCCACTATCAGCATTTAGTGTTGGTATCTTAGAGTTAACAAGTAAATGATGCCTACTTAATTACTGGCAATACTGCATTTAAAAATACTACTGATCTTTGACTTTATGACCATACACAACATATTTTTTGTATCTAGTAGAAAGGACTCTAGTGTGAAAATCTGGAACCCAATTTCAACTGTTCTACTAATACCATCCTAACTAGTTTCACTGTACCTCCTCTATACCGAGTTCCGTTCAACCCTCCAGTTGGTTCAGCTGCCCCTCTTCTGAAATATTTTAGGAGTGTGTGCACATCTCTATCACACACTACTCATTGTGCACTTGGGCTGTGGGATCCTTCTAGAAAAGGACTATATATTCTACTTCAGTATCACCAGGCATGTGCCTAGGACACACTAGACATTAAAAATAGCATCCAGTGAATGCAAGACTAATTGTTGTTCCAAAGTCATTTTTAAATATCACTACTCATTCATGCATTTATTGTTTCCTAAGTGCATGATACTCTAATCAGTATAATGTGGTATTAAATGGATTTTGTCCTGAAATAGTTTTTCATCTACTAGGGGAGATGTGACCTGTGTGTGTGTGTGTACACACTAAAAAGGTCAACCAAACAATTTCCAAACAGGTGTTCTTACTCTCCCGTAAAATTCTTTCATTGTAGCCAGGTGTTTGAGACCCTGGACACCCAACACCTGGATGATTCCTGACCTCCTCCAGATGTCATGCCATCTTGTAACTATAGGCTAAGTCTCTCCTGTGTTCTGGGATTCCCTGGTGGCTTACATGGTAAAGCATCTGTCTGCAACACAGGAGATCTGGGTTCAATCCCTGGGTTGGGAAGATTCCCAGAGAAGAAAATGGCTGCCCACTCCAGTACTCTTGCCTGGAAAAACCCATGGATGGAGGAGCCTCGTAGGCTACAGTCCATGGTGTTGCAAAAAGTCAGACTCAACTGAGTGACTTCACTTTCACTTTCCTCTATGTTCTGGGGATGCTGTCAAGTCAACTCTGAGTAACCTGCTGTGACTTTTGAAAACAGTGCAGTAAGTTCAGATTGATGGATTAAATGAAAAATCTCTGCCTAGTGCAAGAGGAATAAAGTTCTGCCCTGCCAAATCACTGCTCTAAGAGTTATTTGCTGTCTAAATACACAATATGCACTTGATGAGAACATGGTCTAGCTTGGGAAAACCATCGCTACCAGCTGTCCACAGGCCCTGAATCGCATATTCAAAAAAATGTTTGACTATGTGATAATATTTATTCATATATATTCCTGACTCCTTCCTCTGACATGTGGGCTTTAAACGCCTCTCAGAAACACATTCTATACATCTTACAAATTTCTAAATCCTACTGCCAACCCAGAAAATTCTCTAGGAATAGGTTCTCTGTGAATCCAAGAACAGCTCAAAAACTTCTCTTGTCATATATATTAAAACAAGTCACACAGATAAGGGTTCTTATAGGTTTAGATGACATTTTCCCATTTACTTTTATCAGGTAAGCTAGATCCATTTCCCTGATGCCAAGTCACAAAGCAGATGTCGATTCAGATCCTAGCTGTTCCGCCTTCCACTCCTGCTCACAAGTTTCTGGTTTTCTCTTCTACCACACCTGTAACAGTAATCTCTGCCCAGTCAACACAGTTTTATGTAGTAACTTGAGCAAGTCTTTTCTTCTCTCTCCCCTGTTTTAAAACCAAGGACACCTCAGATCCTTGGGACTCATTGAAGATTCCCTTGATCTCTCAAGCCCGCAATGAACTCCCCAAGCACTTATCAGCTATTGCATTCCAGTCATGCTCCATCCTGCTAATCCCTGACCTGTCAGTTGATTAAAATTTTAAGACCTAAATGTCCAAGTCAGAAAATATTTTAATATCCTCTCTGATCTTCCTTCTCAGTGGTAGAGCAGTCAAATGAGCATACAAGAAGATGCTAGAGTAGTCAAATGATAAACAGAGCTCTCTAACCCGGGTTCCAAAACACTATTAACTTCCTGATATTACATGCACAATTTTCAGTTTATGAATTACTTTCTGCAAAGTCTGTAAAGTTGTCATTAGCTTCTCAAAAAGATCTGTGACTGACAAATAGTTAAGAACTAAGGGGGGTTTATCTTGTGGCCTTATCAGAAAAGTCGGTCTGTGGTTCTGTCTTCAGCTAGAAGGATGTTGCGATCAGTAAACATACTTCCTCTCTGATTTCTCAGGGACTGTAAAGGAGGAAATGGCTATAAGTCTATCAATGACCCTAAAGAAAAGAACTCTGTACTCAGAGCCTAGAAGTAGCATTATTATCATTAGTATTTACTTTTTCCTGCTGCTGCTGCTGCTAAGTCACTTCAGTCGTGTCCGACTCTGTGCAACGCCATAGATGGCAGCCCACTAGGCTCCACCATCCCTGGGATTCTCCAGGCAAGAACACTGGAGTGGGTTGCCATTTCCTTCTCCAGTGCATGAAAGTAAAAACTGAAAGTGAAGTCGCTCAGTCCTGCCCGACTCTTAGCAACCCCATGGACTGGAGCCTACCAGGCTCCCCCGTCCATGGGATTTTCCAGGCAAGAGTACTGGAGTGGGGTGCCATTGCCTTTTCCGTGGATGTTCATAATGCTGGACAATTTACAAAGTTATTCTTGTGTACTACCTCCATTCCTACCCTAACTCTGTCATTTCTCCCACCTCCCCTTCTCCTCAATCTTGATTTGACTGATTTGCTCTAGCAGGATCTTCCCTGGAGGCTGAAAGAGGTTAATGTTTTAAACAAATTAAAGGAAGCAGAACCTTTGTTTACAGTGGCTTACTGCTGCTTACTGCTTACATATTGTGGCTGGTCTTTAAGAAACTTGGTTAGGTAGAACTGTATAGCAAAACTTCTTTCCATTAACTCTTTCTTCCCTTCTGTGGCTACCACCATCCCACTGCACAATAGTAGTCTCTCCTCAAAACAGGTCCTTCCTTGCCCACCTTTGATTCTTGGTATACTTCTTACATACATCTGGGGAATTTCTGCCCATGTTTCTTAGTTGCACTTAGTGTTTTGGGTTACACACAATGTCTTTTTCTAACAACATTCTTTATTTTTGGACTTTTGTAGTATCTATTTCAAAGTCTTACTACATTTATAGTAGTAAACTACTACGTGGACGGAGGAGCCTGGTGGGCTGCAGTCCATGGGGTCGCGAAGAGTCGGACACGATTGAGCGACTTCACTTTCATTTTTCACTTACACACATTGGAGAAGGAAATGGCAACCCACTCCAGTGTTCTCGCCTGGAGAATCCCAGGGATGGGGGAGCCTGGTGGGCTGCCGTCTTTGGGGTAGCATAGAGTCGGACACGACTGAAGCGACTTAGCAGTAGCAGTAGCAGCTGCTGAGGGAATCTTTAGTTATTTGGACAAAGTCTGAAAGTTGAAAATTCACCAGACACAAATTCTTCTTAGGAAATACCCACTGAGTATAGATTGATATTTGTTAAACATCAATTGTTTCTGACTCATTACTTTTCTGACAACCCACAGACTTGCAGTGAGTGAACACTAGCCTTCCCTATTCTATTGTCATTTTATTTTACATGATTTGATAGAGAATCTAAACCAGATTTGATGGACTCAGTTTAAACATTTAAACATTTCCAGTTTCAATCTAGGGTACAACTAGATTTTAAAAGTTTATACATATGCCTGCAAGCTGTTCTGTTGCTCCCCACCCACTTAATTCCATAATTATCTGTTACTGTCAACAGGAAAATCAGATATCTTTGCTTCCTTTCTTTTTAAATTTTCATGAACTTTTGAAAGAATACCCAACACACACCATAAACATAAGCAATGACAGAATTGTTATGAAGCCTAATGCTTCAATAAAATTTTGAGGGAAAAGACTAGAAAAGGGCTAGATTGGTGATTCTGGCAAGAAGTAGACTTACAGGTAATAATCTCACCTTATTGGATGTCAACTGACCCAAACCTTAAAGGTAAATCATGTCATCCGGTCCTGAATAAATTAGTGGAAGTTTAGGAACTATTCATAGAACAATCTAGGAAAAAAGAGATGCTAGATTCAGAGGAGAACAATTCCCAGTCAAGTATAATGCTGTTTTGTGTAGGCCTTCCTCTAAGGGCAATTATCCAGTAAAATCCACTTTTCACAATTGATAGAATTTAGTAGATTTTTTAAGAAGTTAAAGATTTATTAATAGCACTCTTGTTCGTTTTTGTTTTTGTGCCCACATGTTTTCAGAAAAGCTCTACAAACCAAACAGGGTTGGCAAAAAAGACTTTTTAAAATTCAGTGATTTGTTTCTTCTGACAATATGTTAGTATAAAGAGAAAAATCTCTCTAACTGCTGAATTTTTTAAAATATGATTCTTAGTGGATAGTATCTGAATCTAGTTTGAAAAAAAGACTATTACTTGAATTTTCTGAAACTTGTCATCTCATGGATTTATTTATTTTTTCAGTAAACTTGGTGTGTTATATATATAACCACATGCAATTTTATTTTTACACCTTTTAAGGCTTTCTATATAAGTAAATTCATAAGTCAGAAAAATAAAAATGTTGTTAGAAAATGCATTCTATTTTTTGGTTCAGAAAATACAATTATTAACACTTCTTTGGGCTTGATGAGAGGAAGAAAAGCTATAGATGAAGTACAACTTTGCCCTCCATGTTGCCAAAGCATACAGATAAAGGCATCTTATCTGTAGGAAAACACCAGAGAAGTATTATCTTGTGGACTCAGAGAGACAGCTCTGTTGTAATGGAAGCTACCACAAAAATCTAGAGCTACTTCTTACCACTGACCTAAAGTCAATAAGAAACCATGATGAGAGTCAACCAAGAGGGCAAAGAAAAGTCCAGGACCAGATGTCTCCACTGGTGAAGTCGACAAAGCATTTGAAGAAAATTAATATCAATCCTTCTGAAATTCTTCCAGAAAACAGAAAAGGAGGGAAGACTTCAAAACTCATTTTATGAAGCCAGCATTACCCTAATAGAAAAGCCAGTGGAGGACATTACAAGAAAATAAAATATACAGGTCAATATCCCTGATGAATATAAATGCAAACTGAATTCAACAATACATTAAAAGGATCATATATCACAATTAAGTAGGATTTATTCCAGGGGTACTAGGGTGGTTCAACAGCTACAAATCAATAATTGTGATATACCACATTAATAAAATGAAGAATAAAAATCATATGATTACCTCAATAGATAGAGAAAAAGCATTTGACAAAATTCAAGATCCATTTATGATTAAAAAACTTTCTAAAAAGTGGGTAGAGGGAACATACCTCAACATAATTAAGACCATATATGACAAACCCACAGCTAACATCATACTCAATGGTGAAAAATTAAAGCTTTTTCTCTAAGGCCAAGAATAAGACAAGGATAACCACTCTTACCACTTTTATTCAACATACATTAGAAGTCCTAACCAGAGAAATTAGGCAAATAATAATAAAAATATTGATAAACAAATGGCACCCAAATCAGAAAGGAGGAACCAAAAGTGTCACTATTTGCAAACATGTTATTATACACAAAAGATCCTAAAGATTCCACCAAAAAAACTAATAAACAAATTTAGTAATGTTGCAGGGTTCAAAATCAATATATAAAAATTAGCTGCCCTTCTATACACTAACAATTAATGACCAGAAGAAAACAATTCCATTTATAATCGTATAAAAAAAGAAAAAACTACTTAGAAATAATATAAACCAAGGAAGTGGAGGATCTATACACTGAAAACTTTGATGAAAAAAATTAAACAAGACACAAATAAGTGAAGAGACATCCTGTGTTTGTGGACTGGAAGAATTAATATTATTACAATGCCTGTATCACCCAAAATGATTTATAGATTCAATGCAAACCCTATCAAATTTCCTATGGCATTTAAAAAATAGAAATAGGAAAAATAATCCTAAAATTTGTATGGAACTAGAAATAGTCAAAACAATTTTGAGAAAGAAGAACAAAGCTAGAGGCATCACAATTCTTTATTTTGCACTACATTACAAAGCTATAGTAATAACAGTATGGTATTAGCATAAAATAGGCACATAGATCAATGGAACAATATAGAGAAACCCAGAAAGATATCTATGCTTCAGTTCAGTTCAGTTTAGTCGCTCAGTCGTGTCCTACTCTTTGCGACCCCATGAACTGCAGCATGCCAGGCCTCCCTGTCCATCACCAACTCCCGGAGTTCACCCAAACCCATGTCCATTAAGTTGGTGATGCCATCAAGCCATCTCATCCTCTGTCATCCCCTTCCCCTCCTGCCCTCAATCTTTCCCAGTGTCAGGGTCTTTTCAAATGGGTCAGCTCTTTGCATCAGGTAGCCAAAGTATTGGAGTGTCAGCTTTGACATCAGTCCTTCCAGTGAACACCCAAGACTGATCTCCTTTAGGATGGACTGGTTGGATCTCCTTGCAGTCCAAGGGACTCTCAAGAGTCTTCTCCAACACCACAGTTCAAAAGCATCAATTCTTCAGTGCTCAGTTTTCTTTACAGTCCAACTGGAAAAACCATAGCCTTGACTAGATGGAACTTTGTTGGCAAAGTAATGTCTCTGCTTTTTAATATGCTGTCTAGGTTGGTCATAACTTTCCTTCCAAGGAGTAAGTATCTTTTAATTTCATGGCTGCAATAACCTTCTGCAATGATTTTGGAGCCCCCAAAAATAAAGTTAGCCACTGTTTCCACTGTTTCACCATCTATTTGCCATGAAGTGATGGGACCAGATGCCATGATCTTTGTTCTCTGAATGTTGAGCTTTAAGCCAACTTTTTCACTCTCCTCTTTCACTTTCATCAAGAGGCTTTTTAGTTCCTCTTCACTTTCTGCCATAAGGGTGGTATTATCTGCATATCTGAGGTTAGTGCTATTTCTCCCAGCAATCTTGATTCCAGCTTGTGCTTCCTCCAGCCCAGCATTTCTCATGATGTACTCTGCATAGAAGTTAAATAAGCAGGGTGACAATATACAGCCTTGACGTACTCCTTTTCCTATTTGGAACCAGTCTGTTGTTCCATGTTCAGTTCTAACTGTTGCTTCATGACCTGCACACAGGTTTCTTAAGAGGCAGGTCAGGTGGTCTGTTATCCCCATCTCTTTCAGAATTTTCCACAGTTCATTGTGATCCACACAGACAAAGGCTTTGACATAGTCAATAAAGCAGAAAGAGATGTTTTTCTGGAACTCTCTTGCTTTTTCATCCATGGAATTTTCCAGCAATAGTACTGGAGTGGGTTACTATTTCCTTCTCCAGGGGATCTTCTCGACCCAGGGATCAAACCAGGATCTCCTGCACTGCCGGCAGACGCTTTACCATCTGAGCCACCAGTGATTAGCATATCTATGCTTATATGCTCAATTAATTTTCAACAAAGGATCCAAGAATATCCAATGAGGAAAGAATAGTCTCTTCAATGCTGGATAATCTGTAGAGCTCCATGCAAAAGAATGAAACTGGATCCTTATACCATATACAAAAGTGAACTCAAAATTGATTAAGGACTTGAATGTTAGACCTGAAGTCATAAAATTAGAAGAAAACATAAGTGGTAAGCTCCTTAACTCTGGCCTTCACAAAAGGAAGAGCAACTAAAGCAAAGATAATCATGTGGGACTACATCAAATTAAAAGGCTTCTGCACAGCAAAGGAAACTATCAACAAAATGAAAAGGCAACTTATGAAATTGTAGAAATACTTGAAAATAATACATCTGATGAGAGGTTAATATCCGAAATATTCAAGAAACAAGTCATACAATTCAATACCAGAAATAGCAAATAACCCAATTAAAAATGGGCAAAGGATCAGAATATACAGTTTTCTAAAGAAAATATACAAATGGCCATCAGGTACATGAAAAAGTGCTCAACAAATGCAAAATCACAAAGAAATAGCTCCTCACATCTCTTAGGATTTACATTATCAAAAAGACAAAAGATAATAAATGGTGGCAAGAATATGAAGAAAAGCAAACCCTTGTGCACTATTGGCAGGAATGTAAACTGGTACAGCCACTATGAAAAACAGTATGGATGCTCTTTAAGAAATTACATAGAGAACTACTATAGGATCCAACAGTTCTAATTCTGGGTATATATCCAAAGGAAATGAAATCATTGTCTTAGAGAGACATGTCTTTCTATGTCTCTTAGAAAGACTTTTATGTTCATAGCAGCATTACTCACATTAGCCAAGGTATAGAAACAACCTGTTTGTAGACAGATGAATGCATAAAGAAAATATAATCAATATAATGTGTATACACACATATGAATATTATTCAGCTTTTTAAAAGGATATTCTGTCATCTGTGACTATGTAGTTGAATCTGGAATATATTATGCTAAAGTGAAAATAGCCAAACATAGAAAGACAAATCCTACATGTTATCACTTATATGTGAAGTCACAGAAACAGAGAGGTGGCTGGGGTAGAAGAAATAAGGAGAGTTTGGTGAAAGAATAAAAACTTTCAGATGTAAGATGTAATATAAAGACTGAGGATATAATGTATAATTAAATTTTGCTAAGAGAGTAGAACTTAAATGTTTTAACAAAAAAAGGTAAATATGTGAGGTGACAGGTATATTAATTAACTGATGAGGAGAATTCTCTTACAATGTATATGCATATCAAATTATCACGTTGTATACTTTAAATATCTTATGATTGCATCTATCAATTATACCTCAAAATTTTTGTTTAATATCACATGCAAAAAACAAAAAAGGAAAGAAAATAAACCACAGAGAAGAGGTGAAAGTCCCTTGAATAGCTACAATATCTACCTAGAGAGCTGTTTGATTGGAGTAAATTTAATTATCCATGAAAACAAAAGCTGCTTGTGACAATTTTCCTCTAAGAAATGCTATATGGTTGCACTGAAATTAGGAAGCAAATCTTTTAAAGTTTAGAATTAAAACCTTCAAGTATTTGCATTACATATATTATTTTAAACTTGGTTTCAATCAAATTTCCTGTTCCTCTGTTAGCTGTTACTGAAGGAGCCAATCACCTGAAAAAGAGACTTGTATACATGTGGTATACAGTATACTACTGTATATAAATATACAAGAGTTCAATTTAAGAAACAAAATATATTCTTTGTAAAGCATTCAGTATTAACAGTCTCACCCATTTGGATGTTTATTTAAAGATGGTTGATACAAAGAAGAGATAGCATTTTGTTAAATGCTTTGCTAAGCAGAAGATGCTAAGATAATTTTGAAAGGTAAAGTTGAAACATTGTTTTTTTTTCTTGTTAGTTCACCTGGTTACTAATGAGGCAAGTTCATGTATCCAGTTGTTATAAAGGCCAATCAACTTCTCTCTAGTTCATCTCCACAATCATTGTCTCAGTTTGTAATTTTGATTTTGACCAATGAAATACTGGCTATTTATTTTGGAAGGAACGTTTGTGGTTAAGTGGGTAGACGGTTCAGGAAAAATTCTTCCTTGTGGCTAGAAAAACAACTCAAAACATACACCCTAGTGAGGTTAGGTGCATAGAGCTTGTTTTGTGCAAACAGGAGAGCACAAAATAGCCTATTGAGAAGAATTTTTCTAGAAAATTTCTTTCACCTTTCAAGAAGCAGGCCTGAAAAATACTTGCTACAGAAATGAAATGAGTAAAAAGAGACATCATTCATACTCATTATATGATGTCTTTGTCGACCTGGAGCTACAAAGCTAGGGCACTGGAAAATAGTTATCTCAAAATGCCCAGTGATCTTTTATAAAATCCTTAAGAGCAAGTTAAATAGAACCAGTGAAAAATATGAAAATGCTTATAAGGAAATGATCTCTATGATTGGCATGCCTTATAAAGCTCAATCAGATCTTGATTTGCATCTATTCTCTATGTACATGTGAGTGGTCAACTTCAGTACTGTATCTTGCCAGTGTGGTTGAGGGAACAGCATTATTTATTTACTGAAGTATAGTTGATTTACAATATTGTGTTAGCTTCAGGTAGACAGCAAAGTGATTCAGAAACTTCATTCTTTATGTCAAAGGTAGTCTACAAAGTGTCCACTCTATATGGTGTTGGTGCCTTCTATATGGTGTTGGTAACACAGTGCAGTCTGAGGTAAGGTGTATTTGTTATCTACTATTGCTATAACAAGTTATTATAAACTTGATGGCATTAAATCACAAAAAATGATTATCTTTTTAGCTTCACTGAAGTATGATATACAAAAAATGCTCATATTTAATGTATACATCCTATTGAGTTTGGACATATGCACACACTCTTGGTACTATCACCAGAAAAGATACTAAACATATCTATCACCTCCAAAAGTTTCCTATGTACTTTTGTATTTTGTTTGTTGTGGTAAGAATAATTAACATAAGACCTCTCCTCTTAACGTATTTTAAAATTAATAATACTGTGTTGTTACAGGCACTTTGTTATATAGTGAGCTAATCTCTACAATGTATTCATGTCACATAACAGAAATTTTATACCCATTGAGCAACAATTCCCTAATTTCTCCTTTCCTCATCCCATGGCAAGCAACCACTATTTTATTCTCTGCTTCTAAGGGTTTGACTGGTTTAGATATTAAACATAAGTAAATCTGTGTACACTATTTTTCATTATATGATTGGCTTACCTTACTTAGCATAAAGTCTTCTAAGTTCATCCATGTTGTTGCAAATGGCAGGGTTTTCTTCTTTATAAATAATGAAAAATATCCTGTTGTATGTATTTCCACATTTTTAAATCCATTCATCTGTCAATAGACATTTGGGTTGTTTACATATCTTGGGTATCATGCAAGCATGGGGGTGTAGCTATCTGAAATCATGATTATAATTATTTTGAACATACCCTCAGAAGTAGGATTACTGGATCATATGATAGTTCTATTATTTACTTTCTGAGGAACATCCATATTGTTTACCATAGTGGTCATACCAGTCTATATTCCCACTGACAGTGTACAAGAGTCCAAAATTTCCACAGCCTTACCAATACTTGCTGTTATCTTTTGAGTTTTTAAAAATACAATAGCCATTCCAACATGTGTGAGATGATATCTCATTGTCATTTTGATCTGCATTTCCCTAATAAATGGTGAAGTTGAACATTTTTTCACATACTGGTGGCCATTTGTATGTCTTACTTAGAGAAATGTCTGTTCAAGTCCTTGGCTGAATTTTAAAATCAGGATTATTTTTGTGGCTTGTTTTGTTTTTGCTATTTCAGTTCAGTTCAGTTGCTCAGTTGTGTCCGACTCTTTGCAACCCCATGGACTGCAGCATGCCAGGCCTCCCTGTCCATCACCAACTCCAGGAGTTTACTCAAACTCATGTCCACTGAGTCAGTGATGCCATCCAACCATCTCATCCTCTGTTGGCCCCCTCTCCTCCCACTTTCCATCTTTCCCAGCATCAGGGTCTTTTCCAATGAGTCGGTTCTTTGCATCAGGTGGCCAAAGTATTGGAGTTTCAGCTTCAGCATCAGTCCTTCCAATGAATATTCAGGAATGATTTCCTTTAGGATGGACTGGGTGGATCTCCTTGCAGTCCAAGGGACTCTTAAGAGTCTTCTCCAACATCACAGTGCAAAAGCATCAATACTTTGGTTCTCAGCTTTCTTTATAGTCCAACTCTCATATCCATACATGACTACTGGAAAAACTATAGCCTTGACTAGATGGACCTTTGTTGGCAAAGTAATGTCTCTGCTTTTTAATATGCTGTCTAGGTTGGTCATAACTTTCCTTCCAAGGAGTTAGCATCTTTTAATTTCATTGCTGCAGTCACCATCTGCAGTAATTTGGAGCCCAAGAAAATAAAGTCTGCCACTGTTTCCACTGTTTCCCCATATATTTGCCATGAAGTGGTGGGACCAGATGCCACAATCTTAGTTTTCTGAATGTTGAGTTTTAAGCCAACGTTTTCACTCTCCTCTTTCACTTTCATCAAGAGGCTTTTTAGTTACTCTTCACTTTCTCCCATAAGGGTGGTGTCATCTGCCTATCTAAGGTTAGTTGTAGGCAATTCTTAAATATTTTAGATACTAACTTGTTATCTTTAGATACATGGTTTGCAAAGTCCTACATGGGTCTCATTTGGGCTAAAATCAACGTGTTGGCAGGGCTGCATTCTTTTCTTGATACGATGGGAGACAATCTGTTTCCTTGCCTTTTCTATCTGCTAGCACCTATCATGTTCCTTGGCTAGTGGCCTCTTTTCTCCATTTTCAAAGCCAGCCAATAGTGAGTTGAGCCCATCTCACATTACATCACATTCACTCTGACCTATTCTGCCTACTTCCACTTGTTAGAACTGTTATATTAAGTTCACCCAGTTAATATGGGATAATACTAGCTGCAATATTAATTTTCCTTTGTTATGTAAAATAACAAGCTCAAATGTTTAAGGAATTAGAATTGGATATCTTTTGAGGGAGCATTTTTATTCTGTCTACCACATAGATTAAAGTTCAGCGCTATTGAACAGATTCCATTTGGTTTTCATACAAAACTCTTATCTATTAATAGATTTTGCTAAGGTGTGTTTACTGGGATGTTTGGGGTGCACTGTGCACACATACACCAATGCATGCACCACACTCACACAAATATACACAAAACATACACATTCCACACAAATTGTTCCATAATGAAATAGGTTAATGAAATGGAGCGTGTATGCTAAGTCACTTCAGTTGTGTCTGAATCTTTGGACCCCAAAGGGTACATTAACCTAAATTCAATATTTATTACATGATATTGCATAGATTTTGATGGACTAATTAATATTGACTATATGATTCCAATTCCACAATGGGGAGAGGATATAAGACCTTTCTCAAAATTAAGTGATTATAAAACTCTTGTTTGTGAGTATATTACGCTGACACTCCCCAACAGTTTTTGACATCTGGTTCCAGTTGCTTATAGAGACTGGAACTAAGGTCCCCTGGATAACAGTCCAATTGGTCTACACTTCCCTGTGAAATTTTTATTCATTGGTTTTCATTGGTTACTGGCTCACTGCTCACTGTCAGTAGAACTTTGAGGCATTAACACACACAAATATATATATATATATATATATATATATATATATGCTTATATCTCTTTATGAAATCAAGCATGATTTATGTATTATTAAACATGTTAGTTCTTGAGAAAATTCTGTTATTTTTGTCAGCCAGAGGCTGTAAAAGAGGCCCATATTTTATAAAGTCCAATCATCTGCTCTACAATTTATGCCAACAGTCATTGTCCTAGTCTATAATAATCCTCATGTTGGCCAATGAAAAGCTGTTTTTTTTGTCATGAGTCCCCCAAACATTTTCCATGGTTGGCTCATTCATTTCCTTCACTTTCAGCCTAAAAGTCATATCTTCAGTGAGGTCTTTTTTTGATGACTCCATATGAAGCAGCCACTCCCAGTTGGTTTATATCATATTATCTTGTTCTTGAACTATAAGAATCTGTGTACAACTTTATATATATATATATATATATATATATATAATTTACTTAATAATTGTCTATTTCCCTCAATGAATATATAAGCTCCACTAGGATAGGGATTGTGTTGGTCTTGGTTACTGCTGTATCTCTAATGCCTAGAATTATGCCTGACACAAATCAAGTGATCAATAAAAATATGATGATTGAATGACTGAATCCCTATTATAGGTATTAGGAAGAATAAGCTGGTTAATAAGGCAAAATTATTTGCCTAATATCACCAAGCCTCTTTGTGACACAGCTAGGACCATATCCCATGTCTGCTAATGCTTAGAGAAGTGTTTTTTGCTTTATAGAATATGATTTGCTAATTACTGATTTACTAATTACTGTAGATTCACGGTTATTTAGTTGGTAGTTACTAGTCAATATTTTCTCACATTCCTTTGAGAATGATTCTGTAAGCACTGCTTGTTAATTTATGAATAAATCTCCCAGGGTTGGACACAGGTAGACAGGAATGAGAAAGCTCACATTTCTTCTTTTTTAAAAGTCATCAGTAAAAAAATGCCTTCCCCCCCCTTTTTTTTCTTTTCTGCCAGCTCCTGAGGGAACTCCTGTGAGTGGCTTTACAACAATTGTTTCTAATTTCTAGAACCTAAGAACCATTACTGAGGAATTTTTTTTTTCTTTCAGAGCTGGCAAACATTAGCTACTGGAAGTAAACCTTATGATATGCATGTAGTAATGTGAAATACAAACACAAGTTTGCATTAATTTTGATGAAAGAGAAAGGGTTGGATGATTAAAGAAAATTGATATAAATAATGTAGCCCTATGTCTATGGCTTACAGAAGCCATTAGCTTTGGTTACTGTTGCAGAAATCAGTTCTTATGCTTATCTTGGCAATATGATCTCTGAAAATTATCCTAATGTTGAAGGTAGCCCCGGATATTTAACAGAATCTAAATGTGGGCCTAGTACTGCCAAAGTTACTGTATGGGGTCTTGAAGAAATAAAAAAATAACCCTCCTTTGTGCACAGTGAGTTTCTGAGTCTCATCTTTCCTTGGGACAAAATGATGAAAGTTTGCTTTGTAGAGGGTCAGTGGCTGTGTCAGGCAGCAGCACATTGCAATAGGACAGAGGTTTTGTGTTTTTTTTTTTTAGAAAACAAACAAAAAAACCCAAACTGCTCTTCAGAGCACAGGGGATCTATGACAGTGGCTGAGCCCAGTTTGGACCTCATCAGGAATCTCCTTCACTAAAGCTGCTTCCCCCTAATATGCTTTCATATTGAAATTCAATTTTAACTTGTGTTTTCTAGAAATGGTCCCACGACTAAAAGGGAAATTCATTTGAAATAGATAATTTTTACCTTTTGGTAAAGTCCAAACATTACCAATTTGATTTGATACCCCATGCTTCTGTTAAGTATGTGGTAAATGTTCAATATCAACATCAAAACTAATACAATTATGTAAAGTTTAAAAATAAAATAAAATTAAAAAACAAAGAACTAGGAAGCAACTTTAAAAAAAAAAACAACAAAAATAAAGTAAATTAAAATTAAATTTTTAATAAAAACACTAGAAAATTCAGATAATTAGAGATTCCAAGGAAGGTTTGGGCTTAACAGGTGGTGCTAGTGGTAAAGAAACCACCTACCAATGCAGGAGACATAAGAGACATGGGTTTGATCCCTGGATTGAGGAGATCCCTTGGAGGAAGGCATGGCAACCCACTCCAGTATTCTTGCCTGGAGAATTCTGTGGACAGAGGAGCCTAGCGGGCTGCAGTCCATAGGGTCACAAAGAGTCAGACATAACTGAAGTGACTTAGCACACGTACAACACACAAGGAGGTTTTAAGACTAGGGTTGATAAGTGCAGCACTATCAAAGCCATTTGTGATATGGATTTAAAGACTTTCCATTTCCAGTAAAATTCCTTTTCAAAATGAACTCAAATATTACTATAACTTTAGTTATTATATTATTCGTTTCTATCATCCACACCATCCATCATCATGTGTAGTCTTTTAAATTATATGTTCCCATTGTATGTGTATGGTGGAGGAGAGAGGGAAAGGGGGGGAGTAATAGAACAGACTTATCCTGATTTTAATCCTTGCTGTGAAAAATAGTCTCATGATACATTATTTTGACCTTCTCAGTATTATATATTTTGATTTGATGACCATTTCACCTCTTTTCCACAGTTCACTAAGGCTGTAAATAAGAGAAGATGTACAATGCCATACCCTGAAAATTATACCTTGTTGAAAAGGTCAAAATATTAGAGGCCGATGTTGCTATTTGTAATTTACAGAATATATGAGGCATTCAAATCAAATAACTCATTCTCTTGACAGACAGAGTAAGAACAACATAAAATGGCACAACATGAATCCATTTGGGAAACAGGCAAAAGATATAAAACATAGCCAGAGCCCAATTTCTTTCTTGGTTTGCTAAGATGATACTCCATTTACTTATTCTTCCACAGGCACTTAGAAACCCATGAGGATCTCTGGAAAACAAGTTATATTTCCTTCCAATGTTAGCTTGAAAAATGTTAAATGAAGGAAAATTCTAGAGTAGGTCACATTTTGTTATACAAAGAGATAGCAGGAATGTAGTTTAAAAAGCACTTGAGATAGTTGACTTGAGATAAGTGTACCTCAGATACCATGTTCTACTTAGCTGTATGGCCTTATAATGTCACTTTTCTTCTCTGGGCTTGAGTTTCCTCACATGAAAAACAATGTGATTAGACAAGAAGTTCTTTCAGGATCCCACTAGTGCTAATACTCTGACTTCTCATTTGATCTTGTGATTTATAATCCAAATCTTCTCTTGGACATTTCCATGGCAGTAGATTATTTCCAAAGATTGTCACCAACAATTATGTGCATGTAGTTTCTGTTTTTGAGAGGTGGAATCAATTTCCCTTCCCCTTGAATTTGGGCTTCTGCTGTACCATGCTTTGTCCAATAGAATATCGTGAAAATGATGCCCATTTCAGGCCTAGTTTTTAAGAGGCCTCATATCTTCTGCTTGTCTAAGAAGTTTGGATTAACAAAGTGAATAATAAAATATCATGTGGAAAGAAAGACACTACATAAGGGAGAAATGAGGTGCTTTTGACAAAAGTCAGTACCAAGACTCCAAAACTGTGGAACAGGCCATGATGGGTATTTTAGGCTCAGTCAAGGTGTCAGCTGAATGCAACTACATGAATGACTACAGTAAAAATGTGCAGCAGAAGAACCACCCAGCTGCCTATAACACCATAAAAAGTGATTGTTTTTAAGCCACTAAATTTTGGGGGGTGTTTGTTATAGAGTAAACTATAACTGAAATGCCCACTTTAGTAAATGACATCTCTACTCACTCAACTGTTCATAGTCAGAAACTTGGAAGACTTTCATTACATAACCCTCTTTCTCACCTCCCCATATCCAATCCACTATCAAGACCATTAAATTGCAAGCTTCTTGAAGATAGGAACCATGTCTCTCTTGCTCACTACTGCATCTCCAGCAATTAACACAGTGTCTGAGACAAAGTAGGGAATTTAATTTAAGGGAAGGGCTGTTGATCTTACCTCCATCAATGAATTCACCTTTACCTTTTACCTTAAACACTACTGCATAGTTTTAACTAGGGTTTGTATTAAAAGAAGCTGGATAAATGGTATATAAGAACTCTGTTAATTTTGCAACATTTCTAAAAATAAAACATTAAATATAGATGTATGTATATGAATTGCATTATGAGACTATTTTTATAACATTATATAAGTTTCATATATACAATAGTATGGGCTTCTCCTGTATATTTAAGTTTCATATACATAATAGAGGATGAGATGGTTGTATGGCATCACCGACTTGATGGACATGAGTTTGAGCAACCTCTGGGAGTTGGTGATGGACAGGGAAGCCTGGTGTGCTACAGTCCATGGGGTTGCAGAGTCGGACACAACTGAACGACTGAACTGAACTGAACTGATGGGCTTCTAAGTAGCACAGTGATAAAGAACCCATCCACCAATGCAGGAGATACAAGATATCTTGGGTTTTATCCCTGGGTGGGAAAGATCCTCTAGAGTAGGAAATGGCAATCTGCTCCAGTATTCTTACTTGGAAAATTTCATGGACAGAGGAACCCAGCAGGCAATAGTCTATGGGGTCACAGAGTCAGATACGAATGAGCCACTGAATGCACACACATATACAATATTGTCTTCTGACTTCTGTATATAAGACTTCTTTGATTAGAACCATCCTATGAGGTTCCACATGATATGACAAATTCTTACTTCTCTGATGTCAATTCACACCATGCCTACTTCTGCTGCCACAGATTACCATGTTCAAGCTACATCAGATTTAAGTCTCTCAAATATTTCCAACTTTTCCCCCTCTGTGGGACCTTCACATATGCAATTCCCTTTGCATGAAACACATGCCCCTCAATTTTCACATGATGCTTCCTTTTCACCCAATAAGTCTCAGCTCCTAAACTTTCTGAAACCGTGCAGCTCTACACATCCACAGTCTCACTCATAGATTCTCTCACAGAACTCTTCTTCCCATTCATAACACTTAATCACAATCAGTAACTTTACATTCACATAAAATAGTAGGTTAACCTCTGTCTCCTCTGTTAGTTAATAATCACCATGAAAAAAAATAAACCTTATCTGTCTTATACTCACAGTGTTTAAGAATAGTGCATGGACTTCATTAGCATTCAATAGCTCTTCACTGAATGAGTTAAATCTAATGGAGCCTGACTTAAATGACCTATTTGTAATGAGTACTAATCAAATCTATGCAAATTAGAAATCACTGGCAAAGGTCATGTTTTTGGCCATGAAAGAGTACCTTCAGATGAAGAAGGAGGATGGTGAGAGGTTACTTTATGGCTCTAGACAGAACAAAAACCAAACCATCCCACATGACCAGACCAGCACTAAAAGGATCTAGGGATCACAACAAAAGTGAATGTTACATCTTTATTTACTAGGTCATAGTAATACTACATGTATTTATTCATCACATTTTTGATCTCCTATTGTGTGAACTGCCTATTGTCTACACTGACTACACATGACAATTACACTGCCTTGTACTAGGTGCTAGGAGGAAGATGCAGGTTGCAGCATGTTTAGACCGAAAGAAATTCCAGTGATATACTGTAATACACAAACCCCACTCCTGCACAACAATAATATAGAAATTCACTTTATAATTATCTGTAATCTACTTACAGGAAAACAATAGATGTGTGTCAATTGTTTTGCTCCGTTTTTCAAGCTACCATTTTTCTCTGCCATTTTGGGACTAAGATAAGAAAGGAACATAACCCTGAAACTGCACTTGCTTACTCTCCCAATTCTGTCATGTACGTATACCCTTAGGCTAAATTGGCCAGATTTTGCTCTCTCAGTGCTATGTTATAATGAAAGACTTTTATTCATTTTTTCTGATCTATAAACTGATATTGCTCCATAAATACAAACTCAGTAAACACATCAAGATGTCTGAAATTTCCCAGTGATGAGGAAATATTTCTGTCAAGGAAGACAATTAAAATGAGTAAGCCCTTATGGCCCTAGACAGGGAGGAAAAAACAATAATTGAAATAAGGCCCAATTTTGAAAGGGGCTTCATATATATCCAAGTATTTCCTCTCCTGGACTTGGTAAGCTAGACTTGTAGATTCAGCACTGAGGCCACAACCTATTTTTAGATATGACTTCCTTTTTAAGGTCTGCACAAGACCTGTCAATGTGCTTGTCTAATAGTATATCTTTCCAGAAGTCTCCAGTGATATGAAAACTGAAATGGCCAGACTTCTAAATGATCAGATTTTTCTTCTCTCATCCAGATGTTCACTGTCATATAAATATCAATGTAAGCAGGTGTGATGTTATGGATTGAACTGTGTCTCCCCAAAGCTATGTATTTAAACCTTGGTACTTGCGAATGTTACCTTACTGGGAAATAGTGACTTTGCTGAGTGGAGATAAGGTTATACTGGAATTTGGTGAGACCTATAACCCAATCACTAGTACCCTTATAAAAAGAGGGAAAATTAGACAGAGAAAGAGACACATACAGGGAAAGAACAGCATGTGGTACCAGAAATTGGAGTTACACGTCCACAATGCAAGGAACACCCAGCCTTACTGCAGTTGCAGAAGCTAGAGAGAGAGACGAACCAGATCCTTCTCATAGCCCCAAAAGGGAAGCAATACTGCTGACACCTTGATTTCAGATTTCTAGCCTCCAAAACTCTGAGACAACACATTTCTGCTGTTTTAAGACATGCCATTTGGGGTACTTTGTTACAGCAGACCCAGGAAATTAGTGCATGGCTAAAGGTGGGTATGTCAGAGTGAAATGTATAGCTGGCCTACATAGGATCTGCCACTATATTCTTGTGGTAAATAGAGAGATACTGTTAATTTTTTTTTTAAGGCTCAGTCAAAATCATTATGTACTTTTCTCTATCCAATACAGAAGACGATTTCTTTATTTTTTCTCTTATTTAGTAAACTGGAAATTCTGATCTACCAAGTCTGAAGAAAGTTAATATACTTCAAACATTACATAACATAGTTGTCTTTAACAGACTGAAGTAGTCCAATTGATTCATTGGAAACTATTTCAAAGGCTCAGTATTTGAAAACACCATAACATTCCCTATGGAGAAGTACAAATAGACTAAGCAATTAAAATGACAGCATTAAAAAAGTTCTGATCCTTTCATTATGGACTGTTAATCTTGGATTTAAAAGATGGCTCTGACTTATAGGCTTGAAAAGTAAATAATCCAGAACGTTCCTAGAGAGGGAGAAGAATATGGTGGAAAAGGTATGTTTTTCCATATTTCTGCTTTAACTATACTAATCATGATATTTCAAGGCTGCTATTATTTGTGATTTCTGTGCTTCTGTATAATTTAAATTGGTCGCACTGTTTGCAAATTCCAAGAAAATGTGCAGTTCTTGACCACAGAAAGCAGTTAATGAAAACAAAACCATTAGCTACTAAGGCAGAAATCAAAAGTTTAAGGCTGTTCTCACACTAGAACCACAAATAGATAAAAGGAGCCTTAAATCAGGTATTTGTTGTCATGCAACGAATTTGTCTTTTGAAAATAAAGCAACACTGAATTTGGTCAAAGTGGTTTGTGTGGGTTGATAGGACTTAAATCTTATCAAAAAATTTAAATTGGTAGTTACTCCTGGAAATCTAGACACTATTAAGACTATTTTCTCAAAGGCAAAAAATGAATGGTGTATTTATTACTGACCATGGAACAAATGATTATGGGGCTCTTTCATGTAGCAATTCCTGTGAAAAAGCTTTGGTGATTTAACTGACCACAAGTTTAAAATACTGGCCAACAGTGTGATGTGGCTGCTGAATAAGCTAACACAATCTCAAGCTACATTTATAATAATAATGATACCTTCCACAAGCATGCTGCTTTACATTGTGAAAAGAGCTTTCATACAGATGATCTCATTTTACATAGTGGCCAGATTATGGAAGTCAGTATCCTGTTCTCTACAACAGCTTGGCCACATTTAGTGTATGGTCTCATATTTTAAGAAGTTCACTGACACCCTTCATTAGAGCATATCCAGAGAAGGGTAGCCATAATAATGGAAAGTTCTTATAAGAAATTATTAAAAACTGGAAATATTTATTTTGAAGAAGACAAGATCCTGGGTAAATCTGCTACTTTATTCAAATACTTACAGGGTTTAACGGAAGAAAAATAGTTTTAGCCTATCTTATTACAAGAAGGAGATCACAGCTCAGAATAAAGAATTTTCTAGTGACTAGAATTTTATAATAACTGAACAGGCTGCTTTGTGAAGATAGTGGCTATTTCCCTATCATAGAACGCTGTCCTTCTGAAGAATCCTCTTTTAAGGATACTCTCATAGGACAAGATGACTGCTGTGGGGACAGTCAATGCTCACCCATATCATGTGTTCCTCTACTTTCTACAACTTCCTTTGAAATTAGGTTGGCCATGTAGCTGAATGCTGGACAATAAAATGTGGTTGGAAGTAAAATATACTACTTTCTGTTCTGGAACCTAAAAACACTCTTGTGATATCTATCTATCAATCAGTCTCCCTCCCTCCCTTCCTATCTCCTTCCCTTCCTTCCTACCTCCTTCCTTCTCTCTCCCCTCTCGCTCTTCTTCCTTCCCTCCCCTTCCTTAGATAAACAAAAAGAGATGCAGCAGAAAGCTCTGAAAGGTCATTAGGAAATGAAGCCACTATCACAGAAAATCATCTGAACAACCAGCTAGACTTTGTATTAGCAAAAAGTAAACTTTTATTATGTTCAGCCACTGTGATTTTTGTGGTTATTATACTTCCTGGAGTTACTTACCCATACCAAAAAAAAAAAAAAAAAAAAAAAACCCACTAAGGTTCCTTCTAAGTTTAAGATTTTATGTTTCTCGATAGCATAAAATATAATTACAAGGTTGTCTTCTAAAGTAAATTTAGTTTTGGAAAGTATACAAAAGTTAACGGGAAGGCTACTGTGAGGGATAGTGCCAGTCATCTGGAATTTGGTTATCTCAAATATTCATTCACTTCTCATTCATTCATTCACATATACATGACATTCACTGACCATCAGGCACTGTGCTAATTTCTGGGGGAAAATGTTGAACAAACATATATAAGTATTCACAGTCTAGTAGATAGACATATATACTAGACAAATCAACAAACATAATTGAGAGCTATATATGCTGGGGCAGAAAATTCATAAGCTATAGTAAGGATATTTTAAAAAAGGAGACATACCTTTTTCTTGGAATTAGGGATCAGAGATAAGTAAAGGCATCATTAGGAGGTGTTACTGAAATCAATTTTGCTATACAAAAAAAAACCTGAGAGGTGGCTGGAGGTGGAGAAGGGTATAGGTTGCTTTACAAGTGAGAGTAAGGGAAACAGTTTGGTATACTAAGAATACTACAGCATGCAAAGAGACAGTAGGACTGGAAAAGTAGGTGGCAACCAGCAACCAAGGCAAAAAAAAACGTGTTTTCTTTCCTAGAGAGGTAATAGAGAGTCATTGAAGCTATCTAATCTGAAGATATAACTACAATTTATTTTTACATTTTACTGCTTACAGAAGTGATGAAAATTGACAGAAGGTAAGCAAGACTGGAGGCAGAGACCTGTTTGGAATTGATTATAATACCTGTCCTAGTGAGACTGATCTGAAGCTGTTTAAGCAATGATACAGAATATTCTAAATAGGGAGAATCCTAAGCACTGTTGGTATCTTATGCAAGATGAGATAAAGGGAAGAGTGCATAATAAGCCTGAGGTTTCTGGTTTGAAAAATCTTAGTTAGGATACTTCTTACCAATAGTCAGTAAGTTTTTTTTAGCAACAAACATAACACATAACCTACCTTCTTAACAAAGATTTAAGTGATCAGTACAGTATTGTTAAGTACTTGCCTGTTGTATAGCAGTTCTCTGGAAATTTTTTCATTTTGCATGACTGAAACTGTACCCATTGAATAGCAAAGTCCTTACTTCTTCCCAGCTTCTGGCAAAAACCAACCTAATTTATGCTTCTAAAAGTTTGACTCTTAGTTATCTCATGTAAGTGTAATCATGCAGTATTTGCCTTTCTGTGAGCAACTTAGCATAATGTCCTCAAGTTTCATCTATGCTGTAGTATATGGCAGGATTCATATGCTTTTATTTTTAAGGTTGAATAGCATTCCACTGTATGCATATAACACATTTTTTATCCATTCATCTGTCAACGGGATTTTAGAATGTTTCCATACCTTGGTTATTGTGAATAATGGTGCAATAAACATGGGAACGCAAATACTTCTTCATGATACCAATTTCAATTCTTTTGGGTAAACAGAAGTGAGATCGCTGGATCAAACAGTAGTTCTATCCTTAATTTTTTTGAGGAATATTCAAAAAGCTGCTGTTTCCCATAGCAGCTGCATCATGCTGCATTTTCACCACCTGTACATAAGGGTTCCAACTTCTCCATGTCTTCAACAGTATTTGATATTTTCTGGTTTTTTAAATTTGTTATTTGTTTGTTTGCTTATTGATTTTAATGTACATCCTGACAGCTCTGAGGTGATATCCAATTAGGGGTCTGATTTGTATTTGTGTTGAACATCTCTTTATAAACTTGCTGACCATTCATATGCTTTCTTTGGAGAAATGGCTAGTCAATTCTTTTGCCAGTTTTTAGAATCAGGTAGTTTGTTTTCTTGTTATTGAACTGTAGTAGTTCCTTACATCTTTGGATATTAACCTCTTACCAGAAATACGTTTTGCAAATTATCCCTATTCTCTATACTGCCTCTTTACTGATTGTTTCCTCTGATGTCCAGAAACTTTTTGTGTCCCACTTGTCTATTTTTATTTTTGTTGCCTGTCCTTTGGTGTCATATCTGAGAAATTATTGCCAAGACCAAAGGTATGAAGTTTTTTCCTGTGTTTTCTTCTAGGAGTTTTACAGTTGTAGGTCTTTGTTTAAGTCTCCAATCCACACTGAGTTGATTTTTGTGTATGGTATTCGGGAAGGAACTATCTGTATTCTTTTCCATGTGGATATCCCTTTTGCTAGGGCTTCCCAGATGGCTCAATGGTAAAGAAGCTGTCTGCCAATGCAGGAGACACAGGTTCCATCCCTGGGTCAGGAAGAATCCCTGGAAGAGGAAATGGCAAACCACTCCAGTATTCTTGCCTGGGAAATCCATGAACAGAGGCTACAGTCCATGGTGACAAAGAGGCAGACACAACTGAGTGACTGAGCACACACCCATCCCTTTTTCTCAATACATTTGTTGAAGATATTATCCTTTCCCCATTCAGAGATCTTGATACCTTTTTGTAAGATCATTTGACCACATATGTATGGTTTTAAGATGCGGGGAGCGAGCTCCGCCCATGGCAAAGGTCATGAGGAAGGAGGCTCGGCATACGCAAAGGCGGGATCAAGCCTCAGGAGTCTCCCTGGAAATTCTCGAGCATCTACCCCCAAAACCAGAGTCTGCCTACTTTCTGCTTTGTGCTTTCACCTACACCTCTGACTTTACCGGGGGCTGTCCCCCAATACCTCTCTCTGAAAAAAGAGTTAGCTTACAGCTCCAGTTAATAATTCCTGGGTGTGACAGTGTTTAACCTACAAACTCCTTTGGAAATCCTCTAGCCTGCCTGAATAGGTTTTTCCGGCCACGTGTGATTGTTCAGAGCCTCCCAAATGTGAGAGGCAGGAGATGTTCTAAACTGTCTAAACACAGATTCTTTTGAGTAGTTAAAAGATTGATTAGAAATTGTATTGGTGAAGGGTTTTTCACTTATTGAGCCAATGTTTGCTGCTAAGTCTCCATACCCCTTACCTACTGTATCCTTGGCAGTGTATTGATTGATATAATGGGTGTATAGAAATGTAAGTAGTAGCTCAATGTTTGTAACCTTGGACCCTTGAGTTAATTCTTTTCTGGATTGAGCCCACCTCACCTTTGTCCTATAGGAATGCAGCTTTGTCCAATGCTTTTTTGGAGGCTGGTGCCTGACTTTGGAATAATCACCTTTAGAGAAAAATAAGTTCCTTAAAATGTTAACAGGCCTCCTGGCAAGAAGATGATGTAAATCACCTGAACTTTTGCATATGATAAGTTTGAAAGCCTGGCTTAGATTAGAACCAGGAACTGCTGTCCTTGCATGACTCCACCCCTTCCCCCATTATCCTCTATGCACAACTTAAGGTATAAAAAACTATTTTGGAAAATAAAGTGTGGGCCTTGTTCACCGAAACTTGGTCTCCCCATGTCTCTCTCTCCCCCAAATTCTGGCTGAGTCTCCATCTGGAGCGCGGAACCCGCCATGCTTACTAATTATGCCTGGGCTTCTAAGATCCGACCGGGGAGGCCTCAGTGTCTCCTCTCCTTCGGGAGAACGGAAGGACGCCTGCGGCCTACATAAGTGGTGCAAACTTCTTGTCTTGAAGTTTTATTGGTCTCCGGCATAAACCAAGCTACTCAGCCTCTTTTTTCCACTAAATTTTCCTACTGAGCTATCCTCATCCTATTACTCATTATATCTTTGATAAAATATTTAAATAAATAGGTCGCCGACGCCGCCCCCGCTTTGAATACCCTGGATCAGCCGGGGCTGGTCCCCGGCAGGTTTATTTCCGGGTTTTCAAGTCTATTCCAGTGGTCTATATGTATAAACTCATGCCAGTAAAATGCTGTTTTGATTGGTTTCTCTGGTTTTATATTTTGAAGACAGGAAGTGTAAAACCCCCAATTTTGCTCTGTTTCAAGAATTTTCTGCCTATTTGTGGTCCACTGTAGTTGCATATGAATTTTAGGATTGTATTTTATTATTTATGTGGAAAATGCTATTTAAATTTTTCACACTAAATCTGTAGATTGTTTTGGGTCATAAGGCTATTTTAACAATATTGTCTTCCTATCCATGAACATGATGTGCTTTCCCATTTATTTGTGTCTTGAATTTCTTTCAGCGGTATTTTATAGCCTTCAGTGTGTGTCTTTCACCCAAGTTAAGTTTATTCCTAAGTATTTTATTCACTTTAATGCTATCATAAATAGGATATTAAAAATTTCCTTTTAGGATTACTCATTGTTAGTGTATAAAAATTCAACAGTATTTTTAATATTGATTTATATCCTGCAACTTTGTTGAATTGATTTATTAGATAACAAGGATTTTTCTGGAGTCTTTAAGGTTTTCTACATATAAGATAATGTGATCTATAAATGAAGATAATTTTACTTCTTCCTTTCTAATTTGAAATGCTTTTAATTTCTTGTTCTTGCCTAATATCTCTGGCTAGGAGTTCTGCTGCTGCTAAGTCACTTCAGTCGTGTCCAACTCTGTGTGACCCCATAGACGGCAGCCCACTAGGCTCCCCCGTCTGGGATTCTCCAGGCAAGAACACTGGAGTGGGTTGCCATTTCCTTCTCCAATGCATGAAAGCAAAAATTGAAAGTGAAGTTGCTCAGTCGTGTCCAACTCTTTGCCACCCCACGGACTGCAGCCCACCAGGCTCCTCCGTCCACGGGATTTTCCAGGCAAGAGTACTGGAGTGGGGTGCCATCGCCTTCTCCAATGGCTAGGAGTTCTAGTATTCTAATAATATATTAAATAGAAATTGCTATGTGGGCATCCTTGACTTGTTTGTGATCTTAAAGGAAAAGCTTTCAGTTATTTTTACTGCTGAATGTAATGTTAACTGTAGGCTTTTGAAATATGGCCTTTACTATATTGAGGTGATTTGCTTCTCTTCCTAGTTTGCTCAGTGTTTTTTTAATCATACACAAATGTTGAATTTTGCCAAATGATTTTTGCATCTATTGTGATAATCATGAGATATTTAACTTTTGTTCTGTTAATATGATGTATCACATTGATTGATTTCATATGCTAAACCATTCTCTCATCCCAGGGATAAATTCCACCTGGTCATGGTGCAGGATACTTTTCTGTTCAGTTCAGTTGCTCAGTCGTGTCCTACTCTTTGTGACCCCATGGACCATAGCACGCCAGGCCTCCCTGTCCATCACCAACTCCCAGAGTTTACTCAAACTCATGTCCATTGAGTCAGTGATGCCATCCAACCATCTCATCCTCTGTCATCCTCTTCTCCTCTCACCTTCAATCTTTTGCAGCATCAGGGTCTTTTCAAATGAGTCAGCTCTTCACATCAGGTGGTCAAAGTATTAGAGTTTCAGCTTCAACATCACTCCTTCCAATGAACACTCAGGACTGTTCTCCATTAGGATGGACTGGGTGGATCTCCTTGCAGTCCAAGGGACTCTGAAAAGTCTTCTCCAACACCACAGGTCAAAAGCATCAATTCTTTATGGCACTCAGCTTTCTTTATAGTCCAACTCTCACATCCATACATGACTACTGGAAAAACAATAGCCTTGACTAGACAGACCTTTGTTGGCAAAGTAATGTCTCTGCTTTTTAATATGCTATCTAGGCTGGTCATAAGTTACTTTCCAAGGAGTAAGTGTCTTTTAATTTAATTGCTGCTGTCACCATCTGCAGTGATTTTGGAGCCCCCAAAAATAAAATCTGACACTGTTTCCACTGTTTCCCCATCTATTTGCCATGAAGTGATGAAACTGGATGCCATGATCTTAATTTTCTGAATGTTGAGCTTTAAGCCAACTATTTCACTCTCCTCTTTCACTTTCATCAAGAGGCTCTTTAGTTCTTCTTCACTTTCTGCCATAAGGGTGGTGTCATCTGCATATCTGAGGTTATTCGTATTTCTCCCAGCAATCTTGATTCCAGCTTGTGCTTCTTCCAGCCCAGTGTTTCTCATGATGTACTGTGCATATAAGTTAAATAAGCAGGGTGACAATATATTGCCTTGATGTACTCCTTTCCCTATTTGGAATCAGTCTGTTGTTCCATGTCCAGTTCTAACTGTTGCTTCCTGACCTGCATACAGGTTTCTCAAGAGGTAGGTCAGGTGGTCTGGTATTCCCATCTCTTTCAGAATTTTCCACAGTTTATTGTGATCCACACAAAGGCTTTGGCATAGTCAATAAAGCAGAAATAGATGTTTTTCTGGAACTCTCTTGCTTTTTCCATGATCCAGCAGATGTTAGCAATTTGATCTCTGGTTCCTCTGCCTTTTCTAAAACCAGCTTGAACATCTGGAAGTTCATGTTTCATGTACTGTTAAAGCCTGGCTTGGAGAGTTTTGACCATTACTTGACTAGTGTGTGAAATGAGTGCAATTGTGCGGTACTTTGAGCATTCTTTGGTATTGCCTTTCTTTGGGATTGGAATGAAAACTGACCTTTTCCAGTCCTGTAGCCACTGCTGAGTTTTCCAAATTTGCTGACATATTGAGTGGAGCACTTTCACAGCATCATCTTTCAGGATTTGAAAAAGCTCAACTGGAATTCCATCACCTCCACTACTTATGTTTGTAGTGATGCTTCCTAAGGCCCACTCAATTTCACATTCCAGGATGTCTGGCTCTAGGTGAGTGATCACACCATCGTGATTATCTGGGTTATGAAGATCTTTTTTGTACAGTTCTTCTGTGTATTCTTGCCACCTCTTCTTATTATCTTCTGCTTCTGTTAGGTCCATACCATTTCTGTCCTTTATTGAGCCCATCATTGTATGAAATGTTCCCTTGGTATCTCTAATTTTCTGGAGGAGATGTCTAGTCTTTTCCATTCTATTGTTTTCCTCTGTTTCTTTTCACTTATCATTGAAGAAGGCTTTTTTTTTTTTTTTAATTTAGAAAGGAGGAGGGTTCAGGATGAGGAAGGCTTTCTTATCTCTCCTTGCTATTCTTTGGAACTCTGCATTCAAATGGGTATATCTTTCCTTTACTCCTTTGTTTTTCGCTTCTCTTCTTTTCACAACTATTTGTAAGGCCTCCTCTGACAGCCGTTTTGCTTTTTCACATTTCTTTTTCTTGGGGATGGTCTTGATCCCTGTCTCCTGTGCCATGTCATGAACCTCCATCCATAGTTCATCAGGCACTCAGATCTAGTCCCTTAAATGTATTTCCCACTTCCACTGTATAATCGTAAGGGATTTGATTTAGGTCATACCTGAATGGTCTAGTGGTTTTCCCTACTTTCTTCAATTTCAGTATGAATTTGGCAATAAAGAGTTCATGATGTGAGCCACAGTGAGTTTCTGGTCCTGTTTTTCCTGCCTGTATAGAGCTTCTCCATCTTGGCTTCGAAAAATGTAATCAATCTCGTTTCAGTGTTGACCATCTGGTGATGTCCATGTGTAGAGTCTTCTCTTGTGTTGTTGGAAGAGGGTGTTTGCTATGATCAGTCATTCTCTTGGCAAGACTCTATGAGCCTTTGCCCTGCTTCATTCTGTATTCCAAGACCAAATTTGTCTGTTACTCCAGGTGTTTCTTGACTTCCTACTTTTTCCCCCTCTAATCTCTAATCTTATTTTCTTCCTTCTACTAACTTAGGGAGAAATTTGTTATTTTTCTAGTTATCTGAGGTGTAGGTTTTTTTTAATAAACTTTTTCTTTATTATATAGGTGTTTATCAATATAAAATTCCAGTATTGCTTTTGCTACAACTTAAATTTTGGTATCAGTTCAGTTCAGTTCAGTCTCTCAGTCATGTCCGACTCTTTGTGACCCCATGAAACACAGCACTCCAGGCTTCCGTGTCCATCACCAACTCCCAGAGTCCACTCAAACCCATGTCCATTGATTTGGTGATGCCATCCAACCATCTTATCCTCTGTCATCCCCTTCTCCTCCTGCCCTCAATCTTTCCCAGCATCAGGGTCTTTTCCAATGAGTCAGCTCTTCGCATTAGGTGGCCAAAGTATTGAAGTTTCAGCTTCAACATCAGTCCTTCCAGTGAATACCCAAGACTGATACAGTATCTTTGGTTGACAGTTTTGTATTTCTTTTAGTACTTTGAATATACCGTTCCATTTTCTTATGGCTTAAACAGTTTCTACTGAGAAATTCACTTACAGCTTTATGGGTGACTCTTGTACATAATGAGCCACTTTTCTCTTGTAGCTTTAAAAATTCTTTCCTCGTCTTTGATTTTTGACAATTTACTCATAACTTGTCATGGTGTGGACTCTCTGGGTTCACCTTTTTGGAATGTTTTATGGCTTCTTGAATCTGGATATCTACTACCTTTCCCAGATTTGGGGCTTTCTCCCATAATTTCATCAAATAAAATTTCTCCTTTATCTTTCTTCCCCTTCTGAGACTCTCACAATGCATATACTCATCTGCTTGTTGGTATCCCATAAGTCTCAGGCCTTTTTTAAAACTCATTTTCATTCTTTTTTCTTTTGCTTCTTTAACTGGATAATTTCAATGACCTGTTTTGAGGTCACTGATTCTTCTGCTCAATCATGTCTACTGTGGAACTTTAGTTTTTGTGTTTTTCAGCTCCAAAATTTCATTTTTTAAAGAAAAACTTTTTCTAATTCTTTGTAGATATTTTCACTTTGTTCATGCATCATTTTCCTGAGCTTGTTGAACACCTTCATAATGGTTATTTTAAACTCTTTGTCAGATAATCCATATACCTCCATTTCTTTAAGGCTGGGTTCTGGAGATTTTTTGTTTGTTTGTTCCTTCAATTAGGACATGTTTTTCTATTTCTTTGTGTGCCCTGAGACTCTGTGTTGCTATCCATGCATTTTAAAACATAGCCATCTCTCCCATTCTTTTTTATCTAATTAAATGTTTTGATTTTGTATTGAAGTATAGCCAATGAACAATGTTGTGATAGTTTCAGGTGGACAGCAAAAGGACTCAGCTATACATAGACATGTGTCTATTCTCCCCCAAACTCCCCTTCCATCAAGGCTGCCACATATCTCTCACTCTTCACAGAAAATCTTCATATAGGGAAATGCTTTCACTAATAAACTTGTCTAAAGATTCTGAGAACTAAAAATTTTCTGGGAATGCATCTTCTCTAGCTCTGGTCACTAGTTTTTCTGGAGCTTGTAGTATCTTGCTCCCTCTGGTATCTGTCTGTAATACACTATCTTGCACGGCCTCAAGCCACTGGGCTCTCTTTAATTTTATGTGACCCCTAGGCATCCCAGGTATACTGATTCCTCATCAGTACTCTGTGTCAGGAGAGATAGAAACCAGTGCTTTGCTAAGTCCCACCAATAGCTGGAACACTGGATATATGTTCTACTCTTCTCTTTATCTCCCAAGGGAGAAGCTGTAAGTTGGGTTTTTCTTCCCAACTGCAAGCTATGCCAGCTTGGGGAGGAGGTGACATAGTTGAAGCATGATTTTTTATGTTTTCAATGTAATTGTTCTTGGATTTGAGCTTGTCTGGGCTACTGTGACTTCCTATCTAATTTCTAGAGTTTTCATAAAGGCTTTCTGGATCATTTATTGTTAAGTGGGTGTTTCTGAAGAGGGACAAGGTCTGAAGCTCCCTATTCTATCATCTTACCAATGTTACCTCATGCCTTTTATTTTTGGTTTATCTCAATCACATCAGTTAAATTCTAGCCCCCATAGGGTCTATGACTACATTTAGTCTCCTTATACATAGTAGTTGTTCAATTAATATCTTAATGACTGGATAAATCTTATCAATAACCCTAGTTCAGAATGAGAGTCCCTTCTTAAAACTTTCTTTAATTTAGAATAGGCATTCCTCTTTACCAAATAAACCAAAGCAGGCACTTCTATATTACTTAATAAAGGCATATATATTACCAAATCCATATTTCCATAATGTAAGTTTATGAACATTTACAAATTATCCTTATGGTTTAAACTTGTACTGATCCTATTTTCTATTAACACCAATCAATGAAGTAGTTGTAGGAAGAGACATCAGAAAGAAAAATTGAGAAGAAACAAGATATTTAGGTTAAGAACTAGAATAGTAAACAGGAGATTTAGAAGAAAAAGGAGGTATTCTTCACACACTAAACATCTACTATTTGCCAAGTACGGTACTGGAAAACAACTTGCTCAACAGTGCCAAAAGGTGTAAAATGATTCTGAAATGAAAGAGGCAATAGAGGAGGCCACATAATTAGACAATTATATGAAGATAATTAAATAACTTAGAGATGAGTCTCAATAGAATTATGGTATTGAAGTAGGTTCAGTAAGGTGGAAAGTAAATGATATACAGTAAAACAGATGATCTATGTATAAAAGCAATTGGGTATGGACAGGAAAAATACAGATGGGACAGTGTATCTTGAAAAGGAAGCAGGATACAGACAGTGGTTTTTTTCAAATATGTATTTTGTTTAGTATGGGAGAAAAATTAGTCATGTGCTTTGGGACAGAGTTTAAAAATGCAGTTCAAATAAAGAATAATTGATAAGTAACAACAGATGTGGGAAGAGGTGGAATCAAGACCAGAGTAGATAATTTAAATTTGGAAAGAATTCATGGCACCTCTTCTTCCTAAAATAGAGGAAAGGGGAAAAGAAAAGATAAAAATTGAGACATTTTGAAATACAGAGGGAGCTTTGGAGGTTTTTTATATTGAATGGCCTTGGTCTGTTTATTCAGTGACTTTGGATATGATACTGGTTTCCAGATCTGTAGAATTAAATAAAAAGGCATTATTTCCTTCTGCTATGAATAAAGATTACTGGGATGTAGTTAAAATCCTGATGAGAGCAGAGTAAACACAATAAAACCACCCATTTGAAGAAGACAACTGGAAGATGATTAATATAATTCTTATTTTGCATATACAGACATGACGGGAGTCTGTTAATAGAAGGTTTAAAAGAAAAAATAACCTAGTGAACTAACAGAATCATGGACTCACTTCTGACAAGTGAGAAGTTCCATTCTTACTTAGCTATTTCTATACATTGTATGAAGGCAGGGTCTCTCCTTCATCTTTTGCAAAATTTAACATGTACCCTCTGCTAGCATCATCTTGTTTCTGCTCGTGTTCTCTTTAAGAATACTTCACATATCAGAAGAATGGCAAAAGTAAAATACCAGACATCAACACATAGAACCAAAGAGCAAACACAGGCTACCAATCTACAAAGTTTAAGACCTAGTCTGATATACTAAGTGCTCACTCATGAGAACAATTGTTACCAGCTTATTATAAGTGGCTTTGCGGATAAAGAATCTGCCTGCAATGAAGGACATCTGGGTTATATCCCTGGTTGGGAAGATCTCCTGGAGGAGGGCGTGGCAACCCACTCTAGTATTCTTGCCTGGAGAATCCCATGGACAGAGAAGCCTGGTGGGTTACAGTCCAGGGGGTCACAAAGAGTTGGACATGACTGAAGCAACTGAACATGCACACACGTATTTAAGCTAGTGACTAGACTGAAATAGAAAATAGCAAATCATCCAGAACTGACTAGTAGATCATCACTGCTAAACATTTGTACATATTTAATAGCAGAGTCAATAGTAATTCTGAGTCATCTGATAATTGGTCAGGCATTCATTCAGTACCGATCCAGTGTATTCCTCACTATTATGTTCAGTTAAACTGCCTGTGGTGTCACAAAGAACTTTGATCTCCCCATGTGTCAACGCTTAATAATGACTCACCCTGTTTTCCAAAAATATTAAAGATATTAAGTAAATAGTACCTGAAAAAAAGCTTTGATTTACTTAGAGAAGTATACTACATAAACATGAGACATGATTATTAAAATTAATCCTTTCCCTTCTATAATTCTCTTATCTAAAATTATCACAATTCTCTCCTCTCCAAAGAACTTAACATTTTTCCATAATTGCAGTAAGGGTTTTTCAGTTTGGCCTTAACCAGAATTCCCTCTCCTTTATGGCAGGTTCTCATTACAATTGTTCACATTCCTTTTGTTTCTTTGCTGGCTCATCATCACACCATTGTCGTCATCTCACCAAGTAAAAAACCTCATCAAACAGTTTAGCTATTAAGTGGAAAATCATCATTATAGCAATGGGAGGACTCTCAACACATTTGCAACTAAGGAAATCAAACTGTTATAGGCCCTCCATGGACCAAAGCTGCTATTCATGGAAAACAAATGTTTAAAGCATACACAAAATATCAATATATAGAAGCTTCTGGGTTGATACTGCATTTGTAAACAAAACCAATCTGTATTTTTTGACATGATGCATACACTATTAATCTAATTTAAAAAATTCAGATACTGGCAGAACAAGACTGTTTCTGTTAGAACTGGTTTCAGGCTAGGTTTGCCTTTCACTGTTTTTGATGGTGCTCCTTTTTCACCCATGTGTTCTTAAACTGCTCCTAACCACCAGGTGTATCCTCCTTTGCATCTCTCTAAGCCCCAGTTCTTTCCAACCTTCTTTCTGAGGCACCATGCCCAGTGGCCTTCCCAGGTGGCGCCGTGGTAAAGAATCCACCTGCTAATGCAGGAAATGCAGGTTCGAGCCCTGGGTCGGGAAGAAGATCCCCTGGAGAAAGAAATGGCTTACCCACTCCAGTATTCTTTCCTGAAGAATCCCATGGACAGAGGAGCCTGGCGGGCTATAGTCCATGGGGTCACAAAGAGTAGGACACACCTGAATGACTGAACACAACACATGCCCAGTGACAATACCTTTCTCTTATGGAAATCCAGTGTCAATTCTTACAGTTCAAATGCCACTGTCTTTAACTTTTCAGTATCCATTTGTTGCTTGATTTTTGGATGGCTTCTTAGTCTCACTTTCTCACCTTGCTAAGAACCCAAGATTGGCATGCTGTTTTACCTGACCTATTTTCTCACCACCTTGCTGTAAGCTTCCAGCCTTCAGGTTGTTACCTTGACTCTAGACTATGAGCTATGGCATCAGAAGCCTCTGAGATTTTCCTCCAGACCTCTTGCCTGTCCCTTATTTTGTGTTGAGTATGATCTGTGGTTGTCTACTATAACAGTATAGGAGATAATTAAGGAAACGATGGGGAGGAAAGCAGGGAGATTTTTTATATTCTCCAATTAACAGAAACACATGTATCTGTTAACAAAACCAGACATTTTTATACCATTCCTGATAGCTCTATGTGATTTCTAGAAAAAACTATTTCTAAGGGCTTGTCAGGTGGTGCAGTGGTAAAGAATCTGCCTGCCAGTGCAGGAAATGCAACCGATGCAGGTTTGATCCTTGGGTTGGGAAGGTCCCCTGGAGTAGGAAATGGCAACCCGCTCCAGTATTCTTGCTTTGAAAATTCCATGGACAGAGGAGCCTGGTGGGCTAGAGTCCATGGGGTCTCAAAAAGTTGGACATGACTGAGCACACACACACAAGGGATCAAAAGATATTCCAAAGTTTAAGCCACATCTGGACAAATCAAGTGTAGAAAATAATTAAGGGACTTATTTAAATGATGAAAAACCACCCTTCCACTTCAATTCTGAAGACACTTAAAAGTGTTTACATGTGAACCAACCACATGATATTTCCCTCAATTTTTTTACAAGTTTACCTATAACATGAAATCCACCTGTATTTATATAAAATAAGCTATTTGAGTTAGAAGTGGTGCCTAAATTATTCTTTTTCTCCCAGTTCATGTTGGGTGTTAAGATACAGTCAAAATATGTAGCTTTATTTTTTCCCTTTTCAGTATTTAAAAAGCATACACTAGCCACTACTCAAAATGCATTAGAAGACAAAATTGCTGAAAAGTATTATAAAGCTGATTACATTTATGTTAATACAGACAGAACACGTTATTGGAGAATAGTGTCCTTAGTTGATTCATATTCCTAATAAGTTCCAAAAGCAGAGAGTTTCCTAATGTATTTTTTAGTCTCTAATCTATCCTTAGTACCATTGAGTGACACGGATGAATTTCTTGGTATTGGCTCAGATGATGGAGCATACATGCAGCTTTCTGGTCATTTATGTGTAAACGCCTTTGGAAAGTTTTTCTATAGTGTCTTGTGTTTCACAGCCTGTTTTCAGGTATGCCTGTAGCTTCTGAATTACTTCACCATTTGAAAATATGCTTTGGCATGTGTTACAATGGTCAAAAATTCAAAGTAATGCTTTTTAACTCATTTCTATTTTCCCACTGAATTAATTCACACTGGATACTCTTTTAACTTATTCATATATGATCACTTGCCTTCTATCCAAAATCTTTTTTAATAAGGGAACAAAACTAAGCCCCCAGGAGACTGTGTAAACAACAGTACTAACATTAATGGACATTATGGGTAAGTGTTAAGAGTGTCAACTTAAGTCTCACTATTTATAAACTGCTTACTAACATCTCTGAGCCAAATTTTCTCATTTTAAAAATGGGCCATAGACATTTCTCCAAAGACATATAAATGACAAATAAACATATAAAAAGATGCTTAACATAATTAACCATTTTGGAAGTATAAATCAAAACCAAAATGAGATACCACTAAACACCTGCTAGGATAACTATACCAAAGAAATGGAAAATAACAAGCATTGGTGAGGATGTGGATAAACTGGAATGCTTGTGTATTTCCACTGAGAATGTAAAACAGTGTATTCACTTTGCAAAAACATCTGGCAATTCCTTAAAAGGTTAAGTATAGAGTGACCAATGATCTGACAGCTCTATTCCTAGGTATGAATGATAACTCAAGAGAAATAATAACATACATCCACACACACACACAAATTGTACACTACGATTTATAGCAGCATTGTTTATAATAGCCAAATAAAGGAAACAAGAAAAATGTCCTTAAGTTGATGTATGGATAAATAATATTTGTTACATCCATACAATGGAATATTATTTGGCAGTTAAAAAGGGGTGAAGTACTGATATAAACTACAACATGCTTGAACCTTGAGAACAATATGTTAAGAAGCAAATCACAAGAGACCACATGTTGTACAAATTCATTTATATTAAATGCCCAGAAAAAGCAAATTTATAGACAAGGAAAAATTATTAGTGGATTGCCTAGAGATGGTGGTGGGGGTGAAGGTAGGGGACTGAGAAGTGACTGCTAATGGGTTTGGAGTTTCAGGGGGCATATTAAAATGTTCTCAAATTGATTGTGGTAAAGGTTGCACAACTCTGAATGTATTAGAATTAATTGAAGTATATGATTTGTCAGTCAGCTGTATGGTATATGAAAAATATCTTAATGATTCTCTAAAAATGGGACAAATAGTTGCATATATCTCATAGAGTTATTGGGAGGATTAAATGATATAATGCATATAAAGTATTAATATAGTCTCAGTGTATAGTAGTGTGAAAAGTGAAAATGTTAGTCACTCAGTCCTATCTGACTCTTTGCGATCCCATGGACTGTAGTCTACCAGGCTCCTCTGTCCATGGAATTCTCCAGGCAAGAATACTGGAGTGGGTAGCCATTCTCTTCTCCAGAGGACATTTCTGACCCAGGGATTGAACCTGGGTCTCCTGCATTGCAGGCAGATTCTTTACCATCTGAGGGTGGCTCAGTAAGCAATCACTAAATGATCTCTCTATTGCTACTATGGTTTACCTGGTAGTTCAGCTGGTAAAGAATTTGCCTGCATTTCAGGAGACCCTAGTTCGATTCCTGGGTTGGGGAGATCTGCTGGAGAAGGGATGGGCTACCCACTCCAGTATTCTTGGGCTTCCCAAGTTTTAATATGCATAAAATCATGATATTGGCATTAATGAAATTGTGATGAAACACCCCAAAGTTTATACTAATGTGTCAATGAGACATAAACTTCAGCAATACCCCAAAATAACAATATATGCAATAGAGGTCTGGTCAACAATTATGCTATTCCTAAGGTGTTCATAATTAACTTGTTATATTAAAGATACATCTTAAGTAAAGTGTTAACATTTTTCTTTTCACGATCAAGTGGCTCAAACAACTATCATTAAGTTATATACATTTAAAGTAAGTAAACCAGTGTCAGTCTCAAGCATCAATATGACAGCCAACTCTTATGGAAAAAGCTGGCCCAGAATTTCCAAAGCTGTAAATAATGCACACATTGTACAATCTGGGGAATAGAATGGCTTGCAGTTTGGGATAGCTCAGGCTAAGCTTGTACATGTTATCCTGTAAAAAATAGATCTTTTGGAAACAGTTCACTAACCCTAGAATATCTACAAGGGACAGTGAATGCTGCCATGAATCAACTCCAAATGTGTGTGCCAAGAATGCTAAGTGAACTCATGATA
The DNA here is from genome assembly GCF_003369695.1 of Bos indicus x Bos taurus. Classification (NCBI taxonomy): domain Eukaryota; kingdom Metazoa; phylum Chordata; class Mammalia; order Artiodactyla; family Bovidae; genus Bos; species Bos indicus x Bos taurus. The sequence goes on along the minus strand of NC_040105.1, from coordinate 92,395,250 downwards.
CCCTTCTTCCTCTCCAAAGTCTTCACTGATTCAAGATTAACTGAAGGTTTTCAAGGAGTTATTTGAAGTTAAAAAGCACAGGAGTATACAAAAATTAAAGTAATTCAAATGCTACCAGCATTATATACATGCATATAATGTGATTCATGATACATATATATGATTCCAGCTAATGGAATACTCATACATTGCTATTTATATTGATATTAATTGTGGCTTGACATTTTAGCTCAGTTGGTTGGTGACCTGCTTTGGATTATTTGTTCTATGACAACTTTAGAAGTAGTTGACTGATTTTGTTAAACTAAAGAGACTCAGGGAGATCCTAAGTTTCCACCTTCAGTATTTACCATACTGAAGGAATGGTGGGTAATTTATTATTATAATATATTATATCCTGGCAATTTTTGATTATTTTAAAACAATTTAGTACTTGGAATGAGGCTACAACATTTTGTCATTATATTGAGTGAACCTCAAAGAGTATGGAATTGTTAATTTATGAGGTCCTGCCACAAAGAAATCACTCTCCGTTTTCCCATCTCTGTTTTGGCCATTATCATGTGTGTATGCGTGCTAAGTTGCTTTAGTCCTGTCCAACTCTGCCGTCTTATGGACTGTAGCCTGCCAGGCCCCTTTGACCATGGGATTCTCCAGGCAAGAATACTGGAGTGGGTTGTCATGCCCTCCTCCAGAGGATCTTCCCGACCCAGGGATCAAATCCATGTCTCCTGCGGCCCCTGCATTGGCAGGCGAGTTCTTTACCACTAGTGCCACCTGGGAAGCCCAAGCTGTTATCATATTGCATTGTAATTCTACTTACACATCTCTTTTCCCCACTAGACTTAGAAACACCTTAAGGCCAAGGTCCTCATTTTATTCACCTCTATATTCCTAGGATCTAACACAGTATTTGGGATCCATTAAGAACTTGAAAAGACTCTGATGCTGGGAGGGATTGGAGGCAGGAGGAAAAGGGGACGACAGAGGATGAGATGGCTGGATGGCATCACTGACTTGATGGACGTGAGTCTGGGTGAACTCCGGGAGTTGCTGATGGACAGGGAGGCCTGGCGTGCTGCAATTCATGGGGTCGCAAAGAGTCGGACACGACTGAGCGACTGAACTGAACTGAAGAACTTGAAAAACGTTTTAAGGTAAATCGAGTTAAATAAGAAAAAAAAAAAAAAGGAAGATTTGACTGAACAGCTAACTTCCTAATTTAGGGTTCAATTAGCTATTTATTTTTGCCTTGTAGTCCTAAGTATTGCATTAAATACTATCTTTTCCCTTATTATCTTGTAGTATACAGTGGTCTCTTAGGGAACTTAATATAATTTTCAGTAGAAACTGATGTGCTGGTGAAATCGATTTCTGATGAAGATTAACACTCCTTATTCACACAGAAAGTTTGAGCCTGTAGCACAAAACACAGTCATTAAATATGAATTTAAACAGCCTGTAAAAATAAAATAAATCCTGAAACAGAGAGATGAGAAATAAAGAGAATCTTTCATATTGGATCAGATTCATCTGGCGTTCAATTAGCTTGGAATTATTCCTCTCTTCTGAGTTTTTCTTATATAATTTAGACCCCCAGGTTTTAACTCTTTAACACAAAAGAGAAAATAAACAGTATTTATATTTATTTTATGCATAATGCTGACTGGTAATTTAAGTCTTAGGAAACTTCCAGGAAAAATAGCTATCATCATCAATGAGAAGAACAGGGTACATTTCCAAATTCACCCTTAATTGAAATTAAATGCCACATCTCAAATCTTTCCATCCACATGTATTCATGGATTTTTCAAAATTTCTAGGAGTCTGTTACAGTTTGTAAAGCATGCATTTGGGTTCTTTAAAAAAAAAAAGCTGTATCCAAAAGAAAGGTCTACCTAGCATCAACACATTTCAAGTGGGACAGATGCCTCTATGATGTTTTACTAATTTGATATTTAAACATAATATAAATTAATATACTATGATAGTGTTATTTTTTCTTATAAAACCACTGAAAATATATTCCTTTTCAACTGCCAGAAACCTAATTAGCCCTGGTATAGCAAAGGTTTGTTCATCAAATTAAAAGCTAAATTTACCCTTAGAGAGAGAAAATAAATGGAAGATTATAGGACCAAACTGGATTTGTGTGTGTTTTTTAGGCATTGCTTTTGTCTTTATATTTTATACATTACCACAAGCAGCTTTAGCTGAATAGGCTTGCTTTGTGAAAACAAAAGTTTTAATATTATTTAAGAACATGTTTATCATCTCAAAATATATAGTTATTTGGTTAGGATTAATCTTCTTTCAGCATCACAATGTGAACACAATTTAGCAACAACCAAACTGTCATCACTATGTCAGCAAAAAGTATGTAAATTTCTAGAATCTTGTGGATGACTAATGGATTACACTATAGGAGAGAGAAAGTCAAGATGTTTATTTTCCTCTAGAGAGACAACAAAATATCTGTACTGATGCCAACTCCATGCAATAAGAAGTATTCATTTCAACCCCAAATTTTCATTTACTGGCTTGCCTTTACAAATATGCAGAATTGAAAACTTATTGTAATCCTCAAAAAAGCACAAAGTAAATAATAATTCCAGATCATGTTTTCAAAACAGTCTTGAAATTGATACTTAAATAGCTCCTATAATATTTCTAATTTTGCATAAAATGCCTGCGTGAGACTCTTGTTCATGGGGAAAACAGAATTCAAAATATTCTGGAGAAAATTAATTAATGTTTGCTCTGTGTATCTATTGTTTGATAAACTACACCTAGCTTAGTTGCTAATGATAAACTTTTTTGTTTGTTTATGACTTTGAGGGTCATAAATCTAAGAAGAGTTCAGTTCAAAGGTTTATCTCAACTTAAAAGTCAGGGCATCTGGGACTGGAGGATTCACTTCCAACATGGGTTTACACTCATTCACTCACACATCTGGTTCCTTGGTTCTTTGTTGGCCTTTCTTTCATCAAATGGTATCCCATCCTCTAGGGCCTCTACATGTGGCTTGAGTTTCTCACAGGATGGTAATTTCAGACCAGACTAAGAGACCCAAAGTGAAGTTACGAGATTTCTTTTGGCCCAGCCTCCAATATCCTCAAATATCATTCCTTCCATACTCTATTGGTCAAGTATTTCCCATACCAACCAGATTCAAGGGGAGTGGAATGAGAAACTACATTTAAATGGTAGGGATAGGAGAAAAATCTGGGGCTAACTTTAATCCACTATAACATTATCTCAAAAATTTTAAATATTGGGATTTGGCAAATCTGAACTTGGTAATATCCTTAAGCCATTTAGTTCAGATTGTTATATTTTGGGTAGTTCTCATTTCAGTTCTAGTTTTAAGGCTATCTGAAGCTGCATGTGCTTGGTAAATTTTAAAAAATGAAGGAAAATAATTTCTAGAGGTTTTGAGACCTTACTGAATTCTAAAACTTTTCAAGATATACACAAGGATGTCCAATCACCCCAGTTATCTTTCTCTAGCTCAATTTTATGCTTAGGATTTCTAAGCCCTCATCACTCTGTCTACAGAGCCCCCCTCCCCACACACACACTGAAGAGTTCTCTGGCATTTAAAGAGCTCCTAACATCAGCTTACTGTTGAAGCATGAGTAAATTACAACACAAAATGCTTTCCAGTTGTGAATAAACAGTACTAAATAAATGTGTGGAAAAGTTAAAATCACTTAAAATTAACCAGTCATGTGCTCCTTGGAATGCCAAAGATCTTGTTTAACTGATTTTGTTTTTCTTTCTCTGAATTACATGGTTGATTTAGCATCTCGGAGAAACAGCCTTTCTGGAATGAAAAATGGGCAGGTTTCCATTTTTCTGTCAATAAAGTTGTTTTCAAATTATGTAACAAAATAAAAACTGAAAAGTTCAGCCTTGCATCTAATGTAAATTGGAAGCAAATTACTTTAGTGCTTTTACAGGGTGATATTGGTGAGTTATTTTGACGTATATATCTAAGTTGGAATATATATATCTTAGGGATAGTCCTGAATAACGCAGACAAGTGTGACACCCAGTGAATCTGAATGAAATTTACTCCCTACAAAAGTTTCCCTCCCTACTTTAGAGCAACATTCCTCAAACTTTGCTGGTGAAGTTTGCTTAATGGCAGAGGAAAATGAAGAAGTATCTCCCTAGATACACAAACACAAAATTTAGTCATGTTTTATTTGAAATGGTTGTGCGAATTTTGCTTTCTACTCCTTATTTCATGTTTTCATATAAAAATAACTTATCCATTTGAAACTTCAACAAATGATACAAGATCATTTTACAGTTTCACGTAACCCCTGGCAAACCACTGAGTACTCCTGAGGTATTTTATACCAGTATGGATGGAAAGATTTAAATAAAACTTACTGAAAGAGTGTGTCAGCACATCTAGATTTGGCTTTAACAAAATGTGGAAGACTCTGCAAGGTAATATACAGATGGTGGGGAGAGAGCCATAGTCTAATACTTTGACATTATCTACAAAATATTCAGCATTTTCACAGCCCACTCTTGACAACATGTTTATTATTTTGTTTTTGTTTTAAAATATTTAACTCTGGTACTCATATGGCTAGGCAGCATTAACTATAATGTGCTATGTTTCATTTTATAAAAATGAACACGCTCTTAAGAATAGGTGAGAGGAATCTCTCACATATTTTTAAGATATAAACAAGCCTATAAAAATAAAAATTGGATTGGAAAGATCAAAGTTTGAGTAAAAAACTTCCGAAGTGAGTGAAATATTAGGGCCAATTCATATTCTCTGATTATATAATTGGTAGGTACCACTGTGGTCATATATTTCAATGTCACATACCCAAAGTACAACTAATAACTTTGCCAGCATATTTACCTGGTTATCTTGTTTAGTGTTAAAGAAATTATCTGAAGTGAAGAATAGAATAAAACCTAAGATAGATGAAAGCTCACAGATGTTACAGAATGTAGCTTTATGGACATGGTTTGAAAGAGACACTAGTGGGCCTCTGAGTTTTAAGCTTAAAGTTCTTGGAATATAAGGATTAGTGGTAAGAGACTCAAAAAGAGGCTCAACACCCTGTGTCTTTATTTCAGTCTGTAAAAAGACAGTAGCATCCGTAAATCAACTTGTTTCTTTTTGTTACACCATATTATTTATAAATATGCAGGATCTCAACCTAAAAGCAAGTTTTAAATAGTCCTGAATTGTGCCACTGGAAATAATATTATCAAATCATTCTAAAGGTTGTACTGAGGGGCTGTTGTATTTTGAAAAAGGGGTTGCTCTCCAGGAGTTAATGCCCTCTGAATAAAAATTTTGGATGGACAAGCATGAAAAGTTTTCTGCACCAATCACCAAGGCATGACACCCAGGAATCTATCAATCACAGTCACAAAGCTCTGTCCTATAGCACAGAAAATACCCAGTGTAACCAGTTAGTATTACCATTCCTGATGCAATACAAACTCATTTCCTTAAACTGCTATTGCACTGAACTCCGGGGTTATAAATGAGCAGACACAAATTGATTTGCATGTAATATCAGTAGCAGCAAACCTTTCCTGATTCATGTAATTTTCTCCATCTGTTAACAGAGAGCAAGTTTAGGATCTATTATTCCCTGAAGGCGACTTACCCAGCTGGACATCTATAACACTTGGCTGATTCTCCATGGGGAACAATGGCTTGGGAGGTTTGTCTGTGAGTAAAGCTAGAAGAGAAAATGAAAAAAGGTAACGAAACAATTGAAATAAATTACAGGATGAGAAAGAGTCTACCCTGTATGGTATTTAATGTCTGTAAACTTGATAGTACGTAAACACTTATCAGACAGTGTTCCTACATGAGTTGTTACTCTATCCATACAATATCCATTTCCTAGCACATTTAAAGTGCTGTTGATTCACTGTAAATTGGCTACTTACTTTGAAAGCTACACTTTCCAACAAGATCAAATGAATATCTACTTTGAATGGTTTTATAAGCTTGTGAGTGTAAAGAAATAGAGATTTTAAAAGTATAATCATATAAACATTAAATCTTCATACCCACGTAAAATATTATTTAATGACATAAATCCTAATGAACATTTCTGGTGGATTGAAACTTCTACACTGCTGAACCATCCCTCAACTCTCCATCTCAATCTCTAAAACAATATAACAAAACACTGGTAACTTCATTAATATAATTGATAATTGATCAAAAATACTGAACAAATATATTTTGCCCACTAAGTCCTGTGCTAAGCGTTAAAGGAAAAGAAGTAAAAATTTCATCTTTGCCTTCAAAGTATAACCTAGGAGTATGAACACAGAAGTAGCACATGAACTAAAGAGATGAAAGAACAAAGCAGACAACTTAATAAAACATTGTACCATTTGAGTTATAAAAAGATAATGTGGAGGGATTTCCCTGGTGATCTAGTGGCTAAGACTTCACGCTCCCAATTCAGGAGGACTGGGTTCTATTATTGGACAGATAACTAGATCCCATGTGCCTCAACTAAGAGCTCATATGCTGCAACTGAAGATTCTGCATGCTGCAATGCATAGTGAACATCCAACAGGCCGCAACTAAGACCCATGACAGCCAGATAAAGAAATATATATATATATACATATATATATATATATATATATATTTATTTATTTAGAGCTATATGGAGTAAAGGAATGGAGAAAGGACAGGTCAATATTTGTTGTCAGGTTGGGCAAAGTTTTATGAAAGAAATGAGTCTCCACACAGACTATAAGGAGTGGAAAAGATTTGGAAAGGCAGAGTAATGAATAACAAACACAGGAAAAATTAATAACATAAATCAAAGAATAGAGGGCTTCCCTGGTGTTTCAGCTGATAAAGAATCTGCCTGCGATGTGGGAGACCTGGGTTTAATCACTGGGTTGGGAAGATCCCCTGGAGAAGGGAATGGCTGCCCACTCCAGTATTCTGGCCTAGAGAATTCCATGGACTCTATAGTGCATGGGGTCAAAAAGAGTTGGACAGGACTGAGCAACTTTCACTTAGCAAGCACACTGTGATTAAAGTTGAACAATCTGGTAAGAAGGAGTTGAGTAGGGTGGGGTAAAAGTAAGTTGTTCATGATGTGAATTAATTGGAAATAACACTTGATATAATTGAGCTCACTTCTGGAGGATCCTGAGACATATGCAGAGGAATCTGGACATGATATAGTAGACTAGAAGACCATTGTAAAGTTTTGGAAAACCAGCAAAAAAAAAGACTATCTATCTAAAAGACTATCTATCTTTAGTGCTATCTAAAGACAAATAGCTTGATATGTACAAAGGTCTTGGAAAAAAACAGCTAAGAGGATTCAGTAACAAGGCTGCAGTGAGGGGATAAGGAGTTAGAATACTGAAGTCTAGAGAAATGTTTTTTTAAAAATGAGGCAAATTAGAGAGGCACCTAGAAGAAAGAAATGTAAGGACTTAGCACATAGATATAAAATGCTTTATGACAAACATTATGTGACGCTAATATTTATATCTTGAGTTCCTTTTAATTATCTCAGTATTTATGCCTTACTTCAACTATCCAGCTAGACTCTTACCTATCTAGGGGAAATGTTTTATACTTCTTTGTAATTCACAAGCGACCTAGAGTAGGGCTAGGCAGGTAAGAGATAATCATTAAAGCATTGTAAACTGATTGGTTTAGGAATTCTTGCTGACATGAGAGAAGTTCATCTCATATTTGCAAAGATATTTAAAAGAAAAAGAGAGAAACAAAAGTTGGGCACATGATAGGTAAGGTTGTGTACTAAGTTGCTTCAGTTGTGTCCGACTCTTTGTGACTCTATGGACCGTAGCCTGCCAGGCTCCTCTGTCCATGGGATTCTCTGGGTAAGAATACTGGAGTGGGTTGTCATTTCCTTCTCCAGGGAATCTTCTCTACCTAGAGATCAAACCTGGGTCTCCTGCACTGCAGGCAGACTCTTTTCCACTGAGTCACCTAGGAAGCCCATGTAAGGTTAGGGAAATGCACAAACTTGGCGATATACACACAAAAAATTGTGGATAACAAACAAAGGCACCAGAAAAGAGCTTTACATAACATTAACTTTATCTTCCTGATATCCAAACTGTTCAGGAAAATTTTAGTGAATTTTTCTCATTTTTCCAATAAATCTTTGTTGATGACCTGTAATGCATCTTGTCCTTATGGAATTAAGTGATATATTTTTCTAACTAAGCTGATTGTAGCATAATATAGGCAAACACACAAATTCAATATCTATAGTCTTCATTTCTTCAATATTTCAGTTATTCTTAATACCCTTAAATATTTGAAATATAAAGAATATGCTCTAGGCAAAATTTAAATATTTGTATACAAAACCCAGTCACAATAGATGTTCAATTTTGTTGTTTGCTATTGTTTGAAACAGCAAAATATTGAGTACTACTAAAATAACCATCAGTAGGAGTCTGGTTAATAATATTATGTTACTTCTATCTAGTGATATATTATGATACATCTACTTAAAAGAATGAGGTAAATCTGTATGTCTATCATGAAATATCTTTTTTTAATTTAAATTTATTTATTTTAATTGGAGGCTACTTTACAATATTGTATTGGTTCTGCCACACATCAACATGAATCTGCCACGGGTGTACACGTGTTCCCCATCCTGAACCCCTCTCCCACCTTCGTTCCCGTACCATCCCTCTGGGTCATCCCAGTGCACCAGCCCCGAGCATCCTGTATCGAACCTGGACTGGCGATTCGTTTAAATATCTCTAAGATACACTATTCAATGAAAGAAACAAGGTTCCAAACAGTGTGCATAATAATACTATCCGTTTTATGAAAAATATACGTGTGCACGCACATGTGCTATGCATTTATAAATTGGTATAAGCATGGAATAGTTCTGAATGGATACATGTGAAATTCATAACAGTGATTTCTTCCAAGGAGAAGAACTAGGTGGCTGAGGAATAGTGGTGGATAGGTTAATTTTCATTGTATACCTTTTGTACATTTTGAACAACATAAATATACTGTGTATTAAAAACATGAATAAAATTAAAATTAAATAAAGTCCTGCCACCTACATTTTATTTATAAAAGAATAATTTTGGTTATTTGGTATAATTATTGTCAATTTGCCTTACACATCTAGATTATAGATACTTTGATTGCTGGAAACTGTTCTTAGTATTATTTTCAAATATGTCTTGCCACCAAATGTATTGTTTGGAATGTGGTAGGTGGGAAGTAAATTTAGGTAATGTATTTCATGCTCAAAGATGAATATGTTGTCTTACTTTCATCAGGATATGAATTTGGAGTCATGGTTGCCTCCCATCCTAAAATTTACCATGGACTATGGATATATTTACTCTGATTTTATTATTGTTAAGTGTCAATAACTAACATGTATTAATATTCCTGATAATTTTAGGTGCCCTACATTCACAGGTGGTTCATAATTTTCAGTTATGTGCTTTCAGATACATTAGTTCATGTGATCTACACAATGACTTGGAAGGTAAGAAAGATAGAATTATGGCCACCTTAGAGATGAAGCTAAATGAAGCTTATGTTATCTCATTTGGTGCCCCCTTGTGATCAAAATCTCCTATATGCAGAATGGAAAGGAAGATAGACATAAATTGTAGGCAGGAAACAGGTAAAAAACGCTAAGTACTGAATCAATTATTTTAGCCTCTTTGACTACAGACTAATCAACTAAGTTAAGGTTCCGAGGCCAGTGACAGTGGCAGACAGTCAGCTGAAACACAGTTTCTAGAGAACATTTCATGCATATACATTTTTTCCCTAAACCCATGAATGAAAGGAGATGGACTTGCACTTATCCTAACACATCCCAATGGGATGTATGGGCGTGGAACCTCATTAAATTCCAATATCATGTCTAGGCCTGGGAATTGCCAAGAAGTGCAGAACATTTGTGATGATAAAGCAGCAACTTCAGCAGTTCATCTGGATCCTGACCAGAAGCCCACAGACAAATCTATCAGCGTCCAGCATAATTACAGCATTTGCAGATTAGCTAGAGCACATGCTGCCATGAGCAGTCAAGCTCATTTCTTTCTTCTTCTTCTTTTTTTTTTTTTTAAACCTCATCTGAGAATCACAATTACTGTTTGGGAAATGAAGGGGAGAACTGTCAATACCAGGCCCCATGAACCACACAGTGGAGATTTACAGTTTTATTAGAAAAGTTATCTTGGACTTCTAGACTAATTGAGGTCTGAGCTAGTCTTTGAATTTGCTGCTCAAGCTTCATGCTTTGATTGAAAGAATGGGAGCAAGGGATGCAGTTTGGTACTAACATTTAAGTCCAGAATTCCTCCCTGCATTTCCCTCTGTAGCTGCTCATGTTTAATTATCCTTAAATATAATTGCTGTACAGAGTATACCATGGTATTAGTCTTAATGTGCTAGTGAAGCTATGACTGTTACCGCCTGTTTCTTCCTAAAGCTAAGTTTTATATGTTTGATACTAATTATTCTGAGGAGAATGTCCAAATTACCTCTTCCTTTTCTACTGCAGGCAACAGTTGTATCTACCTGTGCAACCAGAAAAATTGATTTGACTGAAATGATGGATACATTTCTGTGAACCTAGTGTAAGAAATCAGTAGAATCAATTGTTGGATTGAATAAATGCCTAGGAGTTACATACAGTTATTACAAGTTTCATTGTCCTCTTTTGTTGATGTGTCTCTAATAAGACTTGCCAGTGAGCCAAGCAGGAGGGAAAAGAAGGACAGCTGGATGCAAAGGACACTAAGTTTGAACCCACTAGAATCACAAAGTAACTATTTAATTTTTATGAATGAAGACATTACAAAATGTGTATGTTTAACTCAATGAAATGTATCCCTCCAAATCCATCCAGTATCAGCACTGAAATCATATTCCAAAATCATTAGTTTCACCACAACATTTAACCATACAGAATCTCCCAATGTTCCCTACATTTATAAGAGGATAAAATCTGAACTTATCAGATGTGAATATAAAGGCAGTCATGATACAGCCTTAAAAAAACAAACAAACAAACAAAAAAACAAAAAAAACTCTTCCTGCATTCTTACCCACTCTTCTACTTTATCTGTACTTAGTTTGGCCAAGTTACTTGCCTGATTTACACATTGCAACTCTGCATCTAAGCTTAGAGACAAATTATAATAGTTACCATAATTATAATTTATTTAGTATCTGCCATGCGCTCGGCCTCTTTTAAGACATTTTATATTACATTTTACAAATAACTTTCTCAAACTCAAGGAGCTCTTGACTTGTAAAAGAGGGATCTGAACTGAATGTCTGACTTCACCATGCTGGCAATGCCTTTCTACAACCTTCCTTTTCACCATCCCAAGTCCTATCTATCTTCCAAAAGTCAGTTGAAGTCCTACATCCTACAGAAAGCCTTCCCTAATAGCCTAAACAAAGATTTCCTCTCTCTGAAATCTTAAAGCAAGTAACTTTCTTTCTGAAATCCTAAAGAAAGTAAAAACTCTTTCTTTGAACCATTCATTTGGTTCACTGTATATGCTGCTTTAAAAACAAATTTCAATGCAATCCCTATCAAGCTACCAATGGTATTTTTCAGAGAGCTAGAACAAATAATTTCACTGTTTGAATGGAAATACAAAAAACCTCGAATAGCCAAAGCAATCTTTGGCTTTGGAAAGAAGAATGGAACTGGAGGAATCAACCTGCCTGACTTCAGGCTCTACTACAAAGCCACAGTCAACAAGACAGTATGGTACTGGCACAAAGACAGAAATATAGATCAATGGAACAAAACAGAAAGCCCAGAGATAAATCCACACACCTATGGACACCTTATCTTGACAAAGGAGACAAGAATATACAATGGAGAAAAGATAATCTCTTTAACAAGTGGTGCTGGGAAAACTGGTCAACCACTTGTAAAAGAATGAAACTAGAACACTTTCTAACACCATACACAAAAATAAACTCAAAATGGATTAAATATCTAAACGTAAGACCAGAAACTAAAATTCCTAGAGGAGAACATAGGCAAAACACTCTCCGACATAAATCACAGCAGGATCCTCTATGACCCACCTCCCAGAATATTGAAAATAAAAGCAAAAATAAACAAATAAGACTTAATTAAAATTAAAAGCTTCTGCACAACAAAGGAAACTATAAGCAAAGTGAAAAGACAGCCTTCAGAATGGGAGAAAATAATAACAAATGAAGCAACTGACAAACAACTAATCTCAAAAATATACAAGCAACTCCTGCAGTTCAATTCCAGAAAAATAAATGACGCAATCAAAAAATGGGCCAAAGAACTAAATAGACATTTCTCCAAAGAAGACATACAGATGGCTAACAAACACATGAAAAGATGCTCAACATCACTCATTATCAGAGAAATGCAAATCAAAACCACTATGAGGTACCATTTCACACCAGTCAGAATGGCTGCGATCCAAAAGTCTACAAGCAATAAACGCAGGAGAGGGTGTGGAGAAAAGGGAACCCCCTTACACTATTGGTGGGAATGCAAACTAGTACAGCCACTATGGAGAACAATGTGGAGATTCCTTAAAAAACTGGAAATAGAACTGCCTTATGACCCAGCAATCCCACTGCTGGGCATACACACCAAGGAAACCAGAATTGAAAGAGACACGTGTACCCCAGTGTTCATTGCAGCACTGTTTATAATAGCCAGGACATGGAAGCAACCTAGATGTCCATCAGCAGATGAATGGATAAGAAAGCAGTGGTACATATACACAATGGAGTATTACTCAGCCATTAAAAAGAATACATTTGAATCAGTTCTAATGAGGTGGATGAAACTGGAGCCTATTATACAGAGTGAAGTAAGCCAGAAAGAAAAACACCAGTATAGTATACTAATGCATATATATGGAATTTAGAAAGATGGTAATGATAACCCTGTATGCGAGACAGCAAAAGAGACACAGATGTATAGAACAGTCTTATGGACTCTGTGGGAGAGGGAGAGGGTGGGATGATTTGGGAGAATGGCATTGAAACATGTATAATATCATATAAGAAATGAATCACCAGTCCAGGTTCGATGCATACAGGATGCTTGGGGCTGGTGCACTGGGATGACCCAGAGGGATGGTACAGGCAGGGAGGTGGGAGGGGGTTTCAGGATGGGGAACATGTGTACACCCGTGGCGGATTCATGTTGATGTATGGCAAAACCAGTACAATATTGTAAAGTAATTAGCCTCCAATTAAAATTAATAAACTTAAATTTTAAAAAAAGGAAAGACAAAAGCTTAAAAAAAATAAAAACAAATTCAACTTCATTTTATATGGTTATTTCTAGTTTCCCTAACTAGATTTTGAAGTTCCTAGATGACAAGAACCATGTCTTGCATAACCTAACAATTAAGATAGTGTCTGACACTGTGGAACAAATAAACACAATCTTCAAATTAATTTTCCTATTGAATTCTTTCTGTAAAAATGGGTGCTTCTCATAGGGTTCTTAGGTTACAAGGAACAGAAACACACTCTTGTTAATTTAAGCAAAAAGGGAATTTATCAGAAGGATGTCTCAAGGATGGACAGGATGTCTGGGGGACTAAGTTTAGATACAAGAAAGAATCAGGCCAGGTCTAGATGTACAGGCAAAAGGGGACCACACCACAATTTTATCTTGATTCCATCACTGGACTGAATTCTCTCCAACTGGTTTTCTGTGTGTTTTTTTTTTTTTTTTAATTTTCTTTGTCTTGTTGTGCTGCATCTTGTTTTCTGTCCTTGTGTCACTTTGAGCAAGATTCAAAATCTGAGGAAAGAGAAGCTGAAGGCACAAGTTTTAAAGTCCAGCCCTAGCCAAGACTGCACACACACCCCAAGGAAAAGAAGAATCCCCCTAAAGCAAGATTTCAGTCTCAGCAATATTATTAATTTTCTGTGCCAGATAATTTTCTCTTGTAGGTGGCTGTCTTGTGCATCATAGAATGTTTAACGGCTTCATTGGCCTCCAGCCACTCAAGGCTAGTAGTAACCTCCCCCAGCTGTAACACCCAAAAATGTCTCCAAATATTGGCAGAGGCACCTAGGGAACAAAAGCACCCCAGGTTGAGAACCATTCTCTTGCAGGAAACTTAGGTTCTCTGTTGTTCTGAGGGAATTGAAGATCTTCAGAAAGAAGATTTGGGAACAGCCTTCACATGGGAAAAGAAAATGGAGGTCCTTACTAAGCAAATTAGGTCGGAGGAGAGCCAGGCATCTTGTTAATATCCTTAAAGATTTCCTGTAATCATGAAAGGAGATTCTCCAAGTCTAGCCAAAGTAGCTGACTAGATTCAAGATTTCATAAATTGAACACAGAATGAATCCAGACATTGCCGAGTTCTGGAAACACCATAAGCCTTACTATTTCTTGGAAAGGACTGTCTCTTTCTGAGTTAACTTCAGAGACTTCCTAATTCTGAATTATAATGCACATATTTTACTGGCTACTTAATGAATATAAAGTCCAATATATTGTGAAGGTTTCATTTCTAGGATTACTAAATTAAGAATCCCCTATTTAGGTAATCATTCAGGAAACATATATAATAAATATGATTATTTAATATCACCTTTAATCCTCCAAATCCGGAAACCCAAACAGGACCAGCATTACATATAATGTGTCTCCTTTGCTCTAAGCTTCCTCTTTTTGTGTACCCTATTTCAGAGGAGTTTCCTTTCCAGCCTGATTTTATGCACCCAGCACGTCTCTCTAAACAAAACTTGCTGCAAAGAAACCTCTGTGATTTAAATATTAGTATGAACTTAAGATATCTGAACCTCCTTTCCTAAGGATAGTCACTTTCAAAAAGTTGTCTGGAAATGCATAAGTGCAGGCTTTATTCCTTAGTAGAAGGTTAAACAGCAAGCACATAACTGACCCTAGGACCCTTCTCTTTACTCCTGTCTTTACACTGGTATTGGTCAACAAACGGGGTAGGCTTCAGCAGAAGTTAATGAAGACAGATACAGTTATTTTCCTCAAGATTCCAACCAACATGACTATGAGTAATTTCTCTACTTAACATTATCTTAGGAAAGAAAGTCCAGACATAGTTTAAATTAAATAACACATTAATGTCCATTAAAAGTCTTGTTTTCACTTCAGTCTGTTATTACCTCCATCAACTAAGTGTGTGCATGTGCATGCTCAGTCATGTCCAACTCTTTGAAATCCCATGGACTGCAGCCACCAGGCTCCTATATTCGTGGAATTTTCCAGTCAAGAATACTAAAGTGGGTTGCCATTTCCTTCTCCAGGGGATCTTCTTGACTCAGGGATCAAACCTGTGTATCCTACACTGGCAGGCAGATTCTTTACCACTGAACCACCTGGGAAGCCTCCATCAATTAAGCACTACGGAAATTAATTTTTTATAAATATTTTCTCCACCAAAACTCAATATCTTTGCCTCATTTAAAATAGGAGGGGGCAGAATGACATATTATTCATCTATCAATTCCATCCAGAAAGAATACGTATTCTCTATCTGTTCCAGCTATGGTAGAAAAGCTGTGATAGGGTCCAGAAAAAAAAAATCAAGCCAGTGATTCCAAGAGTCATTGTACATTTGTTTCAAATCATTGATGGCTTGACCTTCAGATATTTGGATGTGCATCTCCCATACCTCCCGACTCCTAACTGAAAATAATTCCCTTTAGTAAGTAAACATGAATAAAATTAAAATTAAATAAAGTCCTGCCACCTACATTTTATTTATAAAAGAATAATTTTGGTTATTTGGTATAATTATTGTCAATTTGCCTTACACATCTAGATTATAGATACTTTGATTGCTGGAAACTGTTCTTAGTATTATTTTCAAATATGTCTTGCCACCAAATGTATTGTTTGGAATGTGGTAGGTGGGAAGTAAATTTAGGTAATGTATTTCATGCTCAAAGATGAATATGTTGTCTTACTTTCATCAGGATATGAATTTGGAGTCATGGTTGCCTCCCATCCTAAAATTTACCATGGACTATGGATATATTTACTCTGATTTTATTATTGTTAAGTGTCAATAACTAACATGTATTAATATTCCTGATAATTTTAGGTGCCCTACATTCACAGGTGGTTCATAATTTTCAGTTATGTGCTTTCAGATACATTAGTTCATGTGATCTACACAATGACTTGGAAGGTAAGAAAGATAGAATTATGGCCACCTTAGAGATGAAGCTAAATGAAGCTTATGTTATCTCATTTGGTGCCCCCTTGTGATCAAAATCTCCTATATGCAGAATGGAAAGGAAGATAGACATAAATTGTAGGCAGGAAACAGGTAAAAAACGCTAAGTACTGAATCAATTATTTTAGCCTCTTTGACTACAGACTAATCAACTAAGTTAAGGTTCCGAGGCCAGTGACAGTGGCAGACAGTCAGCTGAAACACAGTTTCTAGAGAACATTTCATGCATATACATTTTTTCCCTAAACCCATGAATGAAAGGAGATGGACTTGCACTTATCCTAACACATCCCAATGGGATGTATGGGCGTGGAACCTCATTAAATTCCAATATCATGTCTAGGCCTGGGAATTGCCAAGAAGTGCAGAACATTTGTGATGATAAAGCAGCAACTTCAGCAGTTCATCTGGATCCTGACCAGAAGCCCACAGACAAATCTATCAGCGTCCAGCATAATTACAGCATTTGCAGATTAGCTAGAGCACATGCTGCCATGAGCAGTCAAGCTCATTTCTTTCTTCTTCTTCTTTTTTTTTTTTTTAAACCTCATCTGAGAATCACAATTACTGTTTGGGAAATGAAGGGGAGAACTGTCAATACCAGGCCCCATGAACCACACAGTGGAGATTTACAGTTTTATTAGAAAAGTTATCTTGGACTTCTAGACTAATTGAGGTCTGAGCTAGTCTTTGAATTTGCTGCTCAAGCTTCATGCTTTGATTGAAAGAATGGGAGCAAGGGATGCAGTTTGGTACTAACATTTAAGTCCAGAATTCCTCCCTGCATTTCCCTCTGTAGCTGCTCATGTTTAATTATCCTTAAATATAATTGCTGTACAGAGTATACCATGGTATTAGTCTTAATGTGCTAGTGAAGCTATGACTGTTACCGCCTGTTTCTTCCTAAAGCTAAGTTTTATATGTTTGATACTAATTATTCTGAGGAGAATGTCCAAATTACCTCTTCCTTTTCTACTGCAGGCAACAGTTGTATCTACCTGTGCAACCAGAAAAATTGATTTGACTGAAATGATGGATACATTTCTGTGAACCTAGTGTAAGAAATCAGTAGAATCAATTGTTGGATTGAATAAATGCCTAGGAGTTACATACAGTTATTACAAGTTTCATTGTCCTCTTTTGTTGATGTGTCTCTAATAAGACTTGCCAGTGAGCCAAGCAGGAGGGAAAAGAAGGACAGCTGGATGCAAAGGACACTAAGTTTGAACCCACTAGAATCACAAAGTAACTATTTAATTTTTATGAATGAAGACATTACAAAATGTGTATGTTTAACTCAATGAAATGTATCCCTCCAAATCCATCCAGTATCAGCACTGAAATCATATTCCAAAATCATTAGTTTCACCACAACATTTAACCATACAGAATCTCCCAATGTTCCCTACATTTATAAGAGGATAAAATCTGAACTTATCAGATGTGAATATAAAGGCAGTCATGATACAGCCTTAAAAAAACAAACAAACAAACAAAAAAACAAAAAAAACTCTTCCTGCATTCTTACCCACTCTTCTACTTTATCTGTACTTAGTTTGGCCAAGTTACTTGCCTGATTTACACATTGCAACTCTGCATCTAAGCTTAGAGACAAATTATAATAGTTACCATAATTATAATTTATTTAGTATCTGCCATGCGCTCGGCCTCTTTTAAGACATTTTATATTACATTTTACAAATAACTTTCTCAAACTCAAGGAGCTCTTGACTTGTAAAAGAGGGATCTGAACTGAATGTCTGACTTCACCATGCTGGCAATGCCTTTCTACAACCTTCCTTTTCACCATCCCAAGTCCTATCTATCTTCCAAAAGTCAGTTGAAGTCCTACATCCTACAGAAAGCCTTCCCTAATAGCCTAAACAAAGATTTCCTCTCTCTGAAATCTTAAAGCAAGTAACTTTCTTTCTGAAATCCTAAAGAAAGTAAAAACTCTTTCTTTGAACCATTCATTTGGTTCACTGTATATGCTGCTTTAAAAACAAATTTCAATGCAATCCCTATCAAGCTACCAATGGTATTTTTCAGAGAGCTAGAACAAATAATTTCACTGTTTGAATGGAAATACAAAAAACCTCGAATAGCCAAAGCAATCTTTGGCTTTGGAAAGAAGAATGGAACTGGAGGAATCAACCTGCCTGACTTCAGGCTCTACTACAAAGCCACAGTCAACAAGACAGTATGGTACTGGCACAAAGACAGAAATATAGATCAATGGAACAAAACAGAAAGCCCAGAGATAAATCCACACACCTATGGACACCTTATCTTGACAAAGGAGACAAGAATATACAATGGAGAAAAGATAATCTCTTTAACAAGTGGTGCTGGGAAAACTGGTCAACCACTTGTAAAAGAATGAAACTAGAACACTTTCTAACACCATACACAAAAATAAACTCAAAATGGATTAAATATCTAAACGTAAGACCAGAAACTAAAATTCCTAGAGGAGAACATAGGCAAAACACTCTCCGACATAAATCACAGCAGGATCCTCTATGACCCACCTCCCAGAATATTGAAAATAAAAGCAAAAATAAACAAATAAGACTTAATTAAAATTAAAAGCTTCTGCACAACAAAGGAAACTATAAGCAAAGTGAAAAGACAGCCTTCAGAATGGGAGAAAATAATAACAAATGAAGCAACTGACAAACAACTAATCTCAAAAATATACAAGCAACTCCTGCAGTTCAATTCCAGAAAAATAAATGACGCAATCAAAAAATGGGCCAAAGAACTAAATAGACATTTCTCCAAAGAAGACATACAGATGGCTAACAAACACATGAAAAGATGCTCAACATCACTCATTATCAGAGAAATGCAAATCAAAACCACTATGAGGTACCATTTCACACCAGTCAGAATGGCTGCGATCCAAAAGTCTACAAGCAATAAACGCAGGAGAGGGTGTGGAGAAAAGGGAACCCCCTTACACTATTGGTGGGAATGCAAACTAGTACAGCCACTATGGAGAACAATGTGGAGATTCCTTAAAAAACTGGAAATAGAACTGCCTTATGACCCAGCAATCCCACTGCTGGGCATACACACCAAGGAAACCAGAATTGAAAGAGACACGTGTACCCCAGTGTTCATTGCAGCACTGTTTATAATAGCCAGGACATGGAAGCAACCTAGATGTCCATCAGCAGATGAATGGATAAGAAAGCAGTGGTACATATACACAATGGAGTATTACTCAGCCATTAAAAAGAATACATTTGAATCAGTTCTAATGAGGTGGATGAAACTGGAGCCTATTATACAGAGTGAAGTAAGCCAGAAAGAAAAACACCAGTATAGTATACTAATGCATATATATGGAATTTAGAAAGATGGTAATGATAACCCTGTATGCGAGACAGCAAAAGAGACACAGATGTATAGAACAGTCTTATGGACTCTGTGGGAGAGGGAGAGGGTGGGATGATTTGGGAGAATGGCATTGAAACATGTATAATATCATATAAGAAATGAATCACCAGTCCAGGTTCGATGCATACAGGATGCTTGGGGCTGGTGCACTGGGATGACCCAGAGGGATGGTACAGGCAGGGAGGTGGGAGGGGGTTTCAGGATGGGGAACATGTGTACACCCGTGGCGGATTCATGTTGATGTATGGCAAAACCAGTACAATATTGTAAAGTAATTAGCCTCCAATTAAAATTAATAAACTTAAATTTTAAAAAAAGGAAAGACAAAAGCTTAAAAAAAATAAAAACAAATTCAACTTCATTTTATATGGTTATTTCTAGTTTCCCTAACTAGATTTTGAAGTTCCTAGATGACAAGAACCATGTCTTGCATAACCTAACAATTAAGATAGTGTCTGACACTGTGGAACAAATAAACACAATCTTCAAATTAATTTTCCTATTGAATTCTTTCTGTAAAAATGGGTGCTTCTCATAGGGTTCTTAGGTTACAAGGAACAGAAACACACTCTTGTTAATTTAAGCAAAAAGGGAATTTATCAGAAGGATGTCTCAAGGATGGACAGGATGTCTGGGGGACTAAGTTTAGATACAAGAAAGAATCAGGCCAGGTCTAGATGTACAGGCAAAAGGGGACCACACCACAATTTTATCTTGATTCCATCACTGGACTGAATTCTCTCCAACTGGTTTTCTGTGTGTTTTTTTTTTTTTTTTAATTTTCTTTGTCTTGTTGTGCTGCATCTTGTTTTCTGTCCTTGTGTCACTTTGAGCAAGATTCAAAATCTGAGGAAAGAGAAGCTGAAGGCACAAGTTTTAAAGTCCAGCCCTAGCCAAGACTGCACACACACCCCAAGGAAAAGAAGAATCCCCCTAAAGCAAGATTTCAGTCTCAGCAATATTATTAATTTTCTGTGCCAGATAATTTTCTCTTGTAGGTGGCTGTCTTGTGCATCATAGAATGTTTAACGGCTTCATTGGCCTCCAGCCACTCAAGGCTAGTAGTAACCTCCCCCAGCTGTAACACCCAAAAATGTCTCCAAATATTGGCAGAGGCACCTAGGGAACAAAAGCACCCCAGGTTGAGAACCATTCTCTTGCAGGAAACTTAGGTTCTCTGTTGTTCTGAGGGAATTGAAGATCTTCAGAAAGAAGATTTGGGAACAGCCTTCACATGGGAAAAGAAAATGGAGGTCCTTACTAAGCAAATTAGGTCGGAGGAGAGCCAGGCATCTTGTTAATATCCTTAAAGATTTCCTGTAATCATGAAAGGAGATTCTCCAAGTCTAGCCAAAGTAGCTGACTAGATTCAAGATTTCATAAATTGAACACAGAATGAATCCAGACATTGCCGAGTTCTGGAAACACCATAAGCCTTACTATTTCTTGGAAAGGACTGTCTCTTTCTGAGTTAACTTCAGAGACTTCCTAATTCTGAATTATAATGCACATATTTTACTGGCTACTTAATGAATATAAAGTCCAATATATTGTGAAGGTTTCATTTCTAGGATTACTAAATTAAGAATCCCCTATTTAGGTAATCATTCAGGAAACATATATAATAAATATGATTATTTAATATCACCTTTAATCCTCCAAATCCGGAAACCCAAACAGGACCAGCATTACATATAATGTGTCTCCTTTGCTCTAAGCTTCCTCTTTTTGTGTACCCTATTTCAGAGGAGTTTCCTTTCCAGCCTGATTTTATGCACCCAGCACGTCTCTCTAAACAAAACTTGCTGCAAAGAAACCTCTGTGATTTAAATATTAGTATGAACTTAAGATATCTGAACCTCCTTTCCTAAGGATAGTCACTTTCAAAAAGTTGTCTGGAAATGCATAAGTGCAGGCTTTATTCCTTAGTAGAAGGTTAAACAGCAAGCACATAACTGACCCTAGGACCCTTCTCTTTACTCCTGTCTTTACACTGGTATTGGTCAACAAACGGGGTAGGCTTCAGCAGAAGTTAATGAAGACAGATACAGTTATTTTCCTCAAGATTCCAACCAACATGACTATGAGTAATTTCTCTACTTAACATTATCTTAGGAAAGAAAGTCCAGACATAGTTTAAATTAAATAACACATTAATGTCCATTAAAAGTCTTGTTTTCACTTCAGTCTGTTATTACCTCCATCAACTAAGTGTGTGCATGTGCATGCTCAGTCATGTCCAACTCTTTGAAATCCCATGGACTGCAGCCACCAGGCTCCTATATTCGTGGAATTTTCCAGTCAAGAATACTAAAGTGGGTTGCCATTTCCTTCTCCAGGGGATCTTCTTGACTCAGGGATCAAACCTGTGTATCCTACACTGGCAGGCAGATTCTTTACCACTGAACCACCTGGGAAGCCTCCATCAATTAAGCACTACGGAAATTAATTTTTTATAAATATTTTCTCCACCAAAACTCAATATCTTTGCCTCATTTAAAATAGGAGGGGGCAGAATGACATATTATTCATCTATCAATTCCATCCAGAAAGAATACGTATTCTCTATCTGTTCCAGCTATGGTAGAAAAGCTGTGATAGGGTCCAGAAAAAAAAAATCAAGCCAGTGATTCCAAGAGTCATTGTACATTTGTTTCAAATCATTGATGGCTTGACCTTCAGATATTTGGATGTGCATCTCCCATACCTCCCGACTCCTAACTGAAAATAATTCCCTTTAGTAAGTCACTATTTGGAGAAGGAAATGGCAACCTACTCCAGTATTCTTGCCTGGAGAATTCCATGGACAGAGGAGCCTGGCAGGCCACAGTCCTTGGGGCCGCAGAGTTGGACACAGCTGAGCGACTAACACACACACAAGTCACTATTACTGATGGTGATGGCTCATGATCCCAATGCATGCATTTAAAAGATAAAATTATTGAAAACCTCAGAGGTAAATGGACAGAAGGTTATATTCATAGGATTAAACTGTTCTTTTAATACAAACACAGTCTAGTTCCATTAAAATACCCTTGCCATCATTTAAAGCCATTCCAAGTATTTGTCTTTATTTAAGCATAAAACTTTAAGTCAGGTATTTTCTTTGACTCAATAGGTGATCCTTTAACAAGCAGATACTAAGTTGCCGGGAAAGTGCTAATTGTTGATATCTGCCAGGCCATTGCTCCCTGCACAGCTCAGAACTCCTGACCTTCCCATCCCCAGCAACTGCTCTGGGCATGTGGCTCAAAGACTTTATCCTGCCTTGCAATTCAATGGATGTGCCTTGAGGGTCATGAATGGTCAGAGTTGCTGTGAAGTTGCCCTAAGGTGCCCTTTCCTCTAGATTCCTTATTTATTTAAACTAATATTTGAGTTTTGAGCAATGCATGAGCTTTGGGAAAGCTTGAACATAAAGGCAGGGCAATTTCTTCTCAATGCCATTTGACACAGGGCCCTTCTCTGGAGAGAACAATGTTTATTCAGCACAAATCTGCCCAGACATAAAACAACTTCTTCAAACTTGAAAAGGAAACAACCTTGGGGGAAATGGAAACTTAAACAGAGGTTGTGACAGTAGGTTTTTTCTCTCTCTCTTCACAGAACATGCTTTTTCTTCACTTTTGCCTTTTCCCCCTCAAGAAAGATTTTTGCCTTCTGTCTTTAAAATAGTACTCCTGGGGCACTTAAATTGTTGATGTCTGACACATTCCAAATGTGGTTACTATCAAATAAATTACATAATATAGTGTACTTCTGAGTTCTACATACAACTTGGGATACAGTTAGCACTAAAATAATGAGAGGTTACACATAGAAGACTGATTAGTTTTATTTTTTCAGCTTTATTGACATATAACTCTGTGTAAGTTTAAGATCTTGGAGGGGGAAATGACAACCCACTTCAGTATTTTTGCCTAGAGAACCCCCTGGACAGAGGAGCCTGGCAGGTATGGTCCATGGTGTTGCAAAGAGTTGGACATGACAAGTGATTTAGCATGCATGCACAAGTTTAATACACACAATATATTGATTTGATACACTTTTATATTGCAATACAATTACCACCATAGAGTTAACTAATACCTCCATCATGTCACATAATTATAATTTCCTTTTTGTGGTGAGAACATTTAAGATCTACTCTCAGCAATTTTCAAATACATATTGCAATAATATTCATTATAGTCACCATGCTGTGTATAAGATTCCTGGAACTTATTCATCTTCTAATAAGTTTGTACTCTTTGACCAACATCTCATCATTTTTCCCACCTTGCAGGTGCTAGTAACCACTGCACTAGTCTCTGTTTCTATGAGTTTGGCTTTTTTTTAGA
Source organism: Bos indicus x Bos taurus (assembly GCF_003369695.1). Classification (NCBI taxonomy): domain Eukaryota; kingdom Metazoa; phylum Chordata; class Mammalia; order Artiodactyla; family Bovidae; genus Bos; species Bos indicus x Bos taurus. The sequence continues at coordinate 92,371,239 of NC_040105.1, read as the reverse complement.
GTCCACGTATAAGTGGTATCATGCAGTATTTGTCTTGTCTGACTTATTTCACTTAGTACAGTGCCCTCTAGGTCCATCCATATTGTCGCAAATGGCAAGATTTCCTTCTTTTTCAAAGAGGAATAGTATTCCATCATGTATCTTCATTAGATAGATCAAATTTCAACTTGCATCAAGATCCTCATTGGCTTTTGTGGTTACTTATCTGTCAGATTCTAGAAATTTGGTCCTGATAGGCTTAGGAATATAATAAGATACTCAAAGATGGATAATTTTGGAGCTAGACAGGCACTTATTCGTCTAATTTATCTGGCTATTTTGACCGATGAAGAAATTGAAAGGCAGAAAAAAAGTTGCTGAACATTATATTGCGAATTAGTGATAAATCATAAGACTAAAACCCAGGTTTTCTGAATAAGATCAATATTCCTGCCACTGCCTCATGGCTAATATTGATTAAGCATGCCACTGCAGATGGTGACTGCAGGCATGAAAGATGCTTGCTCCTTGGAAGCAAAGCTATGACCAACCTAGAGAGAATATTAAAAAGCAGAGATATTACTTTGCCAACAAAGGTCCATCTAGTCAAAGCTATGGTTTTTCCAATAGTCATGTATGGATGTGAGAGCTGAACCATAAAGAAGGCTGAGCAATGAAGAATTGATGCTTTTGAACTGTGGTGTTGGAGAAGACTCTTGAGAGTCTCTTGGACTGCAAGGAGATCCAACCAGTCAATCCTAAAGGAAATAAGTCCTGAATATTCATTAGAAGAACTGATGTTGAAGCTGAAGCTCCAATACTTTGGCCACCTGATGTGAAACTGACTCATTGGAAAAGAGCCTGATGCTGGGAAACATTGAAGGCAGGAGGAGAAGGGGAAGATGAGATGGTTGGATCACTGACTCAATGGACGTGAGTTTGAGCAAACTCTGTGAGATGGTGAAGGATAGAGAAGTCTGGTAGCCCATGAGATCTCAGAGAGTTGGACATGACTGAGTGACTGAACAATGGTGCTTAATGAGGACTACAACTGTAGACATTAAATAAAGAATTGTTTTAGAATCAAAGGTTCATGGCAATAATAATTTTCCAATCGCAGAATAATATTTTGGTGGGCATTAAACATGATGTTGGAGAAGGCAATGGCAACCCACTCCAGTGTTCTTGCCTGGAGAATCCCAGGGATGGGGGAGCCTGGTGGGCTGCCGTCTAAGGGTTGCACAGGGTCAGACACGACTGAAGTGACTAAGCAGCAGCAGCAGCAAACATGATGTGATATTTATAAGTCAGGAATTGTCCTCCTAAGTGAGGAACTTGTCTAACATAAAGACTGCATTAATTTGGGGTCTGAAGTTAAAAAAAAAAAAAAAAAAAAAACACACACACACACACATCCAGTATCAATTACAAGGCATTATCCCTTCACGTCAGCTTTGCATTTCCAGAGAATTTTTCATGATCATGATTGACCCATTTCTTTGCAACAGAGCAAGTCAAATGAATGGTCATAAAAATCCTATAAATTTCAGGGTCTTATTTTGACTTTGCAGATAAAGAAACAGATTCAGGGAAGTTATACTACTCACCTAAGGACACCCAGCTACTAAGGGACAGAACCAGGTTTAAATTCTAATTCCTTCACTCCTATAGTCCACTTGTATCATTTAATCCTAACAGCATTCCTATGATATGAGTACTACTATAATTTCTGTCTTACTGTTGAGGAAATTAAGATTCAGAGACATTGGGTAACCTAACCAGCTAGAAAAAGTGGCAGTACTGTCACCCAAATCTATGTCTATCTAACATCAAAGTTAGGCTCTTTTCCTCTAAAACTCTCTAAGATGTAATAGTTCTTCAAATCAACTCAATCCTACTACAAATATATCTGAAAATAAAATCATTTTGCATTGCATTTTCATCACTGAAGTCAGAACCTGGCCCTTCAAAATCTTGATTGATTTCCCACATGACAGCAGCACTCTGGTTTCCAAACTTATTCCCTGTCTTCATAACATTGATGAGCACTAATTCAATTAATCAAATATAAGTTGATGATCTATGATGTTGAAATTGATTTTCAAATAAAACCAATTATGATTGTTCACAGTTCCAAGGAGAAAATATAAGTTGGGTGATTCTGAGGCACAATTACTGAATATAGAAGTATCAAAAATAAGAGAAGACACATCAACTGAATTTACAAATAACTTTCCCTTTTCAATTATTATATCAATAAATCCAATTGGGAGGCTAGTAGGGTAAAGATTTCTATCTCCAGAAACAGAGATATGAACTCTCAGGAATTTTTCAAAATAGGATCCAAATCTCCCCAAACAGAATGCCTTGACTTTTTGAATCAACCTCATAAACATTCCCTCTAACTGTAGAACTTTTAATGATAGATTCATATTTTCTGATAGGATAAGTACTTCCTCAGCTGTCATTATTATTCATCTCCTGATATAATTTTGTCCAGAGATTGGACTCAGTGTTCAGGAGAATCTGCATCTCTGAATAAGAAGTCTTTCATTACCACAAGGCAGGCTAATGCTATGACAGGTAGTCACTCCCTGTCACTCCATACTATAGTCTTCTTCACACTGGTTTAAACGAAGCAGCTTCCGAGCATGGTCTAACTCACCTGGGGGTCTACATGTAGCCCCTCCTTGCCCCCATCATCCACTGATCTGGACTAGTGCTTCCCTGCAGAACATTCTAGTACAGATGAAACCCAGGTGCTCAAGGCTGTTCTGGCCTTATGCCATGTTGATCTGGTTCCATTGGATGTTTCTACAGCAAACATGCACTTTCTCTAATAGAGTCTTTAGTCAAGAAGTGGTCAGGTCATTTGTGAGAGAAAAAAAGTCTTTTCAGGAAACTTTCTTCTGTAAGGGTGGTTACCTGGGGTTACCAACCAGTTAAAACACTGCAGATCAATCTTGCTGCATTAGATGATTCAGTGTCTACTGCTCTGCTTTTAGCTTGCCAAGTTACTTACGTGTCTAACTAAAACCCAGGCCTTCTGGATCTTTGTCTATGGGCCGATGCCCCATCAATGCTTCAGTCTGAGCCTGACAGCTGGAACTCACTAGCATATAGCCATTTAGTTTCAGAGAGCCTTAAAGAAGAAAAAGGCACTGTCTGTTTCTTGAAGACAGAATTTTAGTTCCTGGGATGGCAAAAGCTCCTCATTCTTGACTGTCTTATGTGTATCCAGACCTTGGAAATGTCTGTGATGTTCATCAGCATTGAGCTGATCTCACCCTAATTCAGAGCAGATGTCTGCTTATATGTTATGATTTTAAAAGGAAAGCCTCTTCCAACTTTCAGAAACATCTGCCACCCACTATCTAGGTTACAAACTCTATAATATTGCTGTTGAAAGCACAGATTCTGGGTTAAAAATACCTGAGTTTGAATCCAGCTCTGCCACCTATTGTGTGACCCTGGTCATGTTTCTTAACTCCTCTAGGAGTCAGTGCATAACTGTGGATGGTAACTGTACCAATTCTTTGGGCTCCTTATGAGGATTAAATGAGATCATGTTTCTGAAGTGCAAAGAAGAGAACTGACTTATAGTTTTATCAATGGTATTAATTATTACTAATTTGCCAATCAAAAAAAAACATTGATCTGTATCTACTTCTAGGGAGAGAATCCAATGTAATGTATCACTGAGAATAAGTATGTCAATGAAAGGAAGGTTGAAAGGACCAGGGTAGGGTACTGAAGGGAAGAACTGGAAGTAGGGTAGAGACAGAGCAACAGGATCACCAAAGCAATTTTCACTTAAACAGTCCCATTCTCCCTGAGCAACCACCAGTACGTTTATATAGAGATCCAGATCTAAAACTCACATGGCCAACTTCTGCCTTGTTAAGGGGGTTGGCTTTTTCTCTACAAGCTTAAAAAATATTTGTAATATTGTGTAAGGAAACAGATGAGATGGCAGGTGTGTTTCAATAGTACCTATATGGCGACTGCACTGAACTTTAGTCAGTGACTTTATTGAGTCCTGCTACCCTTGCAAGGGCTTCCCTGGTGGCTCAGATGGTAAAGAATCTTCCAATGTGGGAGACCCGGGTTCGATCCCTGGGTCAGAAAGATCCCCTGGTGAAGGAAATGATAACCCACTCCAGTATTCTTGCCTGGAGAATCCCAGGGATAGAGAAGCCTGGCAGGTTACAGTCCATGGGCTCATAAAGAGTCAGACATGACTGAGGGACTAACACACACACACACACACACACACACACACACACACCCCTGCAAAATGAAAAGGAAGTTTTGCTGCAAAACAGGTAGGCAAATGACTGGCACAATAATAGAAGGTACTTCCATGAGTTTAATGAAATATCTTCCAGAGAATGGACAGACTAAATGCAACTCACTCTCCATGTGGTATATTGTCTAAGCCCTGGGCTGAAATCTCAGAGACCTGAGTTCTAATCCACACTGCTAATAATTTATTGTGTGGTCTTGGGCAATTTAGATAACTTTCCAGGGGTTGAGTCTCCCCATCTTCAAAATGAGCATGATAATCACCCTATATAATTTGTATGGTTAATATAAAGATCAAATGAAATTTTAAAAAATTCAAAAGTCCTATGCAGTTAAAAAAGAACTCTAAAAATATAAGGTATAAAGTGGGATGTATCCTCTTAAAGCAATAATTTCCAACAATGCATTCCAGACATATAGCTGTTTTCTGCCATTCTTTGCAGTCCCTGAGGAGGAAATCTACATGACCAACTTGGTTGCTTGTTCAGTGTTTTAAAAGGTTTTGCCACCATACCATTTTTTTTAATGTCTAGTGTAAATGTATCTAACTGCATTGAAGTGCTAAATTTACTAAAGAAAGGGAGAAGAATCACCATTAACTATATTTACAGAAAATAACATATAACACCCCTGTGGCACTTACCATAAGTCAGGTTCTACTCTAAGGACTTTGATTTTAATTCATTTCTATTGTTGTTTAGTTGCTAAGTTGTGTCCAACTCTTTGCAAGTCCATGGACGAAAGCCCACCAGGCTCCTCTGTCCACGGGATTCTCCAGGCAAGAATACTGGAGTGGGTTGCCATTTCCTTCTCCAGAAAACCTTCTCAACCCAGGGATTGAACTCCCATCTCCTACATTGCCAGGTGGACTCTACCACTGAGCCACCAGGGAAGCCCAATTCATTTACATAGACAATAACAATAATTCTATGATTGAAGTACATATTGTTAGTATCTCTATTTTACAGATAAAATATTGAGGCATCAAAAAATTAGGTGAACTGCATGAGGTAACATATCTAGTGAGAAACAGAGCTGAGGCTTGAATTTTGGGACTCTGGCTCCAGAATTCTTGCTAAGTATAAGCTTAATAGAATCCCGATCAATTTGTCATTTCAATAAACATTTAGTCCTACAAAATCATTATTAGAAATACAATAGTCCTCCTAACACATAAATTCCCTCTAAAGAGTCCCGAGCATTTAGTCTTGGCTTGATAACTTTTCTGTAATAGCCTACCACCTCACAAGGTTGATCATTTCAATTTTAAATAACTCTATTAAAATTGTATTCTTTACCTTCCTCTTAAGTTTGTCTCTTTGTATGTTTTATCTGTCAGTCCTATTTCTGTTCTTTGATATAACACAAAATAAACCAACGCACCTTTTATATACCAATGCCTAAAATATTTGCAGTCAGATTTCTTGATTTCTTTCACCCCCCTGCCCTTCTGAAACTCTTACCCTTTCCAGGTTAAACACTTCCAGTTCCTTCAATTGTCCATTGTCTTTTTGGTGACATGTATTTCATAACCCTTTACCATCCTAGACAACTTTTTTGGGGCAAAATGTAGTCTGTCAATAGGCCTCTTAAATAAGGCAAAATAAACTGAACACACAATTTCAGATGTCATCTAAAGTGCAGTGGAACCAATACTTCTATTGTTCTGGACCCTACCTTCCTGTGATGCAGACCAAGATGGAATTAGCATTTTTGGCAACCTAGGCACCCTGCTTGTGCTCTTAGCCAAATAAAATCCCGAGACAGTACTTTTGCAGTTGGATTTTTGGACCTGAATGAAAAACTTTACATTTTTTTTTATTAAATGTCATCTGGTTAGTTTCAACCCATCATTCCAAACTACTGAGATCTTTTTGAATAAGAATTATGTTCTCCAAAGAATTAACTGTCCCTCCCAACTTCCTCTCATCTGCAAATGTGATAAGCATAATTTATGTGTCATCTAAGTCACTAATAAAATATGCAGAACTGGACAGCACCCTGAGAGAGGGCTCTTTGGTGGTCAACAACATTGAATCACTAATCAACACTTCTGAAGTACAGTGCCTGCTGCCTGCCCAAGGTTCTCCACTGTGCCACATTTCTCTGGCTCTGTCTCATGCTCTGAGCAATTCTCCAAATAGGACAAGGTAAGGATTTTGTGAAAGCCAGTGCAAAATGAAAATGCGGGGCCTCTTGTTCAATTGTTAAGAATTTTTAGACAGTAACAGTAGATCATTAAACCAGTAGGGGACCCTTCTAAGCATGGGAGCCTTATGACTCCACAAATCCTGTGCCCATGAAGCTAGCCTTATCCCCAAACTTTTCTGTGACAGAGACTGCTAGCTGTTGTGCAAAATCTGTTTTCTTTCCTTTCTGAGCAGATACCTAGACTCTATATACCAGCCTCCACTGCAGTCAGATGTGACTATGAGTCTGAGTTCTAGCTAATACAATGTATTAGTGATATAATATGTCACTAATATTAGTAATTAATATATTGTAATATTAGTAATTGATATATTGTATCACTAATATTAGTGATACAATGTACCACTTGAATGGAAGTGATATATATATCAATTCCAGACCTGGCCCATAAAAATTTCACACATGAGTATTTTCACGTTCCTTCATCAGCTTGATATAGATGAAACAATGGAGACTTTGGAAGCTACATGCTAGAGGTGGTAAAATTTGAAGAATGAAGGAACCCAAAAACTTGAATTAAGAAGACTTTTTTAGAAATTTGTGTGAAAAAAAAATAATGTCTATTACCATTAAACCATTATATATCTTTGTATTTGCTTCTTAAAGTGTTTATATCACTCTAGAAAATACATTGCCTAAATATCAGAATTACCGAGAGAGCTAGTTAAAATTCAGATTCCTGGGTCCCCCTACTAGAACCAGGTCTAAGGTAGGGACTGAAAATCTATATTTTTAACCAACCACACACAGCAGATTCTGATGAAAAGTTTGGCGACCCATTGTCTAGGCTTTTCTTTCAATTTTCCCTATCACAATTCCCACATCCTATATTTTTTAATATAAATTTATTTATTTTAATTGGAGGTTAATTACTTTACAATATTGTATTGGTTTTGCCCTACATCCACATGAATCCGCCACGGGTATACACATGTCCCCCATCCTGAACCCCTCTCCCACCTCCCTCCCCGTACCATCCCTCTGGGTCATCCCAGTGTACTAGCCCCTATCATCCTGTATCATGCATTGAACTTGGACTGGCGATTCATTTCACATATGATATTATACATGTTTCAATGCCATTCTCCCAAATCATCCCACCCTCTCCCTCTCCCACAGCCTATGTTTGATTTTCTTCTGGTTCTTATTTCCAAGGTGATATTTACCTCATGCATTTAATTAATCTGCTCCATTAAATACAGTTTTGATGTCTGGAGCTCTAGCAACCATTTTGTAATTTGGGGATGGAAGTTAAAAGCAAAAAAATGGAGGAGCAGAAAGAGAGTAAAAGCCTAGATCCCTGATGACTTCTTGAAGTTTCCATACCGATGCTGTATGATCTAACTCTTGATTCTTTTTGCTTTGAGAGAATGAATGTTTATGTGTTTGTAAAGCTATTCAATAGAGTTTTCCAATATGTAATTTTATATTCTATTTAACAAAATGTAATCTTAACCTACTCCAGTATTCTTGCCTGGAGAATCCTATGGACAGAGGAGCCTGGCTATAGTCCATGGGGTCGCAAGAGTCAGACACGACTTAGCGACTAAACCACCACCACCACTACCAATCCTAACCCACTGGGAATTGTGTTGGAATATGCTGTTCTTTCAGGGCTCAAGATATATATATTTCCTTATGCTAAGGGTTGCTCTTTATCTTCATATAAAAGCAGGCCTTGCCTGAGTAATTGTCCAAGCAATTTAGTAGCATGGTGGAAGAAATGGAAGTCAGTACTTCGTTTCACTAGGACCTTAAATTGCATTTCTCTTTAGTCATCAAAAACTCTATCTTATAAGACTAGAAATACTACTGTTAAAGTCTTAAAAATAAAGATAACATCCTGTGTTCAATATTTTTCAGTGAATATTCACCTTATACCAGCTTGCTATGATCTGAATATATGTGTCCCCTCAAAATTCGTATGTTGAAATCTAATGCCCGATGTGATAATATTCAGAAGTGGGGCATTTGGGATGTGTTAAGTCTTATGAATGGGATTAGTGCCATTATAAAATATACCCTTAGAGAAATCCTTTGCCTCTTCTGCCACGTGAGGTTACATTGAGAAAACAACTGTCAACGAGGAATCAGGCTCTCATCAGACTAAATCTGCCAGTGACTTGATCTTGAACTTCCCAGCTTGCAGACTGTAAGGGACAAATTTCTGTTCTTTATAAGCCACTCAGTCTATGTGGTATTTTTGTTACAGCAGCCCAAATAGAATAAGATACAGCTCATTCTTCCTAATGTGATGAAAATAATTAAGCATACTTTTCAGAAGCAAGATGATCGAGGCACCTTTTTTGGTCTAAGATGATTTTGAAAAGCATGGATTGGATGGTTCTGTCTTTCATTTTTCTTTCATCTATTAAAAAGCAAAGACAGAGTGACAGATGAAACAGGATCTAGTCATCCATCTTAAAGGGACAGTTGGAGCTTTTGCATACAAATGAAAGCTATCATTCTTGTCAACTTTAAGTTTGGGCTCTAAACACGATACCTGCAGCCAATTAGTATTCCATGACCAATCAGAGCACTCATGCAGACTGTTCTCCCACCCCAAAACATAATCCTAATGCCAAGAATTATTAGTTGCAGAAGATAAAGCAGTTTTATCTTGTGATATCCAAACAACTTGACTCAATATATTATTCATTTATGCTAAAAGCATGTATTTTCCAAGAATATTTTGACTATGCCTTGACAATGAAATGCAGATGAATAAAAGGCCTAAATTATTTGAGATTAGGTATTCTGTGATGTCACCAAGAAGTCCTACGCCACAAAGGTCAGCTTCCTAAGGATCATACTCGTAATGAGGGACGTGCAGTGCTCTGATTTCTCATGCAGGAGACAAAATCATCACCCGGCTGTGCGACTTGGACCATCAATTCCAGCTTTCAGTGATGTTACCTCTATCCCTTGCAAATCCTTGGAATATGCCAATTTGGACGGTCTAAGAAGATGTATGTGTGACATCAATAATGTCAGGGATAAAATATGCCCAGTGAGCATGTTCAAGGGAGCTTGTGCCCTTAAAAGAGACAAAAACTAGAGAACAAAGATAACAGGCTTATTGACAGCTAACAAGCAGCCACAAGCAGCTTTAAACCTGGACTGAGTCAGAGAAGTATTTGCTTAAAAGCCCTTTGTCCTTGAACAAAGAGAGAAAGCCCGTAGCACAGAAAAGGCAGGTCAATTTTCTCACTCAGAAACTTTGACAGCACTTTCCTTGCTGGGCTAGTAATCTACTAAGTGGGAGAATGGTTGATTTCCCTATTCCTTAGATTTGCAAATATATCTATCGGTGGTCCCTTTTGGCTATTCAGAGTCTGGTTAAAATTCAGCAGTGAGTGAAGCAGTACTCATCAGGATGCCTACAAATGCAGGGTCCATCTCTATAAAATGTTGAATTTTGAGAAGAATATTAACATCCTTTTACATTTATGGTAATACCTTTAACATAAAAACAAGTCTGCCTTTAAGTAACAATAGAAGAGAAAAATCAATAATGTGAGTGCCTGCATGCTAAGTCGCGTCAGTCATGTCCCACTCTTTGGCGCCTTATCTGTTGCCTGCCAGGCTCCTCTGTCCATTGGATTCTCCAGGCAAGAATACTGGAGTAGGTTGCCATACCTTCCTCCAGGGGATCTTCCCAAACCAGGAATCAAACCCCTTGTCTCTTATGTCTCCTACATTGGCAGATGGGTTCTTTACGGCTGAGCCACTGGGGGAACCCAAATCAAAAATAGTTTACAATTAATGAGCTACTTTTAAAATAAGAACCAGCTCTCCAGTTCCATAATTATTCATTTCCATGACTTCATAGCCTTCTATTAGAGTCAGTTTCAAAGAGGGAAAACATGGATAGGGTTGGAGCTTAAAAAGAAGTTTATGCTCTGCTTTTTTCTTTCTAGATAGGATGGGAATTAAGGCAATCCAACAGTGGCTAGATGCTTACTAACTAACCATGAATTCAACTCCTACCTCCACTACTTATTAGCGATATGACATTATTAAAATTATGTATACAGTCTATGCCTCAGTTTCCCCACAAGTAAATGAGAATATTAGAATTTTTATAGGGTTGCTATAAGGTGTTGGAGAAGACTCTTGAGAGTCCCTTGGACTGCAAGGAGATCCAACCAGTCCATTCTGAAGGAGATCAGCCCTGGGATTTCTTTGGAAGGAATGATGCTAAAGCTGAAACTCCAGTACTTTGGCCACCTCATGCGAAGAGTTGACTCATTGGAAAAGACTCTGGTGCTGGGAGGGATTGGGGGCAAGAGGAGAAGGGGACGACAGAGGATGAGATGGCTGGATGGCATCACTGACTGGATGGACGTGAGTCTGAGTGAACTCCGGGAGTTGGTGATGGACAGGGAGGCCTGGCGTGCTGTGATTCATGGGGTCGCAAAGAGTCAGACACGACTAAGCGACTGATCTGATCTGAATCTGATCTGATAAGGATTAAGTGAGATAATGGAAGTACTTAATAAATTAGAACTGATGTGGTTTTGAATATTACCACAGTCTTAGTCTGTTGGTCTAATTTATCATTTTTACAAAATTCAAATAAGAATGTCCAAACATTGGTGCTATATTTCAGTGCCATTTCCTAAAGGTATCTCTGTCAGAAGGGATTAACTAAGTATCTGTTATGTGCCTGGAATTGTGCTAGATTCTGCAAAGAAGATTTTACAGCCACTGCCTTCAAGGAATGCACAAAGTTGGAGTATATAATCCAGTTTTGACAGAGTCTCTGACAGATGCTAGAAATGCTAATCTATAATGAGTAGTACATGCCCAGGACTGGAATATAAAATTAGCCTAGAGTGCTTAAAGTGGGAGAAGAGATACTAAGATCATGTTGAAAAGCAAGTTATTCACAAAATTTTAATAAACCCAAAACTTTAGTTAAGGCAAAATTTCTCAGCACAGCCATTACTCTGTGTACTTAAGAGACAAAATAAAATATAAGACATGTATTAAAAGGAGCAATCTTTGACTCATTATTCTTTCTGTGCTGTTCTTAGTCATTCAGTCGTGTCTGACTCTTTGCGTCAGACAAAGTCGTGTCTGACTCCTATGAACAGTAGCCCCGCAGACTCCTCTGTCCATGGGGATTCTCCAGGCAAAAATACTAGGGTGGGTTGCCATGTCCTCCTCCAGGCATTATTCTCTCTACCTACTGACTGCTTATTTGTGTTTTATTTGAGAACATGTACATTGCAGGTGGCTCAGGGGTGAAGAATCTACCTGCAATGCAAGAGATGCAGGTTTAATTCCTGGGTCAGGAAGATCCCCTTGAAAAGGAAACATCAACCCACTCCAGTATTCTTGCCTGAAAAATCCCAAGGACAGAGGAGCCTGGTAGGCTACAGTCTATGGGGTTGCAATGAGTTAGACACAACTTAGTGACTAAAATAGCAATAACAGTGTGCAAGAGAGACGGAGAGAAAAATTAAGCATCTAGCTTGCTTCCCTATTTTTCTAGGGTGAATCCAGTGAGCGTCTTTTTTAAAATAATTTATTAATTTTAATTGGAGAATAATTATTTTATAATAGTGTGGTGGTTTTTGCCATACAGTTGACATGAATCAACCACGGGTGCATATGTGTTCCCCCCTCCTAAACCCCCTTCCACCTCCCTCCCCACCCCATCCCTCTGGGTTGTCCCAGAGCACTGGCTTTGAGTGCCCTGCTTCATGCATCAGACTTGCACTGGTCATCTATTTTACACAGGGTAATATACATGTTTCAAAGTTATTCTCTCAAATCATGCTGCTGCCGTTAAGTCGCTTCAGTTGTGTCCGACTCTGTGCGACCCCATAGACAGCAGCCCACCAGGCTCCCCCATCCCTGGGATTCTCCAGGCAAGAACTGGAGTGGGTTGCCATTTCCTTCTCCAATGCATGAAAGTGGAAAGTGAAAGTGAAATTGCTCAGTCGTGTCTGACTCTTAGCGACCCCATGGACTGCAGCCTACCAGGCTCCTCCATCCATGGGATTTTCTGGGAAACAGTACTGGAGTGGGGTGCCATTGCCTTCTCCCCAAATCATGCTACCCTCGCCCTATTTAAATAGGAATCCAAATAGGTAAAATGACCTTGCCTAAAGTCAAATACCTATTTATAAGCAAAACCAGAATTAGAACCCTGAGCTAGAACTAACTAGCACCTCTTTAGGCTCCAGGAGGATTATCAAATCAGTAACTCAGTTCCTTCAAAGGGAGCGAAGAGCTTACTCATGTCTTTATGTGCAGGATCCACATCTTCAGCATCTTTTGCCTCCACCTACTCAATCGCCCCTGTCCACTGGTTGGACAGCACACTGAGTGCTCAACAGATGCTTATCTAGTCAAGGGAAAATATTGTGGCTTGATTCCACAGTCATGAAAAACATCCATGGACTTACCCATTCCATAGAGAGTAAAAGTATTGTTGCTTAAGAAAAAGCTAGTGATACTTTTGTTATCCCAAACATATCAAATTAACAAAATTCTTATCTGTTTTTATACCAAATAATCACATTTCACAGAGTAAACCATTCAGCTAAATGGACTACCCAGTGATTTCAAGATAGGGGGTTCATGAGACAAAAAATTGAACTTTTCTAACACCTACTGGAGGGAAGAAAATGGGGGTCAGGCTGCAGATGGCAGATCAGGAAAATGTTTTAGGAATCTGATATACGGGTGAGTAGTATGAACTGACTAAATTGGGTAAAAAGCCACATGTGCTTGGGCAGGAGTATTTGACTTCTTAATTTTGAAGTAGGGCTGAAAAAATTATATTGGAAAGAGGAGTAGGAAGAAAGTCAGAGAAAGCACTGATGCTAAAACAACTGGGCTGCGTCTCAGAGGGCCCTGGTTTGATGACTTGCCAGGTTGAAAGAGAATTCATAGATTTGTCTCTGAGAACAATCATCCTGACTCTCATTTTTCCAACATACTTTAACAAACTATTCCTTGAAATTCCTAAATGAATAATAGCTAAGTGCAAGCAGACAACTTTTTTCTCTTTTCACACAATGGCAAAGTGTAATTAAAACCAGCTGCTATTTCAGGAACCTTCCTTAATAAATAGGGCCAAAATACAATGTTGTTTGTGTATCAATTCCAAGCATTCTTCATTTTAACTAAAATGACAAGGGCAATGCAAATCCATAGCTTCAGCAAATTTTCTCTTTCTAACAGTAATTTATCACCGTCATATTACTTTGCAATTTCATGAAATGGGCTTCAGTGGCATTTTGAAAAATTAGGAAGAAAGGATTGCAACTAGAGTGGAATAAAGAAAATATTACACAACCCCAAGTGAGGTATTAATCTCCATTCAGATGGCCATTGTGCTTTCATTATCAGGAAACAAAGCCTCACACAGCTCCTTAATAATCCAACTTTTGATAGCATGAAGCAGCCCAGTAATAATATAATTTGGGGACTATCCCCAGGCAGAAGGAACTAATGATGCCCTATGAGAGATTTGTATGGGAGGGAGGTGGGGGGCAGGGTCAAGCCAAGAGTACAGTTCAAGGTGGATGTTTTCTGGTGTCCTGTTTACTTGGAAACTAAAAGAACAACATCTCTAATAAGATACTTATATCCTAAGGAGCTACACTTCATAAATTACACATGTGCACACATGTGTATGGGTACACACACACACACACACACACATCACATATACTTAGAAAGAGCTTCCTTCTTCTGTATGTGCAGCATTCGTATACCTCTTGCTTATAGTTCACCTCCACCTCCTTTCTTATTCTTCAACTATATACCTTGCTATTATTACTCACTTCATTTCTATTGCAGTGGATTTGTGACAGAACATAATTGCTTTCCACAATGAAAGGGACTACTTATAAAGGAAGGTTCAGTCATTTTCTTACATATAGATTGCTTAAGAGAATCTAGAAGCTTACTCTTTTGACAGACTGAGCCTTCAGGGGGAAAGACAAACAGGCTGAGATTAATTCATGTAGATATGTAGGGATCTGTGTTCAGATTTTTTTTTTTTTTTTAGGGCATAACACACTCCATTTGTAAATGGCATTAATACTTTCCAGCCACTAGAGTGACATTTAGTAAGTTGGATACTCCAACTTGAACTAACTTAGGTGATGATTCAAAGATGTAAAGGCAAGTATCCATGGGGGGAAAGTAATTAGCAGAAGCTTCTCATTGCATCAGTTCCTAATCATCTCCTGCTAGAGGGCATTAAGGAGAACTGTGACATAGAAAAACAAATGTATAAAATGTGAAGTGACTCCATTTGGGGCCCTGAAAACTCTCTTTGAATGTCAGCAGTAGCCAAAAATAATCACTGAGTGCTTATCATGTGCTAGGCACAGTGTTAGGTACTTTTCATATATTATTTCATTTAATCCTCTTGATCTCAAACATCTCAACCTTCAATATGGCAAAGGAAATTCAATATTTTGTATATAAGGAAAAGAGCAAATATACAGAAGAACATAGTTTTAAACCTACATCTGTCTGACTTAAGTACTTTTATTCTTTCAATGCTCTCTTTCCAGTGACAAATTGAAAAGAACCCTTTTCAAAAACTTTGTATGAACACAGACATGGTATTATTCTGAGCAAATGTGGGAACTGGTAGTAGTGGTGTTGTCACTAAGTCGTGTCTGATTCTTATAACCCCATGGACTATAGCCCATCAGGCTGCTCTGTCCATGGGATTTCCCAGGCAAGGATACTGGAATGGGTTGCTATTTCCCTCTCCTGGGGATCTTCCCGACCCAGGGACTGAACCTGGCTCTCCTGCAATTTAGGCAGATTCTTTACCAACTGAGCCATCAGGAAAGCCCCAAATGTGGGAATTGCTGCCTGCTATTTGGTCTGTGCTGATAAGTGATTGAGTTTTAGTACACATCTGTATAAAGGGTCATGATTTCCTGAATATGGGTGGTTTCCTAAAAGAAGAATTTTTTTTTGAAAATGTGAAGATGGAAGAGATCAATGAAACTCTTCTTGCCCATTGGTAATTAAACAATATCTGATGCTTTATTCTATTTAGCATCATAATATTCTAGTCACAGACCCTGCCATTATATAGCTTGCTAGCCTCTATTTCTTGAAAGAAGCCCTAGTTGAGCAGTGTGTCATTTTTATCCACTTGTGTGAGTAATACTCCATATTTGAGAGCCGTAACATAAAAAGAAGTGTTTCATCTGTGCCTGGAAGGGAGGGAGAGAGGGCAGGGAAGAGAAAAAAAGGGAGGGAGGGGAAGAGGGAGGTAGAAATGAAGGAAGCAAAAAAGGAAGAAAAGACAGAGAGATCAGAGGATCATCAGCCTTTGTTTAACACAGAGAAACATGGTGAGATTCTTAGGGTTGGGTATAAATTCCCTTTTGCTATTTACATCTCCTTTCTGAAATGAAAATGCCTATTATTAAAACATGTTTGTGGTCATTTAGAGAGCCTTATATAGAGACGAGTTACTTGCTTGCCCATGTACTGTGACAGAAAAGAAACAAGGAAACAAGAAACTCGGTCTGGGGATTTGTGGGCACTAAAGACAGAACTTTGCCTGCTTCACTATTTTAACAAGAAAGGCACTAAAAACACAGGATGAGCTGCTAGACAATCTGATAGCAAAGAATTATTTAATATTCCAAAGGGGAATAGTTATATTCCAACTTAGCATGGCCAAAATAACTGCAGTACAAGATTATATTGGTAAATTGGATATATTCACACTTAGGTTAGTATCATTTTTTTCTGCCAATTGGGTTTTCTCTCTGGGGATTTAATGAGTGTATATTTCTGCTTGTATTTGTGAATTTGGATCCTTGTTTTGGATCATGATCCTGGCTGGGAGAGCCAGGAAAAAGAAACTTAGAAGACATTTATAATAAATGTTTCTTTTGTGGAACAGAAAACATACACTCACACACATGTCCCAAACACTTATACTATTTATGTTGGATTGTCTTTAGTTTCTACATGAAATATTGTTAAATATATTTAAACAGATTTTCTATCACTATAGCAAACTTATTATTCTCTTGAAGACGTGTTGCGTTATCATCCTATGTGTACTGCTCATGTGCTCAAGCCTGAAAGATAAAATCTTGAATATTGCACTGCTGCTAAAAACCAAATACAAAGGTATAGATGATGATATAAGAGGGAAAGGAGGCTGACCTTTAAAGGAAAGCTGAAAGAATTATAAAAATAACATATATTTTAAATAAATATTTCAGACCAATACAGACCCAGAAGGTATACAATCTAAGTAGAGGGATAGAAATGAAAAATTACATGTATATATGAGATTAAAACACACCAGACACAGACAGACATATGTACTGTGCACACACACACACACACACACACACACACACACACACACACTTTCTATGCTGAATTAAACATTTTAAAACCATTCATCCAAGATAGGCACTTCGGGAACAGTGGAGTAAGGACCTCAAAAAGCTACTCCTTCATAAAAGCAATGACAACACTGGCAACAATCATCAAAATTTTTCAGAACATGGTCAATTAACAAGGACTTGCAACAACCCAAGCAGTGTTTATTAAAGAAAAATGGCTGAAATCTCATTAGTAACAATGAACTTCGCGGCATTTTAACATTCCCTAATTCTGGGCTCCATGCTAGCATTGAAAACCCATAGCCTTACAACTATGGTAGCTTGAAGAATGAATCAAACATTCTATATGAGATGTCTGGAAGTTTGATGAAAGCTCCATTCTTGGGGCTTGATTTCTTTGGCAAGACACAGAACCTACTCAGTGCAAACAGTTTTGTCCACGAGGACTTTATAAAAAAATTATCAATGGCCATTGTTTAACATTGCTGCTGCCTGGGATGGCATTACTACTTGGAATGAACAAGAGGCTGACCAAAAAATATAGAAAGGAAAGATTTGGGAATAAGATTCCATGGAGGATTTGAAAAGCTCTGAGATATTCATGGACATCTAAAGGTCACACATGTGAGCAAGACTGTTCACAAGCCCAAGAAAGGACCTGAAAAGATCTACTGATGAATATGGATTTCTTTTTAGTGTGATAAAAGTATTGCAAAATTGATTTTTGTTATGGTTTCACAAATCTTTACATATACTATCTTAGCATACAGTTTTATAGTTTAGCTATGTGTTAATGCTTCACTCATTTTTACTGGTGAATAACTAGTGATCCATTGTATGGTTATACTATGTTTTCTTTGTCCATTCATCTATTGATAGACATTTAGGTTGTTTCTAATTTTGGCTATCTTGAGCTTTGGTATACAATTTTTTTTTATGTAGACATACACTTTCATGTCAGCAGTACCAGATAACCAAGCTAACCACAATAGATCCCCAAAGATTCTGAAAATTAAATAGTTATTGAAACGATAGTCTGCGAAAGTAAGCTAGGACCTGAGTGCTAAACTTGAGCAGGTGACTGCCTGCTAGAGTAAAACTATTTTAATAGGGCCTACATTTTCCTAACATAATAGATACAATGTTCAGGGAATAAACACACACACACACACACACACCACCACACCAAGAACCAGATAAACATGAACTTGAATGAGAACATACAATGAACTGACTCAAACAATGAGATGAGCTAGATGTTGGGATTATCTGAAAATGATTTTAAAGCAGGTCCCATAAAAATACTTGACCAATTAATTATAAATTCTCATAAAACAAATGAAAAATAATAAAATTTCAGCAAGGAAAAGGAGTAACTAAAAATGAAAATCATAGAGCTGAAAAATACTAAATAACAATTTAAAAAACTCTATGGATAGACTCCAAGTCTATGCCCCAACCAGTAATGCTGAAGAAGCTGAAGTTGAATAGTTCTATGAAGACCTAAAAGACCTTCTAGAACTAACACCCAAAAAAGATGTCCTTTTCATCATAGGGGACTGCAATGAAAAAGTAATAAGTCAAGAAATACCTAGAGTAATGGATAAGTTTGGCCTTGGAGTACAAAATGAAGCAGGGCAAAGGCTAACGGAGTTTTGGCAAAGGAACACACTGGTCATAACAAACATCCTCTTCCAACAATACATGAGAAGACTCATACGTGGACATCACCAGGTGGTCAATATTGAAATCAGATTGATTATATTCTTTGTAGCCAAAGATGGAGAAGCTCTATACAGTCTGCAAAAACAAGACAGGGAGCTGACTGTGGCTCAGATCATGAACTCCTTATTGCAAAATTCAGACTTAAATTGAACAAAGCAGGGAAAACCCATTCAGGTATGATGTAAATCGAATCCCTTACAATTATACAGCAGAAATAACAAATAGCTTCAAGGGATTAGATCTAATAGACAGAGTACCTGAAGAACTACAGACAGAGGTTTGTGACATGGTACCGGAGGCACTGATCAAGACCATACCCAAGAAAAAGAAATTCAAAAAAGCAAACTGGTTGTCTGAGAAGGACTTACAAATAGCCGAGACAAGAAGAAAAGTGAAAGGCAAAGGAAAAAAGGAAAGATATACCCATTTGAATGCAGAGTTGCAAAGAATAGCAAGGAGATATAAGAAAGCCTTCCTCACTGATCAATGCAAAGAAATTGAGGAAAACAATAGAATAGGAAAAACCTCTTCAAGAAAATTAGAGATATCAAGGGAACATTTCATGCAAAAATGTACAAATAAAGGACAGAAATAGTATAGACCTAACAGAAGCAGAAGATATTAAGAAAAGGTGGCAAGAATATACAGAAGAACTATACAAAAAAGAACTTCATGACCCAGGTAATCACGATGGTGTGGTCACTCACCTAGAGGCAGACATCCTGGAATGTGAAGTCAAGTGGGCCTTAGGATGTGTCACTATGAACAAAGCTAGTGGAGGTGATGGAATTCCAGTTGAGCTATTTCAAATCCTAAAAGATGATGCTGTGAAAGTGCTGCACTCAATATGCCAGCAAATTTGGAAAACTCAGCAGTGGCCACAGGACTGGAAAAGGTCAGTTTTCATTCCAATCCCAAAGAAAAGCAATGCCAAAGAATGCTCAGACTACTGCACAATTGAACTCAACTCACACGCTAGCCAAGTAATGCTCAAAATTCTCCAAGCCAGCCTTCAATAGTACATAAACCAAGAACTTCCAGACATTAAAGCTAGATTTAGAAAAGGCAGAGGAACCAGAGATCAAAGTGCCTACATTTGTTGGATCATCAAAAAAGCAAGAGAGTTCCAGAAAAAAATCTACTTCTGTTTTACTGATTACGCCAAAGCCTTTGACTATGTAGATCACAACAAATTGTGGAAGATTCTTCAAGAGATGGGAATACCAGACCACCTTACCTGCCTCCTTAGAAATCTGTATGCAAGTCAAGAAGCAACAGTTAGAAACGAATGTGGAACAACAGACTGGTTCCTAATTGGAAAAGGAGTTTGCCAAGGCTGTACATTGTCCCTCTGCTTATTTAACTTATATGCAGAATACATCATGCAAAATGCTGGGCTGGATGAAGCACAAGGTGGAACCAAGATTGCTGGGAGAACTATCAATAACCCAGATATGCAGACGAAAACATCCTTATGGCAGATAGTGAGGCAGAAAGCGAAGAAGAACTGAAGAGCCTCTTGATGAAAGTGAAAGTCGAGTGTGAAAAAGCTGGCTTAAAGCTCAAAATTCAAAAAATGAAGATCATGGCATCTGCTCCCATCACTTCATGGCAAATAGATGGGGAAACAATGGAAATAGTGACAGACTTTTTTTGGTGGGGTCTCCAAAATCACTGCAGATAATGACTGCAGCTGTGAAATGTATACCTGTGGCCGATTCATTTCAATATATGGCAAAACCAATACAATATTGTAAAGTTAAAAAATAAAATTAAAAAAACTTAAAAAAAAAGATCAAAAAAATAAATAAATAAAAATAAAAGACGCTTGCTCCTTGGAAGAAAAGCTATGACCAACCTGGACAGCATATTAAAAAGCAGAGACATTACTTTGCCAACAAAGGTCTTTCTAGTCAAAGCTATGGTCTTTCCAGTAGTCATATATGGATGTGAGAGTTGGACTATAAAGAAAGCTGAGTGCTGAAGAATTGATGCTTTTGAACTGTGGTTTTGGAGAAAACTCTTGAGAGTCCTTTGGACTGCAAGGAGATCCAATCAGTTCATCCTAAAGGAAATCAGTCCTGAATATTCCTTGGCAGGACTGATGCTGAAGTTGAAACTCCAATACTTTGGCCACCTTATTCAAAGAACTGACCCACTGGAAAAGACCCTGATACTGGCAAAGATTGAAGGCAGGAGGAGAAGTGGATGATGGAGGATGGGATGGTTGGATGGTATCACTGAGTCGATGGACATGAGTTTGAGCAGGCTCCGGGAGTTGGTGATGGACAGCGAAGCCTGGCCTGCTGCAGTCCATGGGGTTGCAATGAGTCAGACACGACTGAGCTACTCAACTGAACTGATGGATAGACTCAGTAGTAGAGTGGATATATCGGCTGATAGAATATGCAGACTTGAGGATGCAGTATAGTTCATACAATCTAAACAGTAGAAAGCCAGTAAACTGAATAATAATAATAATAAAAAAAACAGAGTCTCACAGAGTTGCAGGAAAATAACAAAAGGTCTTATATTTTTATCCTCAGAGTCTCAGAATGAGAGGGGAAAAACAGTGAGGCTGAAAGAGTATTTAAAGAAATAATGGCTGAGTTTTTCCCCAAACAGATAGAGTCTACAGTTCTAGATCCAGCAAAAGAATAATTTAGTATTAAAAGATAAATACAGACATCTTTGGATGAAGGAAAAGTAAAAGAATTGGTTGCTAGCAGATATACCATTAAAGCTTGATTAAGGGACATGCTTCAAACAAAAAAGAAAATGATAAATGAAAGAATCTTTAAGCATGAGGAAGGAAGAAGGAAAAACAGAAAAGAGCAGAAATATGAGTACACACAATTGACTAGCCTTTTATTCATGAGCTTTGTAAATCTTATTTGATGACAGAAAAAATATAACATTTAGACTAAAAACAATAATATTTAAAACTGGGGAAGGTAAAGAGATAAAGGGAAGTGAATGATCTATATGTCACTCAAATTGGTAAAATGATAACACCATTAGCCTGCCACAAGGCACATACATATAAGGATAATACACAAAGCAACCTGTACAAAAGTTTTATAAAAATAAAGATACACTCAAAATAACTGTAAATAAATCAAGATGCAATCTTAGAAGGTATTCAAGTAGCCACAATAAGACAAGAAAAGAGAAACATAGGAACAAGAACTAGAGGAAACAGAATGAAAAACAAAATCAATAATAAACAGTATTATCATGGACATATAGACCAATGAAATACAATACAGACCCCAGAAAAAAGTCCTCACATATTTACCCAATTGATTTTCAATAAGGGTACCAAAATCATTCAATGGGGAAAGGAAAATCTTCAACCCACTCAGAAACTGATTATATATTAAAGAATAAAGGTAGACCTTTACCTTACAGTTTATGTAAAAACTAAATCAAAAGGCATCAGAGCCCTAAACTTAAAAGCTAAAATTAGAAAACCCTTAAAAGAAAACTTCATGACATTAAAGTTTGGCAGTGATTTCTTGGATAGGGCACCGAAAGATTGGGTAACAACAAGAAGTTATAGATATATACACAGGCACACGCACGCACATACATACCTATATATATATAGATGCATATATATGACTTCACTAAAATTGAAAACTTTTGCACATCAAAGGACATGATCAAGAAGAAGAAAAGATAATTACAGACTAGGAGAAAATATTTGCAAATCTTTCAAGGGATTAATAAAATCTGTATTTCAACAACAAAAACAACACAATTCAAAAATGAGCAAAGAATTTGAATAGATACTTCTTTCAAAGAAGATATACAAACGGCCAATAAGCACATAAAAGCTCAACATCACCAGTAATGAAGAAAATACAATTAAAAATCACAATGAGATGACACTTCAAACCCATAAGGATGACTATTATTAAAATAAAAAGAAAATACTCATAAAATAAGCATTGGTAAGGATGTGGGAAAATTGAGGATCTGTGCAGTACTCGGGAAAATAAATTGTGCAACCACTACGGTAACTAGTAGTTTCTTAAAAATTTAAACACAGATCTACCACACAACTCAGCAACTCTATTTCTAAGAATATGCTGAAATGAATTGAAAGCAAGGATTCAAAGATACTTGTACATTGGTATTTTAGCAGCATTATTCACCGTAGCCAAAAGATATAAACAATCCAATACTTTTCAGTAGGTGAATGGAAAATAAAATGTAATATATAAATACAATGGAATATTATTAAGCTATAAAAAGAATGGAACTTTGATGCATGCTACAACATACTGAAAACATGAAAATATCATGCTAAGTGAAGTAAACCAGAGACATTAAGGGAATACTGTATTTGTATTAATATTGTATTTATCTTTATTGTACAAATACAAATATTGTACTGCATTATTTGTATTTGTATACAAATATTGTATTAAGACAATTGATTCCACCTATATGAAGTACCTAGAATAGGTAAATCCACAGAGAATAAAGGTAGAATGGGGTTATCATAGGATAGGAGAGAGGGGAAATGAGGAGTTATTGCTTAATGTGTACAGAGTTTATGCTTGAGTTAATGAAAAATTTGGGGTATAGACAGTGGTGATGGATATACTACATTCTGAATGTATTAATATTCAATGCCACTAAATTATATATTTATAATGTTAACATGATAAATATTATGTATATTTTACCATAATAAAATGGTAAAATTAATTAAATGATTATCTTAAATATAAATGATCTCAATGCACCAATCTAAAGTGTTATGATTAGCATAGTGGATAAAAGAGCAGGACCCAAATATATACTATATAAGAACTCATTTGAATTTCAATAGCATAGGTATGTTTAATATAAAAGGATGAAAAAAGATATACCATGAAATTATTTATCCAGAAAAAAAAGAATGTATTTATTAATATCAGAGAAAATAGACCTCAGAGCAAAGAAAATAACTGGAGACAAAGAGGTACTTTACATAATGACATAATAATCTGTTAGGAAAACATGATGATCCTGAGATGTGTATGTACCAAACAAGACAGCCTCAAAATATAAGAAGCAAAAACTGATGGAACCATAAACATGAAGAGACAAATTAAAAAATTATAGCAACACCCTTATCTCAGCATCTGATAGAATTAGTGGACATAAAATCAGTAATATTATAAAACAACTGAAAATACAACCAAACAATAAGATCTCACTGTAGTAATCAGAGTACTCCACTCAACATCAGACTAGATAACTTTTTTGTGTCCAAAGAACATTCAGCAAAACAGACCATATCCTACACCATGATACAAACATCAACAAATTTAAAATAATTAAAACTTTACAGATTATGTTATCTGATCATAGTGGAATCAAACTAGAAACCAATGGCAGAATGAAAAACAGGAAAGATCTCCAAATACTTGGAAATTAAACAATGCATATCAAAATAATGCATGGATCAAAAGGAGGTTTCAAAGGAAATTAAAAATACTCAGAACTGGATATAACTAAATTTACAGCATGGTAATATATGAGATGAAGCTAAAGAAGTTCTGAAAGGGAAATTTATAGCACTAAATTTATGGCACTTTTATCAGAAACAAGGAAAGATCTGAAATCTATAGTTTAAGGTCCTACTTCAAGAAACCAGAAAGACAAGCACTAAATAACTCCAGAGTAAGAAGGAAAGAAAGAATAAACAGGAGAAATCAATAAAATTGGAAATGGGAAAACAAATCAAGAAAATCAATAAAACAAAAAGCTGGTACTTTGATAACAATTAATGAAATGGAGAGTTGTATAGTAAGACAGACAAAAATTGAGAGAAGATATAAATTACCAATACCAGGAATGAAATAAGGGATATTACTACAGACTGCACAACCACTAAGCTTTCCCAGATGGTGCTAGTGGTAAAGAACGTGCCTGCCATTGCAGGAGCCATAAGAGATGTGGGTTTGACCCCTGCGTTGGGAAGATCCTTTGGAGAAGGGCATGGCAACCCACTCTGGTATTCTTGTCTGGAGAATCCTGTGGACAGAGGAGCCTAGCGGGCTACAGTCCATGGGGTCGCAGAGTCAGACATAACTGAAGTGACTTAGCACGCATGTATAAAAATAATTATTCACCATGAGCAAGGAGCAGTCACAGTAAGCATGCCAAGATAGTTCAAGATTTGAGTTCAATTGGTGTAATTGACAATATTAAGAACAAAAGTAATAGGAACATGTCAATTTATTTGGGAAGACCTCTGGAGGAGGGCATGGCAACCCACTCCAGTGTTCTTGCCTGGAAAATTCCATAGACAAAAGAGCCTGGAGGGCTACAGTCCATGGGGTCGCAAAGAGTTGGACATGACTGAAGCAACTTAGCTCATATGCATATGCAATATTAAAGAAGAAAAGTGATAGGAACATGTAAATTGATTGAGAAACAGCATTTGACAAAATTCAGAACAAATTTATTATAAAAACTGTCAAGTTAAGCCAGTCCAGGTTCAATGCATGATACTGGATGCTTGGGGCTAGTGCACTGGGACGACCCAGAGGGATGGTATGGGGAAGGAGGAGGGAGGAGGGTTCAGGATGGGGAACACATGTATACCCGTGGCGGATTTACTTTGATATTTGGCAAAACTAATACAATTTTGTAAAGTTTAAAAATAAAAAAAAAAGAATAGAATTACCTTGAAATGAAAAGGAGCATGTGTCAAAAATCTATAGCTGAGATTTCCCTGTGGTCCAGTGGTAATGGCACCCCACTCCAGTACTCTTGCCTGGAAAATCCCATGGACGGAGGAGCCTGGTAGGCTGCAGTCCACGGGGTCACTAAGAGTCGGACACGACTGAGCAACTTCACTTTCACTTTTCACTTTCATGCACTGGAGAAGGAAATGGCAACCCACTCCAGTGTTCTTGCCTGGAGAATCCCAGGGATGGGGGAGCCTGGTGGGCTGCCGTCTATGGGGTCGCACAGAGTCGGACACAACTGAAGTGACTTAGCAACAGCCAATGGTTAAGAATCCACCTTCCAATGCAGGGCACATGGGTTTGATCCCTGCATCACTTCATGGGAAATAGATGGGGAAACAGTGGAAACAGTGTCAGACTTTATTTTTCTGGGCTCCAAAATCACTACAGATGGTGACTACAGCCATGAAATTAAAAGACACTTACTCCTTGGAAGGAAAGTTATGACCAACCTAGATAGCATATTCAAAAGCAGAGACATTACTTTGCCAAGAAAGGTTCATCTAGTCAAGGCTATGGTTTTTCCAGTGGTCATGTATGGATGTGACAGTTGGACTGTGAAGAAGGCTGAGCACTGAAGAATTGATGCTCTTGAACTGTGGTGTTGGAGAAGGCTCTTGAGAGTCCCTTGGACTGCAAGGAGATCCAACCAGTCCATTGTGAAGGAGATCAGCCCTGGGATTTCTTTGGAAGGAATGATGCTAAAGCTGAAACTCCAGTACTTTGGCCACCTCATGCGAAGAGTTGACTCATTGGAAAAGACTCTGATGCTGGGAGGGATTGGGGGCAGGAGGAGAAGGGGCCGACAGAGGATGAGATGGCTGGATGGCATCACTGACTGGATGGACGTGAGTCTGAGTGAACTCCGGGAGTTGGTGATGGACAGGGAGGCCTGGCGTGCTGCGATTCATGGGGTCGCAAAGAGTTGAACAGGACTGAGTGACTGATCTGATCTGATCTGATCTGAGGAACTACGATCCCACTTGCCATGAGACAACTAAGCAGGTGCCACAACTAAGACCTGACACAAATAAGTAAATATTTTAGGAAAAAAAAAATCTACCACTAACATCATACTTAATTGTGAAAGACTGAATATTTTCCCTTGAATATCATCTACAAGACAAGGATGTCTGTAACCATATTTATTCAAAATAGTACTGGAAATTCTAGTTACCATTATAAGTCAAAAAAAGGGAACATGGTTGGAGGAAGCATATTGATTTTCAAGAAAGAAATAAATTTGAAGATGACAGGATTGTTTAAACAGAACATCCAGGGAACCTACCAACAAACAGTAGAACTAATAAATGAATTTAGCAATTTCACAGGACACACGGAGAAGGTAAATGCACAAAAACTCAACTGTATTTCTGTGTAATACAAGTAAACATGTAGAAACCAAAATTTAAAACAATACCATTTATAATTTATGCAAGGAAAAGAAATAGCTACAAACTTAACAAAACATGTACAGGATCTATATGTTGAAAACTACAAAATACTGATGAGGGAAATCAAAGAACACTATAAGTGGAGATTGGAAGACAGAGCATGCAAATATATGTGTTCTCCCCAAATGAACTTTTAAATATAATTATATTATATTATATTATATATATATATATATATACACATATAGTATAATTAGGAAATATCCTAATCTCAACCAGGGAATTTTCAGAGACAGGCTTATTCTAAAATTTATATGAAAATGCACATGCCCTAGAATAGTGAAAAGAATCTTGACAAAAAAAAAAAAAAAAAAGAATTAATTAGGAGGAATCACTCTACCTAAAATAAGTCTAGTTATGTAGCTACAATTATCAAGATGGAGTGGTATTCATGGAGGGATAGACCTAGATCAATAGAAAAGATATAAAACCCAGAAACAAACTCACAGAATCATGCAAAATAGATTTTTGATAAAGGTGAAAAGCAATTCAATGGAATGAGTATAACATTTTCAACAAATGAATCCAGAATGCTCATATATTTGTAAACAAAAAAAGAAGAAAGGAGAGAGACAGAACCTCACCTTAAAACCCATAACTTGTACAAAAGTTAACTAAGATGGATCATGGACTTAAATATAAAATTTAAAACTTTTAGGGGAAAAAAAAAACAACAACAAGAGAATATCTTTAGAATCCAGAGTTTTCAAAGAGTACCTAGACTTGACAACAAAAGCACAATCCATAAAAACAAAGGAGATGTCATCAAATTAAAAATATTTACTTTGTTAAAGACTTTTCTAAAGGCAGAAAAGACCAAAAAAAGGCATAAAAGACAAGTTATATAGTCGAAGAAAGTATCTACAAACCAAATATATAACAAAGGAATAGTATACTGAATGTATAAATAACTCTAAAAGCAACAGTTAAAAAAAAAAAAGAACAATTTGATAGGAAAATGACCAGAAGATATAGAGAGACATTCCATCAAAGAGGATATGCTGATGGCAAATAAGTACATGAAAAAGTACATGAAAAGTCATCTGGGAGATGCAAATTAAAATCTTGATAAAGCATTACTACATCGTTATCAGAATGTCTAGAATAAAACAAAACTGACAACACCAAATGATAGCAAGGATGCAGAGAAACTTAACTGCTTATGCATTGCTCTCAGGGAGGATATAGCCATCTGGAAAACACTAAAAGTAGCTAAAAGTACTGAAAGTAGCTTAAATGAAGTCATAGGGACTTTCAATCTCATCATTAGTCAACATTTACCAGGTGTTTACCTAATATTTTAAACATGGAAGATTCTTTGTGTGCTCCTGTGTCAGTGTGAAGACTTAAGACATTTGATTGATGGGGGTCCACCAAAAAATAGATAAGGAGAATGGGATATAGGGATCCTAAAAACATACTTCCCAATGGAAGTAGAGTATGTTGAATATCCCAGCCTTCCTCCTCAAAAGTATATAGCAACCATTTAAACACTTTCCACAATGTTCAACTTGTATTTTTGTAGTGGGTGTGCACCATGCATTGTCTTACTCTCCTTGTCAAGTCACTACAAATTTCTATTTTACAAGTTTTTAAAAATACTTTCAAAATGCCAATAAAAATGTCCAACTGCAGTGCTAAAGTTATTCAAGCCTAAAACCCAAGACCAAATCTGTCAAGATTCTCAGTTTTCATTCTTTTGTGGGAGGGACAATTGGTCCATACAAAGTACCTATGATATGTCAGTTGAGTCTGCAAAAATGTTCAACTAAAAGTTTTCTCCTTTGAGATCTTAATATCACTATTATTTTGATCATCTTTAAGACAGTCAATGACCCTTTTAATATCTATGACATAAATGGAAAAGGAAACACACTTCTTGCTATCCCGGGAGGAAAAAAGATAGAGTCCAATAAAAATAGGAAAGATATTTCAGATTCATCAACAACGTCAAGTCTTTCCCACAAGGAAGCTTTGATCACTATCCTGGAGTACATAAGGCCAACATCAGACCTCTTAGATAGAATGTCAATTTTTGGCAAGGCCTCTGCATAGGAGTTTCACTGGGACTTCCAAAGGAGTGTTCCTAAATTATTAGTTAGCTGTACAACTGTATTCACCAGGTTGAGCAGGAAAATGGAGAGTATCACTTAAACTTTCTTGCATCTGAAGTCCATGATTTCTGATAAGTGTACTGTGTTTTTCACCTTATCACTGGGGGAAAAAAGCAAGTTAAAAAAGATCAAAACATCCTCAAAAATAGGATAAAGTTTCAATTAGCTTCTAAAATCGGCCAAAATTGCAAGGGTTTCTTCTTTGGATATGAACTGTTTTTCCACCTCTCACTTCAATGTACACATCAAGATGGTTAAATCATCACAAGATGACGCAAAATTCTTGCAGTGGTGTTATTTATCATAACAGGAATGATTCAACACTGGAGAATTTTCCAAGGATGAAGCATAGTTTTAAGTACCTCCTATATCAAAAAGTACAATTGAAAATTTAGCCTCAGGAAGTATCTAAAAGTGTTATAAAGGGATTTTTAAGGTCACATGACTATATTTGGATTGCTAATTATATACTAGAAGACTTTTCACAGGGCAAACAGAAAACAATGTCTGTAAGTTTGTGATTATCAGTGGAGAAAAATTCTACCCATCTCTCTACTGAACGTGGCTAATGGGTTATTCACCAAATACCTTTGTACTTTTCATTCAACATACACACAAAGGCAGTGTTAAACTGAACTAGAGAACATGGGTACTTGCGTACACTAAGTATGCAGGAGTGGTTATAACCTCTCTTTATAGATATGATGCTTATAAACATACCTCATTTTTTCACAGATGTTATTATGGATAAACTAATCTGGGAAACAGGAATGTTTATGTAATCAAAGCACAGATGTTCATAAGGGGAACTTTGGAACTGCAGGCATGCCTAAAGCCAAGTGGAATCACTAAGAAGATTTTAAAAAGACTTAAAACACTATCTTTCCTTTCTCTCATTCTTTTCAAAATTTAACCTGCATCATACACTAGTAGCTACTACTTACTGAGTGCCTATCCATGTGCCAGAAACAATGCCAGGCACTTTTGTATTCATTCTCATTCAACTGTCACAGTCTTATAAAATAGCAGTTATTATTCCCATCTGTCAAGCAACAAAACTAACAGAAAGATAAATCTGACACTTTCTTGATGAAAGCACAATTCTGGGTACAGGCCATCAGATAAGCCCATGGGAGAATGTAGGGAAGTTAAGGGATATAGAGGTTTAAAGGCTGTTTGTACAAAGAGAACAGTTCCTGTTTCATTCCCACAGTTCAATTTGGACAAATTGTAAGACAGGAAAAATTAAATGCTGGATTTTAGAGTATAAACTAGAGGTTCTTTGAAAGTTCTGAGAAGAGAAAGATTCAGAAATAATCAGAGAAGGCTTCATGGAGGAGGTAGGATTTGAACCAGTCCCAAAAGAAAAGGGAGGAGACATTCTAGGCAAGAGAACAAAATGTGAAAGGATGCAGAGATATAAATGAATAATGTCATTAATTAATCCAACTAACTAAAAAACAAAACCAACAATGTATAAAAAAACAATGAGATTTAGGACTAAGTTGTGGCCTCCATCATTAATGGTGGTATATCTTTGACAAAATGTGTAAAATGGGAATGACAAGACCTGTTCTACTTTTCTCATAAGGTTCTTGTAGAAATGAAATCCACAAATGTGTCTGAATGTGCCCTGTAAACATAAAGACTTATTCAAAGAGAAAAGACTATTATTACATATGATACAAAGTTGACTTTCTTCACAAACTGGAAAATTTCCAGCTGCAAACTGAAAACTCCAGTACGAACAGTTTTGCTTCCTCTTCTCAGAGTTCTTCACTGGGTATTTATAAAGTGCTCCATGACTAAAAGTGAGAGTCTGAGGCTAGCCTTTAGACAAGCAAAGTCCAAATTTATTACTGGTTTAATGGATTTAACTAGTTATTGATCTGCTGTCAGACAATTAGAAACCATCCAAATAGGTTTAAATTGTCAAGCCAATGAAGGCACTACCTAAGTACTCATAGGTTATGATCTACCCTTTGAATTGAAGATTCTTTGTCCTCTCTTAAAGGGTATGGAACCCGGCATACGCCAAGACTGTCTAGACAGCTTCTGCTGCACATTATAAGGGGTAGAAACAGTGCAAAAGTGGAGGTGTTAATAATGAAAATGTAGACAGAGCTCTATCTGCTTCTGTCAGAGATGAAAACTGTAACCATGTAAGATATGGAAGCCTGGCTCATTTAGGTCCACCAGAGGTGAGAGGTAGCTTTTATATGTGCTGCCGAGCTTGAGAATACTAGGGAGTTAACATTTGTGAATAGTAATAGAGGGTAACACTGAAGGGATTAAGCAAAGTTTGCCCCTCATGCATTTGTTTGCCTAGACCTATGATCAGGGGTACATTCTTATGCCCAGGTACCCAAGAACCCAATTCATAATAATGAGCCTTTTGGGGAAGTTATTGTTACTTATGAATGATGTAAATCAAATACTTTGTGAGGAAAACCATTATAGTAGAAAGGGTATGTTTTGGTGGTAGTTTAGTCACTAAGTCCTGTCCGACTCTTTTGGGACCCCAAGGACTGTAGCCTTCCAGGTTCTCCTGTCCATGGGACGCTCCAGGCAAGAATACTGGAGTATGTTGCCATTTCCTTTTCCAGGGGTCTTCTCAATCCAAGGATCGAACCCTCATCTCCTGCATCTCCTGCATTGCAGGTGGATTCTTTACAGTTGAAGCCATCGAGGAAGCCAGAAAGAGTATAGTAGAAGTCAAGACAGTATGGATCAATCAAGGTACTACTACACTTCACTTGCAAAGAAACTCTGTCTCTCACTTCTAGGTAGCCTCTTATTTCCCTGTACTGGATGAAGTGCCACCTGAAGGCTCTATAGAAACACACAACAAAAATGCAGAGAAGCTTACATACTTAAATGATGAACTTCACACGCACATACACACACACAAACACACAAACATCTCTCCCTGCTCCACCAGATTTAGAACAGAATGAAAGCTACAGCCGGTAAATAAGTTCTGCCTTCTAGCATGTTCATTAGTCAGGGTCATGTTTACATGACTTAGGCAATCTGTCATGTCTTAGTTTGATTTTAATGAACTAACTATACCTCAGTTCAGTTCAGAAATGGTAGGGACCTAACAGAAGCAGAAGATATTAAGAAGAGGTGGCAAGAATACACAGAAGAACTATACAAAAAAGATCTTCATGACCCAGATAATCACGATGGTGTGATCACTCACCTAGAGCCAGACATCCTGGAATGTGAAGTCAAGTGGGCCTTAGAAAGCTTCACTACGAACAAAGCTAGTGGAGGTGATGGAATTCCAGTTGAGCTATTTTAAATCCTAAAAGATGATGCTGTGAAAGTGCTGCACTCAATATGCCAGCTAATTTGGAAAACTCAGCAGGGGCCACAGGACTAGAAAAGGTCAGTTTTCACTACAATCACTAAGAAAGGCAATGCCAAAGAATGCTCAAACTACCGCACAATTGCACTCATCTCACATGCTAGTAAAGTAATGCTCAAAATTCCCCAAGCCAGGCTTCAGCAATATGTGAACCGTGAACTTCCAGATGTTCAAGCTGGTTTTAGAAAAGGCAGAGGAACCAGAGATCAAATTGCCAATATCCGCTGGATCATGGAAAAAGCAAGAGAGTTCCAGAAAAACATCTCTTTCTGCTTTATTGACTATGCCAAAGTCTTTGAGTGTGTGGATCACAATAAACTGTGGTAAATTCTTTAAGATATGGGAATACCAGACCACCTGACCTGCCTCTTGAGAAACCTATATGCAGGTCAGGAAGCAACAGTTAGAACTGGACATAGAAAAACAGACTGGTTCCAAATAGGAAAAGGAGTACATCAAGGTTGTATACTGTCACCCTGTTTATTTAACTTCTATGCAGAGTACATCATGAGAAACACTGGGCTGGAGGAAGCACAAGCTGGAATCAAGATTGCCGGGAGAAATATCAATCACCTCAGATATGCAGATGACACCACCCTTATGGCAGAAAGTGAAGAGGAACTCAAAAGCCTCTTGATGAAAGTGAAATTGGAGAGTGAAAAAGTTGGCTTAAAGCTCAACATTCAGAAAACAAAGATATGTGTTCCCCATCCTGAAATGTATACCTGTGGTGGATTCATTTTGATATTTGGCAAAACTAATACAATTATCTAAAGTTTAAAAATAAAATAAAATAAAAAAAAAAAAAAGAAAACTAAGATATGGCATCCGGTCCCATCACTTCATGGGAAATAGATGGGGAAACAGTGGAAACAGTGTCAGACTTTATTTTTGGGGCTCCAAAATCACTGCAGATGGTGACTGCAGCCAAGAAATTAAAAGACGCTTACTCCTTAGAAGGAAAGTTATGACCAACCTAGACAGCATATTAAAAAGCAGAGACATTACTTTGCCAACCATCTAGTCAAGGCTATGGTTTTTCCAGTAGTCATGTATGGATGTGAGAGTTGGACTATAAAGAAAGCTGAGGGCAGAAGAATTGATGCTTTTGAACTGTGGTGTTGGAGAAGACTCCTGAGAGTCCCTTGGACTCCAAGGAGATCCAACCAGTCCATTCTAAAGGAGATCAGTCCTGGGTATTCATTGGAAGGACTAATGTTGAAGGTGAAACTCCCCCCTGCTGCGAAGAGCTGACTCATTTGAAAAGACCCTGATACTGGGAAAGATTGAGGACAGGAGGAGAAGGGGATGACAGAACATAAAATGGTTGGATGGCATCAGCAACTCAATGGACATGGGCTTGGGTGGCCCCCAGGAGTTGGTGATGGACAGGGAGGCCTGGCATGCTGCGGTTCATGGGGTCACAAAGAGTTGGATACGACTGAGGGACTGAACTGAACTGATAGGTCAGTTCAGCACAGTCACTATGAAAAAATGGCTTGAATGTTGTACACATAATACGTATGAACTGGTATATTTTAGGAGAGTCCTAGGTTCATTCAATATTAGAAATACTAAGAGTTCTCTTCAAGGCCTAGAGGGCATACTTCATTATCTGGCACTACAGAGAGATAGTCCCATCTCTTATCAATTAATTTCCAAAATTCTCTTTCTTCTCCATTTACAGAAGTTAGCTATTGGCATTCACATAGCTTAGTGCCATACCATTAATATACTTGATATAGTCTTTATACTGAAAGAGACAATATGGACAAATCCTTGTATTTTCTCCCCCACAGTGATATTTATTAAGTAAGAATATAAACTATTGTTCTTCACTGAGGAATAGACCAAGTAAAAAACAATATTCAATAGATATAATTTCTTCTAAAGTTTTAGTGTACTCATCCTGAATCTGATAGACATCAGACTTCAAATAATACTAAGGTAAGACAGCAGCCCTATAGTCTTCTGAAATTACTAACACTTTACATTGTGTACAGTTGTATTAATAAACATTTAAACTTCTTGAATATTCTATAATCAGTCTGGGAGTAAGTTGGTGTTTCTGAACAAAAATGTTTCTTTACTCTTATTTTTTACTTAATATTACACTTGCTGGTGATTTTTTTTTTTTAACCTCAGGATCATGTTTGGCTCCAGCTGTACAAACTACTTAAGTTACTGTTAGCAGCATATATAAATTTTGTTAGTATTCAAAACTGCAAAGTTAGTTCATATCAAAGTGATGTAGCCTTCAGCTTTTGCATCTCTGAATGATGAGCAACATTACTTTAAAAGGCATCTTTTTGTCAGAGTTTCATAGGATAAAGACAGGATGAATCCATTTGTATAAATTGTGGCTTCGCTATTGAAGGATTATAAAAATATATTGTGTTACACTTAAACCTAAAACTATTAAGATAGTTAAAATATGTCATTTTTTTTCACTAGAAAAACTAGCGAGTCCTTAAAATGCTGTCATCAATCACAACTAATTCACTAAATACACAGCTGAAGCAGCAACAGAAGAAAGAAAATACTGTTGGGCCAATCATCTGTCACTAAGTCAAATATCTCCATTTTTCACTGGACGAAGAGACTAAAGACTTACTTCCAAGGACTACAGTATAGATAATTCAAAATTGAATTCCTGTTCCAAGGGAACAACCCTTCACATGCCATCATTCTGGGGGATGTTTTCTGGGTTGGTATATAAATTAATTTTGAAAGGTAAACGTCCGTGACTTTTTGCTACGAGTCTGTGTGTTTCAATTTAGCTATGGAAAACATTCACCCAGGCAGTCCTCACCTTGTTTTTACAGTCACGAATAGCTGTCAAAAGGGAAATAATACCTAAAGACACTTGTTCCTATAGCCCCAAACCATCTTTTAAGTCAGGTTTAATTTAGCAGTCGTCTAAGGTCACCAGATGTTTTTCATCATGCAGGATAATCTTGGATTTCAACTTCCTATCCCATTCTCATTGATATTTTCTGTCCTCATTGGGCCTGGCTCCTTTCCAGACCTACACAACACTACTTTGGGCCAGAGCAATTATCCATCCTGTGCATAACTTTTTTCTCTGACCTGTACCAAGAAACATTTTAAAGGAGAAGATGCTTTTTGTTCCCTGTGAAATAAAATACAAAATGCTAAGTAGAATCTCTGAGCTACCCTGTCTGTCTAGTATCATTTCTCTTCTATCCTCCTACTTACTCCCTTTCTTTCTTATAGCAAAAGTAATATTGCTAGGGGAAGGGTCTTTGGGCACTTTTGGCTGAGCCACTCGAGTGGGATTACTAGGAATCATAGCACAGTCCAAGCAAAAATTCCAAAACCAAACATTCTGGCAAGGGGCAATTAAGACTTGTGGTTGGGCTTTTAGGCTCAGAAACACAGGATCTAATCAGGATCTGAAAAAAAGCAGATGCAGCAAAAAGGAAGTGAGGTCATAAACATAGAAGAACTGGGCCAATGGCCAAGCCAAGATCACAGAAGAGGTAGGGTTCAAACTGACAAATGGCAGCAGGGTGGGGACAAAGAGCAAGTCACTGACTGACAGGATAGAGGGAACTATGTGGCTTCTCATTTTCGATATGAATCTGAGGTCAGCATAGCTTCCTTATTCTCAGTTATTTGCCTTCTTTCTGAGGTGAGGTCTTGATGACTGATCAGAGAGGCGGTATGCCATAGCAATACTTTACAATCTTGCCACTCCGATATCTTGAAGGACTCAATTTTAAGTACAGCCAACTTTGTTGCAGGTCACCACAAACCAGCCCATCTGATAGCAACAAAAGCTGGTATGATGTCAGCTTACTACAAACTATGGATGCTAAAAAGAATGCTATATCTCCAGGACTGATTTTTCCCAACACAGTACTTCTGTCTTATGCACAGAAATACCCCATTCTCACCTTAACTCACCTCTTAAGTCAACCCAAAACTGAAGTTTTTAGTAGTTATTCCTTTGGGTTACCAAGTTTGATCTTTTACCTCTTTTCCCTAATTTCTCTCTTGATTTAATATTCCTGACTCTCTTATCTGGAGCTGGCTGCTTCAGCAACTTATGTCTTATGCCATTTCAATCTTTCCCTTATTCCTAGACAAAGCTTCTCCTTAATCCTTGGCATATACATTTGGTGCTTAACAAGGGCAGTATTTCTCTAGTAATCCACCTCTGTGACATTACTCTAATCTTCATGTAATCTTAGCTATTTCCCTAGTTAGAGGGACTGGGGGAAAGTGGAGGATGCTTAAAGCCCAGTACAGGGAGAAGGGGCAGGGGTTAGGGCCTAGAAAACCTGGAAGAACAAGGTGCTGATAATATTTATAAACACTGAATCACAACCATTTTATTTTGATAAAATGCAAATATTTAGGCTTGTCCTGGCTGTTAGTTTTGATGAGTTCTTTTATTTCCAGGTCTAAAATAATCCCTTTAGCAGCTTTGTTAGACTGGTTTCCGATACCAAATTACCCATCTCATAATTTTAAGCTCTAACAGCAATCTTTGATCAAATCATTACTAAAGTGCCACGCTGATAAAAAATACCTTCTTTCTCAATCCAAATCATTCAACTTAAAAGTTAATGGATGTAACTAAATATTCAGCCACTCAACTGTTTTCTTAAACCACTATAATGATTTCTATTTCACTGGAAGATTCTGGATTAGAGTGCTTTTTTGTGCATGTTAAGTCATTTCATTCATGTCCGACTCTTTGCGACCCCATGGACAGTGGCCTTCCAGACTCCTCTGTTCATGGGATTTCAAAGGAAAGAATAATGGAGTGGGTTTCCATGCCCTCCCCCAGGGAATCTTCCTGACCCAGGGATGGAACACATGTCTCTTACATCTCCTGCATTGGCAGATGGGTTCTTTACAACTAGTGCCACCTGGGAAGACTGATAATGGGATTGCTTAGAAATAATCCAAGATTGGGAGTTCTCAGCACCTGTTTCTGGATAAGTAGTTTTAGAAATTCCCATTTTCCCAGTTCATCTCATTTGGACAGTAACAAAATAGTACAATTAAGATCCTATACCTTATGGATACAGGAAGTACAGTTGAAATATTTTTTCAAACTTGACATGAAAATGGAAATCAACATACGTAAAATATTCCAATTCAGATACATTGTTACTGGGGTCATTTTGGAAAGAACTGCAAGTCTAATTTAGAGTTTCTTTGTTACTTTTACTGAAATCTAATGAACATATATTTATATGATGTATGTACAGACATTCACTATACTTTTTGTAACATGGCTTGTAAAGTTTGGTTTACTTGAAATTTATATTAATACGAAGAAAAAATTAGTAATAAATTCTGCAGTGCTCAAAGCCTCCTAGTTCTTGCACATATGTATCTCACTTTAAGGAAACCTGACAAGCAAATTTAGCTTAAAAAATAAATTATGAATGATTTTTTACTTCAAACATTCTGTATTTTACAAAAGGACTCTCACTATAACTTTAAAAAGCAATTTACACACAACTAATAGTTACTCAGCCCTCAGGAAGTGACAATAAAATTATGTATATATGCATATATATATATATATATATATATATATACATACACACATACATACATACATACATACATACATGTATGGGCTTCCCTTGTGGCTCAGATGATAAAGAATCCACCTGCAATGTGGGAGACCTGGGTTCGATACCTGGGTTGGGAAGATTCCCCTGGAGGAGGGCATGGCAACTCACTCCAGTATTCTTGCTTAGAGAATCCCATGGACAGAGGAGCCTGGCGGGCTACAGTCCATAGGGTCGCACAGAGTCGGACACGACTGAAGTGACTTAACATGAATGTACACATGTACTTGTACACAAGAGGTAGAACACAATTTAAGTAAAAATACTTGCGATTCTGTCCTAGCTCAACAACTGTAACCTTTGGTAAATCACTAAATTTTGTTCTGTCTCTGATTCTCCATCCTTAAAATGGGGATAATAATCCCTGGAATGTCTGCTAAGTCACTTCAGTCGTGTCCGACTCTGTGTGACCCCATAGATGGCAGCCCACCAGGCTCCCCCGTCCCTGGGATTCTCCAGGCAAGAACACTGGAGTGGGTTGCCATTGCCTTTTCCAATGCATGAAAGTGAAAAGTGAAAGTGAAGTCGCTCAGTCGTGTCCGACGCCTAGAGACCCCATGGACTGCAGCCTACCAGGCTCCTCCGTCCATGGGATTTTCCAGGCAAGAGTACTGGAGTGGGGTGCCATTGCCTTCTCCCCTGGAATGTCTACCTCAACCTTATATTCTCAGAATTTTATGACACTATAGACACTTAGCGGGAACTCAGTAAATATGTAAATGAATAGGGTAACTGCAAGGATTGATTAAGCTCATGTTAGCAAGTTAGAAAGTGTTATCAAATGTCGGGTATTATTGTTATGGAATCAAATGTAAGCATAGATTCATAGATGTTTAGTACTTGAGGAATACTAGAGGATATAGCTATGGTACTTTCTATTCATTGTACCAATTTCATAATTTTGTAGATGCAGCAACAAATAGAAGCATTTCTTTAGTTTGCTTTATTTTGCTCTAGTACAATGAACAATGGGTCCCTACCAAATGGAAAGTAGTTTTAATAAGCTAAGAGAAATGGGACCAACCAAATAGTTGATGATTTTCAATTTTCACTGGGTACAAATATAGTCACTCTGGGGGAAAAATACATTGGTAGTCTCTATATTGTGCTTGACAATAGGCATGTGTGTCAGTTTCATAACTAAGCGTGGTTGGACTAGAATATTAAACATGGATCTATGTGGAAAGTAATAAAAAGGATAATAAAAATGCATCTGCTGTGCCAATGAGCAAGCCATTTATTAAAGACAAGATGAACTTTGCATATTAAAATTCTAGTTGATGTAATGATTCATGCACAGGCATGTTAGTCACCCATCTGCCACCAAGACAAAAAAAAAATCAATTATTACACCCACTGCCAGATAATTGTTTGAACAGATAAAATGATGTGATGAAAAATTACTTTGGCTTAAAAACGACAAATTGGTCCTTTGATTTAGCAATAAGCTCCCTGGGTGCGGTAAGTAGCATCCCCAAGGTCTGGCAGGCACTTTATAATTGGTGTCTATATCCTAGGGTTTGCCCTGAACTCTCTGAATGCTCCCCATCCAACTCTCCAAATAACATTGTATAAAAAATAAATACATATTTATATACATTGTTTTCCTAGAAAGTCTTCAGTAAATCTTTTAGGACCTGTTACCATTCTTACCAGAGTTCATTTCAAGTGAACTAAATTCAAAGTGAATCAAACAAAAGCAAAAGCAAAAAAAAAAAAAAAAGTACTGAATGATTGTGCTGAGTCAAACACTGGGAGAGCCAAGCTTCTCCCAACTTCCCAACAAGTATTCTTATGGCCAGCCACAGGGCAGACTTTATAAGTGATCGATTGCCTATAGGTGTTTTTATTTCAATAGGAGTGAAAAGGCCGGCTACATCACCAACATCTCAATCATGTAATCGAGAAATATTCAAAATTGCTCAAATAGCTCATTTCTTGAACCTGAGATACACCCTCTTAGAAAGGAAACACATTGAACACTCTCATCCATCATTAACACTTCAAAGTGAATAAGCTCCCCAAATCTTTTTCAGATGTTGTAATTTCCAGAGGGAGGGGTTAAACACCTGAGGAGGATACTGAGCATCAAATATGACAGTTATAAGGGAGCATTGTAGTGAGAAAAGTACAAAAAAAAAAAAATAGACTGAGGATACTGAATCTACTACCCAAATTTGCGGGGGGTGGGGGGGGGCAGGTTCCTAAACCTTGGACACAAGGGTTCTGGGTAAATTGGTAAATTGAGCTTATCAATAAGAAGTTTATAGGCCTGGTCAAAGTTTG
The DNA here is from genome assembly GCF_003369695.1 of Bos indicus x Bos taurus. Taxonomy (NCBI): domain Eukaryota; kingdom Metazoa; phylum Chordata; class Mammalia; order Artiodactyla; family Bovidae; genus Bos; species Bos indicus x Bos taurus. The sequence continues at coordinate 92,331,058 of NC_040105.1, read as the reverse complement.
GCCAGAGCATATCCAAAAACCTTGGGATCTGAATTTCTGCAATGCATTTCAAAGCTATCATCATGTATCTTCCTTTCTTTTACATCCTACTCTTCCTTTCTTTTACAAGGCCCCCTTTGGACCAACATTTCTTTTCTACTGTCTCTTCTCTCCTTGTAATTTGCACATTGGTTCCATGTCTTTCATTCTCCTACATTCATTTATAAACTTTCCCTATTTTCTATATGCTCTTGGTAAGTGCCAAGACTAAAGAATACCAAGAGCAGATGGGTTCATATCTATCTGAAAGAAGTTGGGGAACATGTTGTTTCCAGAGATGGCCTTTCCTAGAGTCTCTATCAAATTCCCTCTCTTTGCCTAAAGCTGTTGACAGTTTTATTGAGTAGCAAGAAGATATTTTTTATATTTTAAGAGAAACAAGTGGGTTAAAAATAAACAGTCCAATCCTGTTATGGAGATTTGGGATATCAGAGATCAGATAATGTTTCCTGAGGCCTAAGATGGGCCTGGAAGAAAAGCCTGAAGGATGTATTTTGTCTCTAAGGGAGATTTTGGTGCTGAAACACATATGAAAGGAAGATGAGAAGATGCTCGTGGACGTTCAGTCCTGTCTGACTCTTTGCAGCCCACCAGGCTCCTCTGTCCATGGGATTTTCCAGGCACGAATACTGGAGTGGGTTGCCATTTCCTACGCCAGGGGATCTTCCTGACCCAGGGATTGAACCTGTGTCTCCTGCATTGACAGGCAGGTTCTTTACTACTAAGCCACTGGGAATATTAGATATAAAGGGATGCCACTATGCCTCTCTTTCATTTAGGTGTGTGAGTCTCTACCAAATTTGCTAAGTCAGAAGCTGAATGTCTGATGGACATTACCTCTTAGATCACATGTTGGTGGAAAAATCCCATTTATCAGGTGTCCTATCTTAGAAACTTTGGGGCAAGCTATCTAGTAGGACTGCATCAGTCCTGTTGTTGTTCAGTTGCTAAATCATGTTTGACTGTACTGTCTTTAATGCTATTCAACTTGAGTTTCTGGTCAATCTTTCTTCATAACCAACCCTACAAACAATAAAACACTGATTACCTATTCAGTAAATACTTAGATACAGTCATGTTACACATGAGCTTTATGTACCAGGATCAAATTGAAAATGCCTTGAAAACTGCTTTGCTTTGTTAAATGGTAATTTTTCTTCAAGTTTTACTAAACATGTTTTACTAAAACAGGTAGCATATGATATAATGAGTTTGCAGAGTCAGTACTATGCTATGCAACTGAGTACATTTAATGCTATAAACTATATTGTACTTAGTAAGCAAATATTTTGATTGTATAGCTAAACAATCCTTTAACAGTATTAGCCCAAATTGATCTAAAATGCTATCTGAAATAATATGCTATAGTTTATAGATATCTGACCAAAAATGAGGCTACAAATCTCTTTAGTTTTCAAAATGTCAATAACATCAGTTTTTATGGTTTCCAATGTTTTTTAATTCGTTAACTATTATCAGGAGTTTTTAGTATACTAAACATTTACATTCTAACAATAAAAAAAAGGCTGTATAAACCCAGCAAGTGATTTTGGAAGATCTCACTGAATTAGATGATAAACTAGGCATAGTCCCTAAATTTAAATTACCTACATTCTAACAGGAAAACAATGGCAATTAATCAAAGTATTTATTACCGAATACCACTGAGTAAGGCTTATAATTACATGGTTGAGACATAGCAGAAGAAATATTATACTACCCCCAAATAGAATTGCCAGAGATAATAAAAACACCACATAGCAAAGCTAGTTTTTTAAGGTATAACACATAAGTTTCATCTCACATGCCAACTTTCATTGATTGGTAATGAATAACTGTATTTAAGATTTTTGTGGCCATATATGTGCTTAGAAGGAAAGAGTACTATAGTGAAAGTCGCTCAGTCATGTCTGACTCTTTGCGACCCCATGGATTATACGGTCCATGGAATTCTCAAGGCCAGAATACTGGAGTAGGTAGCCTTTCCCTTCTCCAGGGGATCTTTCCAACACAGGTCTGGAACCCAGGTCTCCCACATTGCAGGCAGATTCTTTACCTGCTGAGCCACTTGACAGTCTGACATGGATATAAGAAATGGAAAACGGCAGCACAAATGCCAAGTGTATTCCATCCTTGCTCTGTCACAATGGTCTTGCTAGGGACTTCCCTGGTGATCCAGTGCTTAAGACTTCACCTTCCAATGCAGAGGGTGTGGATTTGATCCCTGGTTGGGGAGCTAAGATCCCACATGTCTTGAAGCCAAAAATCCAAAACCGAACAGAAGTAATATTGTAACAAATTCAATGAAGACTTTAAACAAATGGTCTTGTTCAATTCTGTTGCCCCTTCTTATTATCATAGAGGGTTCAGCATTATCATTGTGAACTATAGAGAGAACATAAACAAGAGACTGTATCGGCTAACTAGAGATTGGGCTTGGTTAATTCAGGAAGATTTTTGGAGAAAACAGGTCATAAGAATTCTTCCTCATTTTGTGTGCAAAACTCAAGGACAGCTGTTCTCCCCTTTATTTTGTATTAACAATAGTAAATTGGACTAGGCTTCAATACCCCAGTTAGCCAATAGATGTTTCTCTCTAATGCAAACTGTATTCCAGGTACAAAAATAAGAGAGAAAGAGAAGAAAATAAAAGATGAATGAAGGGAGGGAGGGAGGAAGAAATCCTCCTGAGCCTGGAAGTTGCAAATTTGTAAGAAGAGTTAATTCTTTAGGCCTAAAACTATGTTTACTATGTATGACCCATGGTCAAATTCAACTTTAGGCCAGTTTTTTTAAATAAAGTTTTACTGGAATGTCATCACTCCTACCTGTTTGCTTATTGTCTATGGCTACTTTCATGCTGCAATGACAGTGTTCATTAGTTGTCCAAGGTATTTCATGGTGAAATTTCTTTGTTCACTAAAATGAAGATTCTTGACATTCATGCATGCTAAATCACTTCAGTTGTGTCTGACTCTTTGCAGCCCTATGGAGTGTAGCCTGCCAGGCTCCTCTGTCCATGGGATTCTCCAGGCAAGAATACTGGAGTGGGTTGCCATGCTCCCTCCAGGGCATCTTCTCAATTAGGGGATCAAACCAGCATCTCTTATGTCTCCTACATTGGTAGGCAGGTTCTTTACCACTTAGAATCACATGGGAAGATTCTTGGGGTAACATCAAGTTCATTGAATGAAACTGTCTTTGGTAAGGGGCCAAAAATCTGCATGTTATAAAGCATGATAGTTTATTCTAAAACATTAAATTTTGAAAACATGTTTTATGTCACAAATTTTATAAGAATACCCTCTGAATCAAATATCTTGACAATGAGAGATGCCTGCAGTATCTTTAACCTGCCAGATCAATTACTTTCATAGTGTTCCTAGAGCCAAATAATAGAAATGCCATCTGTTTCTGAATATTCAACATTCTGCACATGTTGAGGTTCAGTTACAACTGTCTTATAACATGAAGCTCATTTTCACAGTTTTTGTTTACCTTACTAATTCATGTAGTCCTATTTTTATGTAGAATCTGCATAGTATTAGACCATGTGCTGTGGTGAACAATTTTTTTGTGGTAAAAAGTATGATTTAGGGCTAAGACTTTGGAATTTGTAATTAATCTTATTTTCATATTTGAAAGCTTTTTTCAGTGAAATCTAACATGCCTTTTATTTCAGATCAAGACATTTCTGGGTATTCTTGACTTTCTGTCTTTGGAACAGAATGTATCCCCCTCTGACAGAGCAGATTGTCTCTAGAGAAAGGAAAATCATAGATTTTTGAGATTTAGGGGAAAAAAAGAAGCATGCTCCACCGATTTTCCAAGTCTCTCACCCAAACCTGAATTTTTAAGGCAACTGATTCTTTGAACTCATTGTATATAAAGCATGATAATCTTGTGAATAAGAAATAAATGAGGGCTAAGCACAAATGGCAAATCCTATAAGAGGAACACTACATCCCTAAAGTTCTCAGATCAGGAGACCATACAAAGGGACCACAGATTTAGTATTGACTGAATCCAGGAAGTCTGCTTTAAATTCCTTCTGCTTTGGTCATCTCTCAATTGTGTATGTCAGACATTATAGATATTATTGGTTGATATCATTTGCCAAATGCAAAAATAAGGTGAGCTGATCTTTTCTTTAGAGAGGTCAATGAAAGGAGCAAGACATGCATGGTGGAGGTGGAGTCAAATGACCACTAGAAATTTAGGAGGAGTCTCAGATAGACCTGGCTGCTACTGTCACAAACCTGGGGGCAAATGGCTTCTGAAATTATCAAAGCAAATGACATTTAGACACAGTAAATGAGTTAGAAAAGTCATGACCCAGAAATGAAAATAAAGCTGAGAGTTAGTGAAATTCACTGGTGGTTCAGATGGTAGACCTGGGTTAGATCCCTGGGTTGGGAAGATCCCCTGGAGGAGGGCATGTCAACCCACTCCAGTATTCTTGCCTGGAGAATCCCCAGAGGAGCCTGGCAGACTACAGTCCATGGGGTCGCAAAGAGTCAAACACAACAGAGCGACTAAGCACAGCACAGCAGCACCACATTTATTTGTATTCCTAGAGTTTGGAAGTGGGGAGTTCAACTCACACAAATTTTAAACCACTCCTACCTGTATGAAAGAAATGTTAGGCTTTTAGAAATCCTTGATAGTTCAATTTATTTAGTGCACCAAATATATTCTGGGTTTTTTTCCATTATATATTATTGTTTGTTTCATTTTGATACTACTTTTTGATAATAGGGAAACCAAGACATTACTATATGATTCAATTTTACTTTCTATAATAATATTAACTAAAAAGTTTTGTTTATGATTCTTATTTTCTTTTCAATTTTCTTATATACTTTCTGAATTTGGATATATTGAAAGCATATTCTTTCAAGATTTTAAACCATAATCTGTGTTGGAATATTCCAAACTCCAATATCTAGTTATGATAGCTATACATATATGTATATATATTGCTGTTGTTCAGTCACTCAGTCATGTCCAACTCTTTGTGACCCCACAGACTGTAGCATGCCAGGCCTCCCTGTCCTTCACCATCTCCCAGAGCCTGCTCAAACTCATGTCCATTGAGTCGGTGATGCCATCCAACCATCTCATCCTCTGTCATCCCCTCTCCTCCTGCCTTCAATCTTCCCCAGCATCAGGGTCTTTACTAATGAGAGCTCTTCACATCAGGTAGCCAAATTATTGGAGTTTCAGCTTCAGCATCAATTCTTCTAATGAATATTCAGGACTGATTTCCTTTAGGATTGACTGGTTTGATCTCCTTGCAGCCCAAGAGTATTCTCCAACACCACAGTTCAAAAGCATCAGTTCTTCGGTACTCGGCCTTCTTTATGGTCCAACTCTCATATCCATACAAGCCTACTGGAAAAACCATAGCTTTGACTATATGGACCTTTGTTGGCTCCTGGCACCAGTCCTTGTCTTTACCAGACATTCAGTAAGTATTGTTTAACTGAATTGGATCAAATCTGAAAGCCTGTTGGTGTCATTAGAGGGTAGAATCCAAAAGGACTGTCTTCCATGGAGGAAACATCTTCATTCCTTTGACACTGTGAGAACTACATTTGTAGTTATATATATAATTATATATATAATTTTATATATTTTCAATAGTGACTAAATTGGAAAATCACAGATTGCCAAATGACCATTCCTGTTACTGATCAAAGCCACAGTTATTAGTCTTAAACCCTAATGTAAATCTCACCTATACATGTTACCTATACAAATGTAGTTCTCACAATGTCAAAGAATGAAGATGCTTCCTCCCGTGGAAGACAATCCTTTTGCATTCTACCCTCTAATGACACCAGTAAGCTTTCAGATTTGATCCAATTCAGTTAAACAATACTTACTGAATACCTAGTAAAGGCAAGGAGTGGTGCCAGGACGAGCAAATCAGTAAGGTCTATATGTAGTATACATATCTGCTACATTTATAAACATGACCCCAGAGAGTTCAGAGAAAAGACACTTACTAGGAAGCATAAGAAGGCAAAACTGATACAGTTTAAAGTAAATAAAATATTTAAGGTGGCTCCATTTGGGAAAAATCCTTCCCAGGGCCTAGTTATATAACCCTCCCTGTTGGACACATGCCTGAGGAAGAGACAACAGTTACTCAAAATCATGGGGTGGTAGAGAGTCCCAGAACAGGTGGGAAGATGAAGAATCTGGAGAGTCAGGAAGACTGCTAGTGCTGGCAGCAGAATGCCTGATTAGGAACCTGTACAAGCCCTGGCCCCCAACACAGCAAAAGGAAGAATGGAGCCCAGTCCTGGATAGCAACTAACCCAAGGTGACCTGATTAAAATGCTTTACTAGGCTCAGCTAATCAAACTCCCCAGATACTCTAGCTCCCAATTGAAACTTTGCTACTTGTGACAAAAATAACATGGTACACTGTATTGATGCAAGCGTGGTGTATTAAAAAATATATATAAACCCAGCTTTACACCCAAACCATTTTGTATATAAGAAATGGAAATAAAAGTGAATTATCTTAGTGCCTCCTTTCAAAATAAATTATTTTTGTAATTTTATTTCAAATCATTGAAGTATAATTGGGGTTATCAAGACTTTGCTAACCCAAGGTATCCTCTGGTGTGGACTGAGGGAGCATATAGCTATACCTGGAATATGCAGGCCTCAGGATAGCATGTGTTCACCTTGTGGGATAGGGGGAAAAAACTGGTAATGCATTTATTAATTTCCTTAATTAATCAGCAAATATTTAAGTGTCACCTGTGTATCAAATATTGTGATAGGTACTGGGGATACAGAGTTGAGCAAACAAAGACACAATCCCAGTCGTTGTAGATACCACAATGGGGGAAGCAGATAATAAAGAAGTAAATAGATTTATAATTACAAATTATTTTGGAAAAAAAATGCCCAGAAGGAAATAAGCAGGGTTCAGTGAGAGAGAGAGCAACAAGGTGGTGGGGCGGGGGGGGGGGGGGTCTACTTAGAAGGTATGGCCAAGGAAGTCTTAGTTAGGTGCTTTTAATAATGAGGACCAAAAGACTGCCAAGCCAGGGAAGAGCATCATAGGTAATGAAATGGCATGTATGGACACCCTGAGGTAGGAAAAGTGTGGTGTGTGAGAGGAGATGGAAGACCAGGAGGACAGCAGATTAAGGGTAGGAATCTAGGCAAGGGTGAGAGGAAACAGGATTTTAAGGTCTAGAGGTTTGAGTCTCTCCTGAGGATTTGCTCTACCTGCTCATTGAGCCTGACCATTCATTCATCCATTCACCTGTCCATCCATTCATTCAGTAAATGCTGAATGAGTGCCTGCTGTGTCTTCTTGGCCCTCAGAATATATATTTTAGGGAACAAAACAGTTAATCCCCGTCCTCAGGGATCTGACATTCTACTAAAAGGAAGACAGGTAGTAAATATGGAAACAGGGAAATAAACAAGATAATTACAGAATTTGTAATGTGGTATCCTAGAAATAGATAAATGCTATTACAGAGAATAACAGGGGGAGGGGACCCCTTTAATAAAAAATGTCATCCCCTGATGTAGGGCTTTGCACTTGTTGGGTTTATATTACTATTTATGTGGCTATTGGGGGCTTGAGCATTTTTATGGAGATAAGCTAAATGAAACCTGGAAAATTATTGGTGTCATCAGAGAAAGCAGAAATTCACTCTTTTGCTCTCTAGCTCTCCCACTTAAAAGAATATACTTTAAAAATTACATTGTACATCCTAAATATATAAAATTTTTATCAATCATACTTCAATAAAGCTGGGTGGAAAGGGAAAAGAAAAAGAATTTCAAAACTTCAGTTCTACCAGACCTTGTGAGAATAATTAGGGGTTGGAGTAAACATGGTCATCTTTCTCAGCTTCCCTTTCCCTGATAATAGGCCTGTACATGTAGACCAACAAAGGAAATGTAGAGGATAGCAGGGTTTGACAGATATATTGAGTCAAAAAACTGGTTATTGTCATTTAATCTGAAACTTGATAAATCCTATCCATAGAAATTGGCTTCAAGGGAAAAAAAAGTTGAGTGTCTGTATTACAATATCTGGAGGGAATCCTCTTATCACGCACCCTTAATTATTTCCTTTTCCTTTTCCTATCTTTTCAGATTCCCTTTTCCTGCCTCTTCCCTACTCTCTTCTTCTTTATTCCCCAACTCCCTTTTCCCCTCTCTCTTCCCCTGCTTATCTTTGTCTTAGTTCAGCCAAATGTTTACTTGGAATGTGACATCTGTCTCCCTGGTTGCACTCAATGCAAAGAGAGTTGTTGATCTCTAATCTAAACAATCTCTATTCTGCCCACACCCGTCCATGGTGTAGTCAGTGTTGTTCTCAGTAGGGGGTCTGGGATGTGACAGCCTCTCCTCTCCAAGTACAAGATGGCAGAGTAGAAGGATGTGCGTGCATCTTCTCCTGTGAGAACTCCAAAATTACAACTCACTGCTGCTGAACAACTGTCGACAGGAGAATGTTGGGTCCCACCAAAAAGAGATACTCTATGTCCAAGGGCAAAGAAGAAGCCCCAGTAAGATGGTAGGAGGGGGGAAATCACATTTAGAATCAAACCCCATACCCACCAGAGACGCTCAGAGGGCACAAACAAAACCTTGTGCACACCAGGAGACCCCACAGGGACTGAGCCAGACCTGCCTTTGAGGGTTCGAGTGTCTCATGTGGAGGTATGGGTCAACAGTGGCCTGCCGCAGGGGCAGGGGCTCTGGGTGCAGCAGACCTGGGTATGGCATAAGCCCTCTTGGAGGAGGTCACCATTAACCCCACAACAGAGTCATCAGAACTTACACAGGACTGGAGAAACAGACTCTTGGAGGGCACAAACAAAACCTCTTGTATACCAGGACCCAGGAGAAAGAAGCAGTGACCCCACAAGAGACTGACCAAGACTTGCCCATGAGTGTCCAGGAATCACTGGCAGAGGCTTGGGTTGGCAGTGGCCTGGCATGGGCAGTGGCCTGGTTGGCAGGGTCGAGGGCACTGAATGCAGCAGTGTGTGAATGTGACCTTTTGAAGGAGGTCCCCATTACCTTCATTACATCCACCATAGTTTGGCTGCAGGTTAAACAACAGGGAGGGAACATAGCCCCGCCCATCAACAGAAAACTGAATTAAAGATTTACTGAGCATGGCCCCGCCCATCAGAACAAGACCCAGTTTCCCCTTGTTGTTGGGATCCCAACAACACGAGAAGACTCTACACGTATACATCACCAGATGATCAATACCAAAATCAAATTGATTATATTCTTTGCAGCCAAAGACAGAGAAGCTCTTTACAGTCAGCAAAAACAAGGCCAGGAGCTGGCTGTGACTCAGGTCATGAACTCCTTATTGTCAAATTGAGACTTAAATTGAAGAAAGTAGGGAAAACCATTAGACCATTCAGGTATGACCTAAACCAAACCCCTTACGATTATACAGTGGTTGTGAGAAATAAATATAAGGGAGTAGATCTGATAGATGAGTGCCGGATGAAGTATGGACAGAGGTTCATGATATTGTACAGGAGAGAGGGATCAAGACCATCCCCAAGAAAAAGAAATGCAAAAAAGCATAATGGCTGTCTGAGGAGGCCTTACAAATAGCTGTGAAAAGAAGAGAAGCAAAAAGCAAAGGAGAAAAGAATAGATGTACCCATCTGAATGCATAGTTCCAAAGAATAGCAAGGAAAGATAAGAAAGACTTCCTCAGTGATCAGTGCAATGAAATAGAGGAAAACAACAGAATGAGAAAGACTAGACATCTCTTCAAGAAAATTAGAGATACCAAGGGAACATTTCACACAAAAATGGGCACAATTAAGGGCAGAAATGGTTTGTACCTAACAGAAGCAGAAGATATTAAAAACAGGTGGCGAGAATACACAGAAAACTATACAAAAAAGATCATCATGATCATGATGGTGTGACCACTCACCGAGAGCCAGACATCCTGGAATGAGAAGCCAAGGGGGCCTTAGGAAGCGTCACTATGGACAAAGCTAGTGGAGGTGATGGAATTCCAGTTGAGCTATTTCAAATCCTAGACGATGATGCTGTGAAAGTGCTGTACTCAATATGCCAACAAATTTGGAAAACTCAGCAGTGGCCACAGGACTGGAAAAGGCCAGTTTTCATTCCAATCCCAAAGAAAGGCAATGTCAAAGAATGCTCAAAGTACCGCACAATTGCACTCATCTAACACGCTAGCAAAGTAATGCTTAATATTCTCCAAGTTAGGCATGAGCATTATGGGAACCGTGAACGTCCAGATGTTCAAGCTGGATTTCAAAAAGGCAGAGGAACCAGAGATCAAATTGCCAACAACCATTGAATCATCGAAAAAGCAAGAGAGTTCCAGAAAAACATCTCTTTCTGCCTTATTGACTATACAAAGCCTTTGACTGTGTGGATCACAACAAACTGTGGGAAATTCTTTAAAAGATGGGAATACCAGACCACTTTACCTGCCTCCTGAGAAATACATATACAGGTCAAGAAGCAACAGTTAGAACTGCACATGGAACAACAGATTGGTTCCAAAGAGGAAAAGGAGTACGTCAAGGCTGTATATTGTTACCTTGCTTATTTAACTTATATGCAGAGTACATCATGCGAAACGCCGGGCTGGATGAAGCACAAGCTGGAATCAGGATAGCTGGGAGAAGTATCAATAACCTCAGATATGCAGATGACACCACCCTTATGGCAGAAAGCAAAGAAGAACTTAAGAGCCTCTTGATGAAAGTGAAAGAGGAGAGTGAAAAAGCTGGCTTAAAACTTAACATTCAGAAAACTAAGATCATGGCATGTGTTCCCATCAGTTCATGGCAAATAGATGGGGAAACAGTGGAAATAGTGGCAGACTTTATTGTTTGGGGGCTCCAAAATCACTGCAGATTGTGACCACAGCCATGAAATCAAAAGGCACTTACTCCTTGGACGGAACGTTATGACCAACCTAGACAGCATACTAAAAAGCAGAGACATTACTTTGCCAACAAAGATCCATCTAGTCAAGGCTACGGTTTTTCCAGTAGCCATATATGGATGTGAGAGTTGGACTATAAAGAAAGCTGAGTGCAGAAGAATTTATGCTTTTGAACTGTGGTGTTGAAGAAGACTTTTGAGAGTCCCTTGGACTGCCAGGAGATCCAACCAGTTCATCTTAAAGGAAATCAGTCCTGAATGTTATTGGAAGGACTGATGTTGAAGCTGAAACTCCAATACTTTGGCCATCTGATGTGAAGAACTGACTCCTTGGGTAAGACCCTGATCCTGGGAAAGATAGTTGGAGGAGAAGGGGCCGACAGAGGATGAGATGTTTGGATGCCATCAACTCGATAGACACGTGTTTGAGCAAGGTCCAGGAGTTGGTGATGGACAAGGCAGCCTAGCATGTTGCAGTCCATGGGGTTGTAAAGAGTCGGACATGACTGAAGAACTGAACTGAACTGAACTGAACTGAACTCCTCTTCAAGGTGAGATGTAATCTTCCCTCTTTCAGGTTAGCTGCACTCTGGAACTGAAAAGTTGGTTTTTCAGTTGTGGCAGATTCATAGCTGCCATAAATTTCTTTTCAGTGTGACCCTGTCCTGGTGCCTTATTTGGAGGAGACCAAGAATCAAAAAGCTATCCCTCTAATCCCAGCTGGTGGTAGTATACAAGATCATGAGGTAGGGCATAGCTGTGAACTGAGCTAAGAGACAAGTTTTCTGGGAAGGAAGACATGGTGGAAAGGAAAGTATTGTCAGTTACACACTGAGACCCTTTTTTTCACTGTTTAGCTTCTCACCACTCCCTCTCCTTCAATTTCAATGTAAATCCTTTTTATCATTCCACTTCCTAACCCAGTTGTGTACTATTCTTATCCTAAGCAGTATGATTGTCTTGGCACAGGTTTCCCAGGCTTGTCTTTCTTGAGGAAGTTCAGAAGTAGACAGAAGTCTTTCTGTCCAGGATCAGCCAGTGGCTGAAGTTAAATCCAATTGTAATCCTGCTATTGCTTAGTAGGCTAGTGTAGCTTTTCAGTCAAACTTCTCCAAACTTCCCAATACTGATTGAGTTGATGCTGTCAAAATGAAAAATCTTAATTTTAAATACTCAGCCAAGATTCAAGTTGTTTTTGGAAGCCATTGCTAGGAAAGCATTTAAATAAACCTTAGCTATTAACTAACTAAGGGGCATAAACCTATGGATATTTTTTGCTTCCTCAGTATAAATATACCTTACATTATAATTTGTTTTCCTGATACATACACTCCTTAGTCCCTGAGACAGAATTATCTAAGAAAAACAAGGAATCTTCAATGGGCCAAACACATGTCTGACTAGGAAGGTTCTTTGTGAGGTTGCTGGAAACACACTATTGGAAGGAAATTTCTAGGACTTTGGTTTAATATGCAAAAACTTTCTCTAAATTATAATTGTCCAAGATTAGAATGGGCCACCTTGAGTCTGAATGACCACATGCTAAGGATTTGAAAAGGGAATTCTACAATGGCTAACACATTGAACTAGATCAGTAGTGCCAAAATAACACACAGGACAATTATATTGAAAGTACCCAGTAGATTTGTTTATAATTCAGGTTCTCAGGCCCTATTTCAGTGAATTGAAATCTCAGAGTTGAACCCAAGACTGTATTTCAAAAAGTGCTTGTAGGTGGTTCATAATGTGAGGGTAGGTTTGTGAGTCCGTGACTCAAATGACTTAAAAATCCCTTTCAGACTCAATTGCCCTTTATCTGTTGTACTTAGAAACCTGGGATTAATTTTCTCATCTGAAACCTTTTTTAATTTTAATGTGAATGAGTCTCTAAAGCATTGGATCATATACATTATCATTCATCAGCAACAAATATGCATTTATAACTATTTCTTCCTTTAACAGACAGCTTACTTGATTTCATTTACTGAATCAAATATTATCCATTAGTTTGGAGTTGCCTCTGGATTAGGCTTGTACTCCAGCAGCTTTGTAGACCAAGCTGTCAGCAAAAGAATATATATAATTGTTGGCACAAATTTTCTGTGATGCTTGCACTGCTCTCTGGGTTTGAAATAAATACAGCACTTTTTCTTTACATCTGTTGCCTTCTCATGTGGATGTGTTTGTGATCATCTGCCCAAAATATAGTAGAATGCAAGTCTATTTCTGGAAAATAACAAACAGCATCCCTACTCTCAATTTAGTAGAATTTTGGCTTTGAAGAAGGTTATGGAAACAGTCAGACGTGGAATCGTTGGTACATATAGAATGAAGGCAAATACTCAAAGTAACTGCATGTGATGACTGCAAAATGCTTGTTATGCTGAATGATATTTCTCTCACAACCCCTCCAATACTTAAAAATTCAAAATAAATAACAAAAAATGTTATCATTGTCATATTTCTAAAGTACTAGTGGACTGATAATACAGGATAAACTCCATGAAAACTATTGCCACAGTGAGATTTTCCATTGTAATAAATGGATTTTAAAACATGACTGCTGGCTCTTATTTTTCCTGATGAATTTTCACAAAATTATCACACATTGTGGATGTCCACTTGGCAATTGTTATGATGGAATTTGCCATGTGTCATTCTGAATTTTTTAAGCACTCATAACATAGAACCAATCTAATTGGGAGTAGCTAGATGATATACTTCTGGGGAATTCTATATTTTCACTCCCAGTCCAATGAATACAGAGGTTAAGAAATCTCCTAATGTTGGCAAAACAAATCAGTGGTTCTACTCAGTATGATGAAGCTTATCTGTCATGGGCTTTTATCAGTTACAATCCAGTCATTTTCAAATTGTCTCATTTTCTCAGACCTCTAAACAACTGGAAGGAAAAAGTGATTAGGATATTTTCTGGTTTTGATTTTATAAAAATAAGGTAAATGAAAAGACATTTCCCAGGTACTTTTTTAAAAGAACAAATTCATATATGCATTTTGGGATTAGTGTTCAGTTGCTTAGTTGTGTCCGACTCTTTGCGACCCCATGGACTGCAGCACACCAGGCTTCCTTGTCCATCATCAAGTCCTGGAGCTTGCTCAAACTCATCTCCATAGAGTTGGTGATGCCATCCAACCATCTCATCCTCTGTTGTCCCCTTCTCCTACCACCTTCAATCTTTCCAAGCATCAGGGTCTTTTCAGATGAGTCCGTTCTTCGCATCAGGTGGCCAAAGTATTGGAGTTTCAGCTTCAGCATCAGTCCTGCCAATGAATATTCAGGACTGATTTCCCTTAGGATGGACTGGTTGGATCTCCTTGTAGTCCAAGGGACTCTCAAGAGTCTTCTCCAACACCACAGTTCAAAAGCATCAATTCTTTGGCGCTGAGCTTTCTTTATAGTCCAATTCTCACATCCATACATGACTACTGGAAAAACCATGACTTTGACTAGACAGACCTCTGTCGGCAAAGTAATGTCTCTGTTTTTATTATGCTGTCTAGGTTGGCCATAACTTTTCTTCTAAGGAACTAGTGTCTCTTAATTTCACGGCTGTAGTCACCATCTACAGTGATTTTGGAGCCCCCAAAATAAAGTCTGTCACTGTTTCCATTGTTTCCCCATCTATTTGCTATGAAGTGATGGGAGCAGATGCCATGATCTTAGTTTTCTGAATGTTGAGTTTTAAACCAACTTTTTCACCCTCTTTTTTCACTTTCATCGAGAGGCTCTTAGTTCTTCATCATTTTCTGCCATAAGGGTGGTGCCATCTGCATATCTGAGGTTATTGATATTTCTCCTGGCAATCTTGATTCCAGCTTGTGCTTCATACACTTGGGATTAGTGTAGATTCAAGTTAATTTCCTCCACCTGCTATATCTACCATCCAGTTATCACAGAATGCTTGAGCAAATACTAGATCAAAATTCAATGATGTTGAGTATAATTGTGAGGATGAGTATATATTTCTGCATCCTAATTTCATAAAAACTCAATGATTACTCTCCTCAGACAGATTAATCAAAATATGCAATTAATCAGAATATACCTCAATTAGTTACGTGGATCTTCCTGACCGAGGAATTGAACCAGGGTCTCCTACATAAAGGTGGATTCTTTACCAACTGAGCTATAAGGGAAGCCCAATTAGTTATGCGTGTTACCATTATTGCTTCAGGTGATGTAATTTCACCTACAGTTAATTTTTTTTTGTTGTTGTTGTTGTTTTTCTACACACATTCTGAGCTGGATGCTCACAGAGTTTACCATTATAACAATGGTGATGGCAAAGTCAAGAACAGACAGAAGGTATAAGAATGGACAAAAGTAAAGGAGTAATGACATTAGGGTGAAGAAAAGGGGGATTCGAACTTGACACTTGGGACAATACTACACAATATAACAATTTTTCATTTTTCTTTACCTCTCTCAGCATTCTTTTTAGTAATTATTCATTGAGTCATTGGTTCATTTTTTCACTTAACCATGTGTTGAACAATAACTATATGCCAGACATTTTTTTGGTCAGCTCTAGAATTACACAGTGGAGAAGGCAATGGCACCCCACTCCAGTACTTTTGCCTGGAAAATCCCATGGACGGAGGAGCCTGGTGGGCTGCAGTCTATGGGGTCGCTAGAGTCGGACACGACTGAGCGACTTCACTTTCATGCATTGGAGAAGGAAATGGCAACCCACTCCAGTGTTCTTGCCTGGAGAATTCCAGGGACAGGGAAGCCTGATGGGCTGCTGTCTACGGGGTCGCACAGAGTCGGACATGACTGAAGCGACTTAGCAGCAGCAGCAGCAGCAGAATTACATAGATCAACTAAAACAATGCCCTCACCTTTTGTAGTTCATGTTAAAGCTGAAGAGATGGTAACTAAGTAATTTTGGTTCAGTGTATTAATTCTAAGTACTAAGAGAGGTTGCTGAAAATGCTAGACGTGGGCAGGGGAGAGAAGTATTTGTTCTACTTGGGAAGGCTGCTCAGAGAAAACTTCACTAAGAAGATACTATTAGAGTTATACCTTGACAGATGAATAACAGTTCGCTAAACAGAAAGTGAGTAGAATGGCATTCTAGGCAGAAAAAAATCATGGAGGATGTCACATATTATGTGGACTAACTGCATAAGAGATTAGAGGAGAGAAGGAGACAGAAAGGTAGGCTGAGATGAGGATGACTGTTATTTATGTGCATGCGTTGTCCTTTCTGCTAGACTGCACGCTTCTTGAGGTTGAGATTCAAGTCTCATCCTTTCATCCTTCCACCTGGTCATTCAATAAACATATTTTTATTGTCCCCTATAAGACACAGACTACAGCCAGTAGACAGCGTTGCTGATGCATTGGACATGCCCTGAAGGAACTCATATCATGGTGATAGAGAAAAACACAAAAACAAATAACTGTGGTATATGTGATGAATGCTAACCAAATGAAAATTCCCTCTTGCAGGATTTTCTAACAATTTAATATAAATTTTATACAAACCAAATTTCCTGTTTGGTAAAAAGACGAAGGAACGCCCCAAAACTTTATGTTTCTAAAAAACTCCCCTGCTCCCTCTCAATTTCCTAACGTGGGGCCAAGTGCTCATTAAAAAGTTGTTGATCCTGAATGAAATGAACTAACTACGGAGGAAAGGAGAAAGCTAGCATTGCAATTTACAAAACTGAGCTAGATTATCAGTAAAACGTGAGATAGGGAACAAAGGCAAACTATGAAGAAATACTGTGGCCTATGTATCAGGAAGCCAAGGAAAATGGAGTTATTAAAGAACCAGCTTTGATGTTCTGCATCCTTTCTTAATATGTTGCTTTTTGGTTAGTATTACATTGATTAAAGATATGGCCCTTTAACTTTGTCAGTCTCTTCCTCTTGACAATGAAAAGCAAATGAGAATAAGGCAAAGGTGGAATAAGAGAATAGCCCTTATCTTTTTTTCTTTAACACAGGAAGGCTATGAGGAGAAGGATGCTTTAAGGAGCTAGTTTAATAAATGTCGGGTATTTAGAGGGCTAGCAGTAGAAAATTATTAATAGTATCCTTAATAGCATAATTTAATAAAATAATAACATATTTATTGTGAGCATTATGTCAAAATATTATACATGCATTAGTTTTTAATCTTCATAACAGTTAAATGAAGTAGTAACATCATTATCCTCACTTTACAGAAACAGATACTGAAGTATAGAAATATTAAGTGATTTGCCAAGGCCATATGGCTAGTAAATGGTGAAGAAAGATTTGAACTCAGTCACTCTGATTCAAGACACCATGGCTGGAGAAGGTGCAGGGGCAGTGACAGGAACACTTGGGGTATTGTGATAGAGAAAAAATAGGTATGTATGCTCGAGTGGAAGGGAAAGTGGTGGCAGAAGAGATAGAGATTTATCTAAGGAAAACAATGTAAAGTATCCAGGAATCATATAATAGCACTTTTCTGGGTGTGCTTTACTAAGTAATATATTGCCATAATATATTTCTGTAATATATTTCCATAACACATAACCATTCTTTGAAACTGTCTTAAGTCTACATCTATGTCTATAAACTTATATTTCTGTCTAGATAATATCCATCTATCTACTTACCTATCAAATACAAACTAAAAGGTTTTAATTTGCTTTGGTTTTCCAGCTCTGAAATGAGCAGGTCAATCTTGATTCTGAAAGCATCAATTCCTGATTAAACATAGAGTATTGGTTATGATAACCGTTCCTCAAGAATGAATTCAATTCAAAAACAGCAGCCTTAAGTTTTGTTTAAGATATAGAGAAGTTATACCATAAGGAAAACACAAAAACAAAACCCAGGACAACTTTTTCTCACATAAGTAATATTTTTATGTTTCTTTTTCACATCATTCCCATTTAAATGCAGATTATAATGTGCTGCTAAGTACAAGGTAAACTTTTTTAGGCTATTAAAATGCTAATGGGAAGGTTAACTTTAAGGCAGAAGCTACTGTTGAAAAGGCACTAAGGTAGGAAAATGTAGTATAAGTTAATTTAAGAAAGACTAGGATTAAACTCTGAACTTTTTCAGTGAAAAAATAAATTTCTTATTAGAATAAATAAAAAGCACAGTGCAGTTATACTTGTTTGTAGCAATACTGCTGAGCATTACACTAAGTGAAGCATTATTTCATTTTGGTGTTGTAAAAACTAGTAGTCATAAGTAAACCAGCATCTCTTGACAGCTTCACCTAGCGTACAAATAGTGAACTGACAGTCTGTGCAAATATTTGTTACCCCTGCACCCACTCTCCTAAAAATGATGAATTGCACAAGGCCCTAATACAGTAGTTGCAGAATAACCAGATATATTGGGAGCTTTCTGAATCTCCCAAAGCTTTATCTTCCCCAGTATTCAATTTCCTTTTTAGTCCAGAAAATAGTGACTCATGGCCTACCACCCATCACAATGGCTTGTAAAGGCTTTCCCACACCCTCTGGGTATTTACGCAAGACTACCAGATGAAATGCTCCCATTCAACTGAATTTTTTAAAAAAAAAAAAAAGCTCTTACCATAAGGAAAACACAAAAACAAAACCCAGGACAACTTGGTTGCCAGGGCTATATTCAACTGTTGAAAAGACCAATAAGTGATAGGATAAGAGGGGCAGGAGAGACTGGATGAGTTGAAAAGCTGAAAGTAGCAATGGATAGCAGAAAGGTTTTTTTTTTCCCCACTGATCCTTTTGTGTTGTGATTTCCTATATGACAACTATTGCTATTTCTAAAATATCCTTAATGTTGTTGTTGCTTTTCTTTCCTCATCCCTCCCACTCTATTCCTATGGTATCCTCTTCTGTGGAAATAGAGATGCATGCCTTAGAGAATGCAAGAGGGAATCTGAGTCACAAGCCAACAGTTTTATGAACCTCCTATAAGAAGAAAATTTTTAAGAAGAAATTTAAGACCCAGAGGGATGGTATGGGGAGGGAGGTGGGAGGGGGGCTCAGGATGGGGAACCCGTGTACACCCGTGGTGGATGCATGTTGATGTATGGCAAAACCAACACAATATTGTAAAGTAAAAAATAATAATGATAAAAAAAATTTTTTTAATAAAAATAAAAAATTAAATAAAAAAAGAAGAAATTTAAGAAGAACTTCCTTTAGGAACTTCCTTTAAGGAGAATTACATCTTGGAAAATATGTGTTTTTAAAAGACAGTGTAATATAGCTGACTATTGTGCTATTTATTCCCAAAGGTTTGAAGATATAAACCAGAATATCAAGAAAATATATTTAAAAATCAATACATGACAAACACTTTAAAACTACTTCAATTTCTCCTCTTCTTCCTCTTGCTTCCCATCTTCCTCCATCTCCTCCTATTACTATTATCACTATAAGGCTATCACAGATATATAGTGCATTATAGTTGACAAAGTGCTTACATAGACATTACCTCATTTAATCATTCTACACCCATTTAATAAACATTTACTGAGCAGCTATACCTTGCCTGGCCTTAAGTATTCTGTAGTTTTTAAAAGTACATTGAGTTGATAAGTAGCAAAGGAAATTTTAAAAATATACAAATAAATTTATCATTGCAACTTGTGAAAAGTGCTACTAAGAAAAAGAAGAAAGAGTTATGAATGAGAGGGTAAAATGCATCAAGTTACACTCAGAAGCCAGAGAAGCAGACTTGAGCTGAGATGGAAGAATGTGAAGTTTTCAGTCAGCTGGAGTGCGATGAAGAGTTTTCCAGGCCTAGTGAACAACACGTGCAAAGGCCCTGAAGCAGAAACAGGCTTGGCTCATTTGAATGGCATAAAGGAGGCAAAACATGAAGTTAGACATGGACCAGAAGCCAGATGATGCAGGATCTTATAAGTTAAAGAGTTTGAAGTATATTACAAGTATATTTCAGAGAAGGCAATGGCACCCCACTCCAGTACTCTTGCCTGGAAAATCCCATGGTTGGAGGAGCCTAGAAGGCTGCAGTCCATGGGGTCGCTGAGGGTCGGACACAACTGAGCGACTTCACTTTCACTTTTCACTTTCATGCATTGGAGAAGGAAATGGCAGCCCACTCCAGTGTTCTTGCCTGGAGAATCCCAGAGACGGGGGAGCCTGGTGGGTTGCCAAATGTTACAAGTATACTTGGAAGCTAGTGAAGGGCTTTAAAACTAGTGAAGGGTTAGAGAAATTACAGTATCCTACTGACCTTTTTTTATCAGTGCTATGTAAAAGAAATATAATATGACTCATGTAAATAATTTTAATTTTAAATGTTCTAGTAGCCAGATTCAAAAAACTAAAACAGAACAGGTGAAGTTAATTCTAATACTGTATTTCGTTTAACCCAGTATTTCCAAATTATCACATAAATAATGAAATCAATGTATGAAATCACTGAGTTATTTTACATTTTTTATACTAAGTCTGTGAAACCCAGTGTGTACTTTATACATATAGCACATCTCATTTCAGAGCAGCTACATTTCAAGTGCTCATTTGTCACATGTACTGAACAATGTATTCTAGCTGCTATATAGAGAATACATTAGAGAGGAATGGGTTAAAGCAAGTACTTGTTTGATAGTTGTTGTTATAAAATATTGTAAATTTAGTGGCTTAAAACAATAAAGATGTATTACCTTACAATTTCATAGGTCAGAATTCTGACATGGGTCTCTATAGGCTAAAATCAAGGTGTTGACAGGGTTGCATTGCTTCTGTGAGTTTTAGAGGAAAATCTATTTCCTTGCATTTTTCAGCTTCTAGAAGCCACCTGTCACTCTTTCCATTGTTTCCCCATCTATTTGCCATGAAGTGATGTTGACTACAGCCATGAAATTAAAAGATGCTTGCTCCTTGGAAGAAAAGCTATGGTCAACCTAGACAGCATATTAAAAAGCAGAGACATTATTTGCCAACAAAGGTCCATCTACTCAAAGCTATGGTATTTTCAGTAGGCATGTATGCATGTGAGAGTCAGACTATAAAAAAAGCTGAGCACCAAAGAATTGATGCTTTTGAACTGTGGTGTTGGGGAAGACTCTTGAGAGTCCCTTGGACTGCAAGGAGATCCACCCAGTCCATCCTAAAGGAAATCAGTCCTGAATATTCATTGGAAGGACTGATACTGAAGCTGAAACGCCAATACTTTGGCCACCTGATGCAAAGAACTGAGTCATCTGAAAAGACCCTGATGCTGGGAAAGATTGAAGGCGGGAGGAGAAGGGGACAACAGAGGATGAGATGGTTGGATGGCATCACCGACTTGATGGACATGAGTTTGAGTAAGCTCCAGGAGTTGGTGATGGACAAGGAAGCCTGGCGCACTGCAGTCCATGGAGTCACAAAGAGTCAGACACGACTGAGTGACTGAACTGAACTGAGAAGCCACCTAATCGCCTTGCCTCAAGACCCCACCAATCCATCTACCAAGTTATCAACCTTGGGCTGTGTCTCTCTTATGCTGCCATTTCTCTGGTTCTCTCTTCTGCCTCTCTCTTCTTGTAAGGAACCTTGTGATTATGTGTCCACCTGGATAGTCCAGATAATCTCCCTAATCTCAAGGTCATCTGATTAGCAACCTTAATTCCACCTGCAACCTTGATTCCCCATTGCTACTTAACCAAACATAATCACATGATCCGAGGATTAAGATGTTGACATGGTGGGGAGGGAAGATAATTTTGTTTACCACAGCAAGAAAACATGTTATCCACATTAGAATAATTAAAAAACAAAATAATCAATTTAACATTTTAAACAATGCCCCTTCTTATCACAAAATTCATAAAATAGAGAAGCACAAAGCATAAATTAAACAACAAAACACTACCACACAAAATCTTAATACTCAAAAGGATTTTTCCTAACATTTATTAAACATCATTTCAGCCACCTTTCTATGTACAGATACAGGAAGATGGAGAGAAAAACAATTTTTCAAAAGTAGGCTCACATTCTATATTCTATTTTGAATGAAAGGTATTATATTTAATAATTTTACTTCAATTTAACAGAAGAAAAAAAATTAACTGAATTAGAAGAAATTTACTGAACATCAAATATATTTTTCTTCACCAGAATAGATATTAATTCCTAGAATATCACTCTGAAGTTTAAAAAGCATATAACAATATTGAGTATTGAACATTTATATTCCATGTTTTAAGCTTTAAATGATATCCTTTGAAATACAGAAAGAACCTAAAGCTCAGAGAGCCCAGTGACTTGCCACAAAGAATGCATTATTCTTCTGCTTTCCTTAGTAGGTTCTTTCTTCCACGGTCCATTACTACTATTTTATTTCTTGTCTTTCACCTCGAAGTTGATACATCTGTTTATCTGTAACCCTGATAAACCCTGGTTGTTGACCTTACTATGCCTCACTGAGTACTCAGACAGAAATTCCTGAACAGGAATGCTCAGAATCTCCCTCCATCACTATGGCTTTGGATAAAAAGCTTCTCCTACATTAAGGCCCACAACTCCTTTATGCAATGGGTACTGCCGCTTTCACCTCTTCATGAACTCTGCCCCTACCATTATCCCCTTTCTCTCCTCTTGCATTTTTTTTCCTCTCTACTGATTTATTTCCATCAATAAACATCAAGTTCTAGTATGTCCAGTCTTGCAAAATACAAAACAAAGACCCTTCCTTGACACACAATATGCCCCTTCAGCTACAGCCTCCAGTCTCCCAACTCCTTCACAGCAGAACTTCTTGAGAGAGTTGTGTGGAATAGCTGACTTCATTTCAGCATTCTTGGGCTCCCTTTGTTGTTGTTCGGGGATTCCTTTACCACTACTCAATGATCTCCATACTACTAGTTAGGATAGCCATCTCTCAGTTCTTATCCTAATTATCTTCTCAGCAACATTTGTCATGGTTTACTAGTCCCTCTCACTTGAAATGCTGTCTTTCGATTTCCCTTATACCAGTTTCTCCCTGTTTTCCTTCTGCCTCACTGATCAATCTTTCTTTTTGCTGACTCTTCCTTCTCTATTTAAATTCTAAATATTGGAGAATCTAATCTTCTTTCAATTCCTCAAACGTGCTGAGCTTCGTTTTGCTTTGGAGCTTTGTATATCACAAGCCTGGGATACTTTCCCCACTTGTTTCATATGGCTGACTCCTTTGTGGCATTCAGACCTTTCCTTATTGTGTAATTCATCCCATCCTATCAATCTCAACCACATCACATATGTTTTTTTCCAGATAGCACTTACCACTAGCTCATATTTTTTTTTCTCATTTATTTTCCTATCTATTTTATGTCTCTCTCCCAAAGGGCAAGAACCTTATTTATCATTTTTATAGCACTTGGTCCTAAGAGCAATACCTAAAACCACAGTAGAGTCTCAAAAATAATTGTTAAATGTATAGAGTTTTAACGAATATCTTACCTATAGCATTTTTCATGGGTCAATGTTTGTTTATCCTGAATTTTGCATATGCTTTTGACAACACTAAGCACAAAAATTAACTTACTGGTTTAGAAGAATAGGTACTCAAAAATTAGTTATGAAAAAATTTAATAAAGGTAAACACGAATGTCTTTCTTGACACTTTAAACTATATACCTGTAGACATACATAAGTATTTCAAAAGAGAGAGATGTGGGGAATAAACCTAGTATCAGGCATAAGAAAAATTTTGGTACTATCCTCTGAGTTAGAATGATCTGTTGTATAATGCTGAATTTTACAGACAATGGCAATCAGTCTCAGAGAAGAAAAATAATTTGTGCAAGACCATATAACAAGTAAGTGGTAGAAGTATATCTAAAACCTAAGTTACATCATTCTTAATTTTCAGATCAAAGAAATACAATACTATATGATAAAAGAACCTTATCATATTTTATATTTGGAAGCTCTTTAAGTTCTCATACAAGAACAGGATGTTAATGCAGGATTTTTAATATTAGTGGTCTCATTTCTCTTTCAAGAGCAAACCAAATTTATATCACCATTACTCTTATGTTACTAAATTAAACTGAGTGAAACCTAGGAGGAAATAAAGGAAGAATATTTTAGTGTTTATATGTTCAGTGCAAATTCTGTAAAGACATATGAAAATGCATGTATATTTTATTAATTATCCTAAAACTTTTTACTATTCTGAAACCAAACAATTTTCATAGCTCTGAAACTCCCAAAATCAAACTAAATACATCTATAAAAACGAACCTATATACAACACATTGCAATGACACTTACTTGAATCATGTATCATTTATCAAAAACATCTATATCAGCCTATCACAATGTGTGACCATAAAGTCTCAAAACTATTAGCTTAGAATGTTCTCAAAACAGAAACAAAAGATCTGCTTGTATGGGAAATATATAAATTTGTTCAAAGAATTTTTCTTGGCTGGGTAAAATATCACCTAGATATCAGTAGTAAATAATATTTTAAGAAATCATAGTAAAATATATTAATATGTGTTGGTTTTGTTCTATAAGGCTGAATGTATACTTAGAGCCTTGCTTTAACTTCTCAAGCTATGAGGAAAGAAATCTTGTTTAGATGATACATAATCAGTATCAAAAACTGTAGGATCATTGCCTGCATAATTCTTGAATCAGTTAAATATACATATGTAAAATACAGAATTATAAAATGGAGATACCCACCCATCCCTACCAAGCACTGTATCTGCTCTCTTATCAGGAAAAAAATGATTTCCTCCTTCCTATCCCTAAAGAGGAAAGAAAAAATAAAAGACAGAGTAGAAGATTTTAGGGAAGAAGAAAGACAATCTCACAGGGATAATAAATTACATATTTAAAATCATCTGCAACAAAAGCAACAAATATCAACATTCTAGTCCATGATAGTGAGATGAGGTAAAGTAGGGGTTGGAAAAAGAGGTGAGGACATATCATCATGACATTAGTCTAGTTGACCTGTAAGGTCATGAGAAATAAGAACTAGATTAACATCAGCTAAGAAAATCCTGTAGACCAGTCTCATGCCCTGATAGACAAGGATGAAGCTTAAGTGTGATCTT
Organism: Bos indicus x Bos taurus; assembly: GCF_003369695.1. NCBI lineage: Eukaryota > Metazoa > Chordata > Mammalia > Artiodactyla > Bovidae > Bos > Bos indicus x Bos taurus. The sequence continues at coordinate 92,306,049 of NC_040105.1, read as the reverse complement.
TTTTCTGGTGCTTCGTCACTAGGTGGCTCATATTTCTGTGGCTGGAAGAACCAAGAGGCAGAATGAAATCCTTGCTCTATTTATCTTTTAAACTAGTCTATTTGAGTGACTGACAAAACACAGGATCAATCAATTAATAAGTCTGCTGAATATTGATTTTATAACTATCACTGTATGAGGCACACTGGGAGAGAATAGTGTGTACCTATGTATTACCTGTAAGAAGTGTGTCATCTGAAACACTGCATGCAGATAAATAGCAGAGAGGAAGCAATACAGTTTTGTTTTATAAAGAGAAATTATTTGGTAAATGATTTCATTAACAGAGTAAGGAACAAAGAGCTTGACTGAAGGAAGACTGCAAAAATATAACCCTTCGGAGGTTGAGAGAAATTGGTTAGGGCCAGCATGTGGAGAGGGCTTCCCACGTGATGCAGTGGTAAAGAACCTGCCTGCCAATGCAGGAGGCAAAAGACACAGGTTTGATCCTTGGGTCTGGAAGATACCATGGAGTAGAAAATGGCAACTCACTCCAGTATTCTTGCCTGGAAAATTCGATGGGCAGAGGAGCCTAGTGGGTTGCAGTCCATGGGTCTGCAAAGATTTGGACATGACTGAGCAACTGATCATACAAACGTCAGGGATGTCCAAATGTTTTTATACATGCCAAGGAGGGGCTTCCCAGGTGGCTCAGTGGGTAAAGAATCCGCCTGCAATGTAGAGGAGGCGTGGTAACGCACTCCAGTATTCTTGCCTAGAAAATTTCACGGACAGAGGAGCCTGGTGGGCTACAGTCCATTGGGCCTCAAAGAGTCGGACACAACTGAGCACACACACAGTATGTGGAGAAGAGTCTCAAATCCTGAAGGCTGAGGTGGGGAGTAGCCCAGATCTTATCACATGAGATCTTTTTGGAAGTTTGACTCTGAACCACTCCCCAGACATCAGAAGGTTACAGAGTGAGAGTCCCAAATACTCCCCAAGACATTAACATTAAATCACATAACAAAAACATGATGAACATGACATTTACTCCATGTGAGTTACCTAATACCTTTGTTTTGGTTTTGATTCTTTATACAGATTCTATTTCCCTGAGCTTCTCTATAAATCACAAATTTTTGCAACCAAATTGCACCAAAACAGCTTCCCTGAGACCAGATTCAAGATGTTAACACAAGAAGAGTTTCCTCATTTTATATAGTGGCTGGGTGGGTCTTTTATTCTTTAGGGAAAAAAAAAAAATTTCAAAATGTCATTTATGTGGTGAAGAAGTTCCAAGAAAATGGTGCTGTTGAATTTCTTTAATAAACTGTGTATTTGTACTCATTCTTAGAAGGTATTTAGAAAGAAAAATGTTGTATTAACTCCTGTTTCACCAAATCTCCCATTGTAAGGAAAGATGGCATTTTCCTCCCTGTGCTGAATAGATTCTTTGAAATACAGGCTCCAATTAAAGAACTTAGAACCTTCCAATCATTGCATGACTAGATGAAGTTGGTTAGTATAACAAACCAGGAAAAGGAAAATAAAGTAGTATAAATCATACAGTTCTCCGTGAATTATATAAAAGTTCTATTCTTCCCACTATACTGCAGTACACTTTAATTGATGAAGCCTCTCCTTTAACACACACAGGATTTTCAAGATTTGCAAAGCTTTAAGTGGAATAGGTAATAAGAGAAAAATAAATAAAATAAGTCAGAAATATGAACAGCTTGAGCCTCTGTTATGAGTTCATAAATGCCTTAAATTAGGAGGAATTACTGTGGGATTTAAAGCTATTGGGATATATTTGCATCTTGAGTTGGTCTTTTTACTACTAAGTAGAACAATTTACTGACTTATCCCTTTGTAGGAAACAAAGGCATATACTGTAATCTGTCAGTAGAAAATATTTTGAATTCACTATAATGTGGGCCCGTAGAGTTTCAGACATATGTTCAGAACTGGAATCTGTACAAGATTTTAATTTTAATCAAAACCAAAGCAGCCTGTGACTCAGGTCACTGTCTGTCCTCCAGCAACAATGCAGATACTCTCAGAGGTTTTGTTTCATCCTATTTTCATCATATAAGGGTACAGTTGCTATGATGAAGACGTAAAAGATATGGACAAAAAGGGACCCAAAATTAATTCATTCAGAGAATACCTATAAGAATACATTCTTACAATCCCCTGCCTTTTTAATATTTATACATATTCCGAAAACAGGCTAGAAAAGTAGGTTTTTTGTTATCATTATCTTGCTGAAAGTCTTGCCAGGATTCAAAGCCAAGATGCATGCTGACAGAAACTCTGACTTGCAATCATTAATACTGTAAAATGATGTATCATGATAGGATGGTACATCATATTTGAAAAATTCTTATAATTTAATGATAATGCCTTGAGACTGCATTTATTCCTAAGAAATCAAGATATTAAAAAATGATTATCAAGGGGTATGAGGTTATCTTCATATTTTACTTTCATTTTTGCAATTTTGTTGACTGCTTCTCTGTGAGATCTTAATCAACAGGCCCTGATATGATATGTTCCATTGAATTAAGCAGTTAATTAATTATTAATTAACTAAGAAATTAAGATTGTCTAATTTTAGGAACATGTTTATTCAAATGCCTGTTCAGAAAGCAGAAATTGTTTTCAAGCATCTAAACTCAGCTAAAAAACATGCTAATTAGTAGAATAATTGGCTTTGCTGTGACTTCTCCAATAGAAGTATTTTAGTTAGGTTTTAGTCAAATCCAGGAGTTAGGGTGAATAATAGTATACTATATACTTAGCTAAAAACCTTTTGCAAAGAAAAAAAAAAAAAAAACCTTAACAATCAGTGGCTGATCGCTGATCTCTATCTGTGGACTTCTCCATAACATGTTAGTGGCATAACAAAGAGAATCACAGACCTCAAGGAGTCCTAGCTCTGCATTGTCTCATGACTGGAGTAAAATTTACCTAAACTTACTGAAAAATGTAGATGAATTGTTATCCCTACAAAACTCTGCTTTTCACATTATCATATAATGCCTATCAAGAACTACAATAATCATGGAGCAAATGAGTATTTTGTGCATTACTTTAACACTGAACGCACCCTACAATATCCAGACTTTGTATTTCTAATTTACAGTGAGGATTTCCTATGAAAATGAAATGCATCATTTACAAACTGCTTACGGATTATGACTGCCAACCAATCCATATCACTTTTGGGGGGAATTGAAATGTGCTTATTCTTAATAGTTATGGATACTATCTCTTTGAGCTTTGTGATAGTCAAGATCATATCATATTCATCTTTTAATCCCTAGCACCTATCTACAAAATGGCTGTTCCATAACACACATCCAATACTTTCTTATTGAATGAGAAAAGAGCTGATTGATAAATGTAGTGAAAACAAGTCAACTTGGTGAAATAATTGTCATGATGTAACCAATAAAACTAGTTGATGTGACTGTTCTTTTTTTTTCTCATCTTTCAAATTGTTGCTCTTGTATCATCAGAAAGAGCATTAGTGTAAAAATATATCCCTTAATCTATTTCAGGTATTGGTATGTATTTAGTTTCATGCTCAGTGTATGTTGGGAATGCAGTTTGAATAGAGCACTGGGCTATTAATATTTAAGATGGATTCAGAAGAGCCGACTCATTGAGCAAGCTCTGGGAGATGGTGAAGGATAGGGAAGCCCGGCATGCTATAGTCCATGGGGGTCTCAAAGAGTCAGACACGACTGAGAAACTGAATGACAGCAACAGAAGACAATTACTACACAGTCTCTTGAACCAAAAACCATGTATGAAACTACTGTAAAAACACAGGACTTCCTTGGTGGTCCAGTGGTTATGAATCTGCCTGCCAATGCAGAGGGCACAGCTTCGATCCCTGATCTGAAAATATTCTACATGCCAGAAGACAATTGAGCCTGTGTGTCCCAACTATTGAAGCCTGTGCGCCTAGAGCCCAGGCTCCAAAACAAGAGAAGCCACCACAGGGAGAAGCCCGCACACTGTAACAAAGAGTAGCTCACACTCGCCACAACTAGAGAAAGCCCAAGTGCAGCAGTGACTATTCAACAAAGCCAAAAATAAATAAAAAGAACTCTAAAAATACAAAGTAGGACAATATGTGAAGCATTACAGTGAGTGTATGAGTAGTATAATTTTGTACAAAAAGTCAAAAGGTTACTCTATCTAGACTACTGTAATCAAGGAGTAATCTTAGGGAACATACAACTTGAACATCTGAATGATTAAGAGGAGTTGAATGAGTGGAAAGGAGTGGTGACTAGACTACAAGTGGAGAATAGTGTGGTTAGAAATATTTAGACTAAGCTTTGTAGATTTGGAAAACAACAGAATGATCAAGAGTTTTATAGGCTGTTTCCTATTGCTTTGGGGATAAAAACTAAATCTCCTTAACATAGCCTTTAAGTTCTACATGATTTAGAATCTACCTACATCTCCAGATTCTGATCAAGACTTGCACGGCAATGTTGTCACATCCTGGAAGATTTTCTTTGATTTTTAACTAGGCAATGCAAAGTCATCTTTCAGCTCTCAATTCAAGTATCACTTTCTTTTGAATTAGGTCAACCTCTCATCCTGCCTTGCTATTAGCTATCATAGCACTATGTACCTCTCTTTAATGACACTTACACTAGTTGTAATTTTACAGTTTATTTGTGTGATTATGAGTGTGCCTCCTCCACTGGACTGTTAGTTCTGTAAGAGTATGGATCATCTCTATTTTCATTTACCATTGTATCCACAGTGCCTAATCCATAATAGGTGCTCATACATAAATGGAGTTGGATAATTAAAATAGGCTAGCAAATTTAGCTATATTGAAGGATCATGCACTCATTGATCTAACAAATATATATTGAATAATTATTATACACTGTATTTTGTACCAGGTACAGAAGATACAAAAATGGAAGATACTTCTTGCCTATGGTCTATTCAATATGAGGAAGAAAGATAAAAATAACAGGCATTTACAATCTAGGGTGAGCAATGCTGCTGTGGTAGACTAAATATATTACTTTTAGAGCATGAAGGAAGAGATTTCTAAAAAGGAAAGTAATAAGAGGAGACTGCTTGGTGGATACTGGTAATATTTAATTGATTTTTGACCTTTATTCTGCTTATAAGAACAAATCTAAAAGGTAATCAGTAAAGTAGCATTAATAAATAATAGAATGTCTTTTAAAGTTTATAGATAAAAAACAAACAGGAACAAAAATGGTTCAGAGAATTGAAACCCAGAGCATCGGTGGGGCAAACGAGAGAGCAGCTGAGTTGGGAGGATGGGTTTACCAGCCTCCTCTCCTTGTGGTCCTATCGAGGGGACTTCCGAAGATTTTACAAATTACCTCATCGCTTTTCTGAAATTTTGTTTTGTATGCATGTGAACTATAATGAGCATCTGTTCCACAGATATAACCTTGTCTCCAGACCTAGACAAGAACCCATTTTCTAAATATAGTGTTGACAGGGATATTCTCAAGGAGGAGGTAGAGGACAAGATGTTGCTTCTGTAAACTTTCCAGTCAAGAAGTATGGGCTGAGTTTTTGTTTCTCCTGCACTATACTAGGCACTATGGCGAAGAAAGGAGAAGACTGTTGCCCTAGAGGAAGATTATGTGCTCTTTTAATAGCTGACATTCAAAACCACCTTCTAGTTGCTACAAAAAGGCACTGAAGAGGAAATAGCCCTTTTCTTATATTTAGAATGTATTTCATTCACAGGGAACTATTAAAACTTTTAAAGCAAATATGCAAGGGTTAAAAACTAAACATCCAAATCTTCCTAAAGCATATTGGTTCAGTTCCAAGGCATTTGCTAAAATTACACATAGAGCCTTACTTTGAAATAAATATAGCAAATTACTACTTTGGAAATTGGGCTCTTGGGCATCTCTGCTTCTATTTCAAATGGTCATTCCTAATTACACACATGAAAAAAATCAAATATATCTTTAGATCAGATTTTTCTCTTAGGACAAAAGTAATTATTCTGCTTCAACCTAGGTATAATATTCTTTCTTTTACTGTGAAGCTACTTACATCTTAGAGCAAATGACAAGTCAAGAAATTAAAAGCAAAGAATATTGAAATAGGCAAGTTTACTCTGATGCATTTTAGAATCACTATAAAAAAACTTCTCTGAAGCTCTTTCCAAAGAAGGTATGCAACAAGGGTTACTTTCTACTGGAAGAACAGAGAAGAGGATGACAATGGAATGTTCCTGAGGTTAGAGGATTTGGGAAGGAGCCTAGCAAGTAGACTAAGAAGTGAAATGGTATCAACTATTTGCAATGTATTGGAACATGACATTCAAAGTTAATTGGATTCTTCTTACCATAGCTCAATGGGAAGGCAAACAGGAAGCCAGTGACAGTATGTGAAAAGTGAAAATGTTAGTTGCTCAGTCGTGTCTGACTCTTTGCGACTCCATGGACTGCAGCCCACTATGTTCCTCTGTCCACGAAATTCTTCAGGCAAGAATACTAGAGTGGGTTGCCATTCCCTTTTCCAGTGGACCTTCCTGAGACCCAGGGATTGAACCTGGGTTGCCTGCATTGCAGTCAGATTCTTTACCGTCTGAGGTACCAGGGTATATTTATTCAGTATTTCTCTGAGTATAAAAGATCTAGTCACAAATCAGCTTCTTCTGTCTAAGAAATGAAAACTTTGGATATGGATGCAATCTGCTCAGTTCAGTTCAGTTGCTCAGTCGTGTCTGACTCTTTACGGCCCCATGGACCGCAGCACGCCAGGCCTCCCTGTCCATCACCAACTCCCGGAGTCCACCGAAACTCCTGTCCATTAAGTCGGTGATGCCATCCAACCTCTGTCGTCCCCTTCTCCTCCTGCCTTCAATCTTTCCCAGCATCAGGGTATTCTAAAATGAGTCAGTTCTTCACATCAGGTGGCCAAAGTACTGGAGTTTCAGCTTCAACATCAGTCCTTCCAGTGAACACCCAGGACTAATCTCCTTCAGAATGGACTGGTTGGATCTCCTTGCAGTCCAAGGAACTCTCAAGAGTCTTCTCCAACACCACAGTTCAAAAGCATCAGTTCTTTGGTGCTCAGCTTTCTTTATAGTCCAATTCTCACATCCATACATGACTACTGGAAAAACCATGGCCTTGACTAGATGACCTTTGTTGGCAAATTAATGTCTCTGCTTTTTAATATGCTGTCTAGGTTGGTCATAACTTTCCTTCCAAGGAGTAAGCATAATTTCATGGCTGCAGTCAACATCTGCAGTGATTTTGGAGCCCCAAAAAATAAAGTTTGCCACTGTTTCCACTGTTTCCCCATCTATTTGCCATGAAGTGATGGGACCAGATGCCATGATCTTAGTTTTCTGAATGTTGAACTTTAAGCCAACTTTTTCACTCTCTTCTTTCACTTTCATCAAGAGACTCTTTAGTTCTCCTTCACTTTCTTCCATAAGGGTGGTGTCATCTGCATATCTG